>NC_140936.1:163779103-163886603 GCF_014529385.1 Adiantum capillus-veneris | reverse complement strand
CTCCTCCTCTTCATCGTCATCCATAGGTGCGTATGTTTGATCGCCCTGACTCTACATAAACCTAAACCAAATTAAACAAATGTCAACAGCTCAAAACAATCGATTCAATATTATTTGTTTAAACTTACCACTTATAGTGATCTAACTGCTGCGTCGAATTGCTCGCGAGAAATGTGGTTGTTCGCCAATAACCATAGCCAAGTTTCAAATTTTGTAAGCCACTCTTGAAACTTGACCATCTCTTTGGTTGATCCATTAAGGGTGATATTTTCCTAAGCTAGCAATAACAACAAGAAATCATCAACTAAAATCTTACATATTTGTTCTTCCATGGTGCTTTGCCTCCTGAGCCATAGTGCGTGGGAGTTTGTCTGGCCTGAGCTTCGCATTGTTGTCTGTAGGATGAGCACATTGCAACCTGATCGCTCTTTTCTTGCATTGTCCACTCCCACTCTGCATCTGCCATGTTGCCACCGCGATAGCTCCTGTTTGGATCTCTAACTTGGTTGGTCGCTAGGCGGCGTACGTTGGACTACTTGTTTTTCAAAAATAGTTTTAAGTAGCTCTCCAACCACTATTGTGAAAAACACTAATCGAGGGTATTTGAAAATCTAGCATGCAACACGTCCTCAATGTAGCGTGCATGATTGGGCAATTGGTCTCTAAACTTTACAAAACAATTCTTATACGTTGAATGTATAATTTTATGAAGATGTCGAAATGCCCTCTCGTGTGCTGTATCGAAGTCCACCTCCCTGCCATACTTTACTCTATAGTAGCATCCATGCATGTCTGGCACGGGTGCATTAGTATCCTTGTCCTCTACGTCTGGGGCAACACGCTCTGAAATAGGGGACTCCCCTCTCCCCCCGCCCTCCCCACCAAAACAAGCGAAGCCATAAGATCCCCCACCGCTCTGTCTCTCTCGACGCTCGTTGCCTTGAGACTCGCGTCGCTAGAAGCGTCGACGGTGCTCTGACGAAACATGAGTGGAATGGAGTGATGTAGGACCCTGTGATTCCATGGGAGTGGGACCCTGCGATGAAAGAGGAGCAGGATGGTAAGAAGGGGCTGTAGACTGAGGTGCCATCGGTACGAGGCTCTGGATGTAAGGAGTCCCTCACTGACTCCCCCATGGCATGGATTATGGAGTAAGACCGTAGCTTGCAAGCTACTGTGGAGTGTACCGACCAAACAATGTATCCGTTGAACGGAGCTACCGATCCCGTAAAGAGTCGCCCACTGTAGGTTTGGATTTGCCACCGGTTGAGGAACCTGAGTAGAGTAGGTGTAGGATGGCCATGTGTGCAAATAACAACGAGAAACCTATGACACTCATGGTCACAAAAAACTAGCCACAAATAATATAAATTTCTTTGCTTGGTCTCATCACCTCAAGAACTCGGGTCCACTAGAGACGATGTCCACCTCGGCTGGAAGCCCACTTGATATGCAAAACAACCAAACAAAGAACCAGATGGCTGCTCCCCACTAAGTGGTCTCTCGTCTAACATCTACATTACAGAGAGCAATATGAGACTCTAGCTTTCTCCTCCTACTCACTCAAATATATATATACACACACAAGTATATATGCACACAAGCACGTAGATACATATACATACTAGTAGACCTAAGCAGGGATTAGTAGTGCCAAAGGTCAAGTGGCACCTCTTTAAATATCATCATAGTCTCAACCGTGGTAAAACCTAAGGTATGTTGCAGTTATCCATGCATGGTGGATCAATGATCGTAACGCCACAATTAAAAAAGGACTATACCCAAGAGGAAGCGTCTAACCTTCGGGTGCTATGCTCCCGTACTTAGTGCCTACATATGTGCATAAACAAATATATATGTACCACCCCCTATAATTTAAGTATATAAAATTACGTACCCTCTAGAATTAAGTATATACAATTACGTACATGTAGTCATCGTTTTGAGTAGAGATAAAGAGCTAGTTGTAAATCTAGCCATCGTTTTGTGTTGTGTGCAGTGCGAGAGTGCTTCTGCCTCTGTAGAGTGCTTTGAAGAAGAGCTTCTTTATTGTGCTTCTTGCACAACATCTCTTCATAGCAGCTCCTTGTTGAGGGATTACTGTGCATATTACATACTTGCATCCATTCTGAGATATTGTGTCATTGAAAGCTTTCCAACCTAATGCCGCATCTGTAGAGAGAAAGAGAGGGAGAAAGAGAGAGGTAGACAAAAAGATAGAGAGAAGAGCGTAGAAAGTTATTTTCGAATTCCATCTTGGGGACGTAAAAAAGATTTTTTTTCAAAGCACTCTACAAAATCCTTTGAACTCTCGCAAGGGGCACCCCACAAAGCGGTGGTCATCACTTACTAAATCCCTCTCTCTCTCTCTCTCTCTCTCATTCCACCTCTCTCTCCCTCTCCCTCTCCCTCTCTATCTCTATTCTCTCTCTCTCTCTCTCTCCCTCTCTCTCTCTCTCTCTCTCTCTCTCCCCCCCCCTGTCTATCCCTCATTCTATCTCTCTCTACCTCTTTCTCTATCTTTTTCCCTCTATCTATCTCTCTCCCTGCCTCTCCCTCTCTTTCTCTCATTCTATCTCTCTCTCTCCCTCTCCGTCTTATTCTATCCCTTCTCTCTCTCTCTCTCTCTCTCTCTCTCTCTCTCAAGTTTTCGCCTATTATTATGTACTTTAACCTATTTCTATCTCTATTCCTCTCACAATCCATTTGCAAACAAACCTACTTTTGCATCCATTTGCAAATAAGCTACTCGAGTATCCATTTGCAAACAATGTAAACAAATTTGCAATGACACGCGAGAAGATTTATCTACTTCACTAAGCAACCTACACAAAAAAATCATTAACAATAATCCCTATTGCGTCAATCGATCACATGAATGGGGTATGTGCACTTCTTAATCTCCTATTGTTTCTATCTTTATGTATGTAAGTGTGTGTGCGTGTGTGTTTGTTTATATGCGTGTGTGTGGAGTAGAATACAATAGGGAAAGAGGGGACGATATTATATGATTACCTTAAGTTGTAGAGATGGTTGACCATTAGGTTGAACGTCCTATGACGATCACGATAAGCCCCCTTCAAAGACTCCTTCGCAAACGACTTGAAAATGGTGTGTGTGTGTGTGTGTGTGTGTGTGTGTGTGACGGAGAAGGAGGGGAGAGATGGACAACGGAGAGAGAGGTAGAGGGTGTGGGAGGTAGAGTACGGGGGGTTGGGCAAGGTGTAGGTGCGATGGTGGAGAGGAGAAGGGTAGAGTATGCCACAAATACACGATATATTTTTCTCTTGTTTCTTTTTTAGGCACCAATGATTATTGCAAATATTACCGTGGATATTATCGTGTCCATTACCGTGTAACATCATTTGACATATATACAAACGCATCAGAAGTAGCCGGAGGGGGGGGGGGGGGGGGGTTACAAACCACACATAATTTCATACATAGTCTTTTGATTTTATGTAAGATTCTTTTCTTTTTCCCTATTGAATACTTTATCGTAGCAGTACTTAAATAATTAGCATATGTTTATTTGTAGTACTTTTAGATGTTTTTCATGTGAATTTTTTATTTCTTTTGTACCATTTGCAATAAAAAATAAATCTCTTAAGTATAAGTACTGATTGCACTTTATTTAAAAAAATTGTAGCACTCATTGGGTCATAAAATCTAATATCTAACCAACCCAATGATTTTCTCATATTAAAGTGAACATTCTATATGGGAGAATAAATGGGAACAAGGATTAGAAATATAGCCATGTGCTTATGGATATGTTTCAACACGGGTCAAGGTTAAAGGGATCCAAATGAGAGATGGTTTATTAAAGAGCAATGCTACCTAATGGAGTTTAAAAACCTTAGGATTAGCTTCATTAAAGACCTCCAAAAGTTAGTGTTAAAAAGTCAGGCGATTATCGGCATCACTACAAGAGGTCGCTTGAATTCCGGCGATTATCGGCATCACTGGCGAGCGTCGGTATATGTGTGTTTATTTATGGAGGGAGCTAAGGTTTTTTTTAAAAATTATTTTTTTCAAATTTCCGACTCTTCTTTCGGTGTCTATTCCGACGACAGCGCAAATTGACATACCGACGCCTGTTCTGATGGCTGTATCGACAGTTGTACCGACAACACCTGCAAAAATTGAAACCGCGGGCTTTCTCTGCGCATTTCTCTTGTTCTTGCACGTTTTTTCAAGCTCTCCTCTTTCCCATCTCTCACAGATTTGGTGCGATACAAGCCGTCGGAAGTGCTAATCTTGCTTGTGGGTTAGCGCATAACACTAAGGTGAGATTGTTTTCATGTTTACTTGTAGATTTAGGGTTTAGGGTTTTACTTTGTGTTTGTGTGTGCGTTTTTGTACGTTCCAAAACTTTTACAACAACTTTCATTGCTCAAATAGGACGAATGTGAGTGCTCAAACCTTTAAATGCATATTAAGTTTAATTAAATTACTTTGTATATTAAGAAAATAAAATTTCATGCTTTAAACTTTCAATGCTTTAAAAGAAATTAGGGTTTGTTATGTGAAATTTCATTTTAAATTATGAAAAAGTTTGTTTAAGGTTATGAAAAAATCTTGTTTTGAAGAAAATTTTTATTGAATTATGTTGTTTTTCAAATTATGCAGTTGATGGGGTTTATGCTTTAGGTTAAGTTTCGGTTATAAGTTAAGTTAGATTAGGTTAGGCTACGTTAAGTTAAGCTACGTTGTTAAGTTAAGTTATACGTTAGGTTATCTTATACGTTAGGTTAGATTAAGTTAAGCTACGTTAGGTTAAGTTATATTAGGTTAGGTTAGGTTAAGCTACATTAAGTTAAGTTAGTTTATCTTATATGTTAGGTTATGTTAAGCTAATCTACGTTAGGTTTAGCTACGTTAGGTTAGGTTAAACTACATTAGGTTAAGTTAGGTTAAGCTACGTTCGACAATACGGCAAGCCATAGAGCTTACCCACAACGCATATTAAAAACAACACAATGGCGATCCGTTCGTCAATACGGCAAGCCATAAAGCTTACCCACAACACATATGCATTGTGGGCAAGCTCTATGGCTTTTCGTATTGCCAACGGCTCGCCATTGTGTTATTTATATGTCCGCGAGTGATTTTCAAGTCCTAAAATAGCTAAGCAGTCCTGAAAATAACACCATGGCGAGCCGTTTGGCAATACGACAAGCCATAGATCTTGCTTACAATGCGTATGCATTGTGGGCAAGTTTTATGGCTTGCCGTATTGCCAAAGGGCTCGCCATGGTGTTGTCTATATATTTGCGAGCGATTTTCAAGTGCTAAAATTGCTTCGTATCCCTAAAAACAACACAATGGCGATCCGTTTGGCAATACGGCAAGCCATAAAGCTTACCCACAAGGCATATGCATTGAGGGCAAGCTCTATGGCTCTGCGTATTGTCAAAAGGCTCAAAATTGTGTTGTTTTTAGGACCGCAAGCGATTTTCAAGCCCTAAAATAGCTAAGCAGTCCTAAAAACAACACAATGGAGATCCGTTTGGCAAAACGGACAGCCATAGAGCTTGCCCACAATGCATATGCATTGTGGGCAAGCTCTATGGTTTGTCGTATTGCCAATGACTGGCCATTGTGTTGTCTATATGTTTGCGAGCGACTTTCAAGCGCTAAAATTGCCTCGTGCCCCTAAAAACAACACAATGGCGATCCGTTTGGAAATACGGCAAGCCATAAAGATTGCTCACAAGGCATATGCATTGTGGGCAAGCTTTATGGCTTGCCATATTACCAATGGCTTGCCATTGTATTGTCTATATGTTTGCGAGCGGTTTTCAAGCCATAAAATCGCTTCGCAACTCTAAAAAAAAACAATGGTGAGCCGTTTGCGAGATTGGCAAGCCATAGAATTTTCCCACTTCGCATATGCATTGTGGGCAAGCTGTATGGCTTGTCGTTTTGCTAAACGCCTCACCATTGTGTTGTTTTTATGTTAGGTTAGGTTTAGGTTATAGGTTATAGGTTAGGTGAGATTATAGGTTAGGTTAGAGCTATCGATGGCATAATAGTCCAAAAAATACAAACGGACTTTGAAGATAAATCGTGTACTTTAAAAAACGCAAACATACTTCGGTTAGGTTAGGTTTAGGTTATAAGTTAGGTTACATTAAGTTAGGTTAGGTTAGATTATAGATTAGGCATAACGATTCTAGGTTAGGTTAGAGCTAGCGTCAAATTAATACTAGCAAAAACGCAATCGGACTTCGAAGACGACTGTGTACTTTTAAAAACGCAAACAGACTTTGATTAGGTTAGGCTATAGGTTAGGTTTATGTTAAAAGTTAGGCTACATTAAGTTAGGTTAGGTTATGTTATAGGTTAGGTTAGATTATAGGTTAGGTTAGAACTAGCGTCAAATTAATTATAGTAGAAAAAACGCAATCGGACTTCAAAAGTGCACACAGACTTCAAGAACCTTAATATATAGTCATTGGCCAATAAAGACGAGATTATTACCCTATGGGCCTAATCTCCGTGCACCTCTAGACCGAGGTGTGTGGGGATCGGGCACGGCTAGAGAATGTGAGGTTGTTAGAGCTAGTAGAAAATAGTTGAAAAAATGAAATCGGACTTCAAAAGTACACACAGACTTCAAGAACTTAAATATATAGTCATTGACCAATAAAGACGATATTATTACCCTGTGGTCCTAATCTCCGTGCACCTCTAGACCGAGGTGTGCGGGGATCGGACCTGGCTAGAGAATGTGAGGTTGTTAAAGCTTGTCATGTACTTAGTAGTGTGTAGTTACGACAACTAGAGTGTTTTAATTATTTGTTGCATCATTGGTAGATAAAGTATGGACGATAGGATGGCGTATCCTTGTACGCATTGCAAGCATCAGATCTTTTGAAAATAAAAACTCTGCAACCAACACATACACAATCACGGTCTCTTTCAGATAGAGCAAGTACAAGACCTGCGTCTCATGGTCTAGAGATAGAAGGTCAAAGTCCGCAAGTAGATATTGCTCCAACTTCATCCCAGAGAAGACGATTTTCAAACGAGCAGCCATCGGCTGAGTCCTCCCAACTAATACTTGAAGCGGCATTTCAAGAAGTAGAGATGGAGCAGATGTTGGACGCGTTCTTTGACATGGATTCCAACATAGAAGAAGGCGACAACATTGAATGCAGTACTATGGACCACCAACCTCAGCTTTCCCGTTCATATTGACGGCATGATAGCAACGATGAAGAGGGCAAGATGATGCAAAGTCTTGCACGCATGCCGCTCTACACTGGTGCAAAAATCTCAGTTCTCCGTACCGCATTGGCAATGCTTAATTTGCAGTCTGTCTACGGTTGGTTTGATGCCTCAGTCAAAGAGCTTTTCAGGTAAACTCTCAGAGGCAAAGAGGAGTGGAGTGTTGATTACTGAAGAAGGAGAGGAGATGTCAAGGGGTTGCGATTGGCATATACATTTCACAACTTCCTTTTTGAGCTCCATATAAAGATTAGTTTGCTTTAATAACTTTTAGTCTGTTTCAATTTTATGACTGCAGTATCACAAATATGAAGCTTTGTAGTTGCATGGAAAGAACTTCAGAGTGCAACGGAGCGACGAAAAAAGGGTCACTTTTGACAGTGGTGTTACGGCAAGCTTCGTCCAAGAAAGTAGGAGTAGTGCCAGAGATGAGAATACAGAGACTAGCCAGCTTGAATACTTTGGCTACATCCAAGACATCTTGAAGATTAGCTTTAGAAAGTTTGATATGTTTATCTTTGATGCCAAGTGGTTCAAAGTTATTACCAACGGCCCTAATGCAGTTGTGCGTAAAGACAAGAGTGGATCAATTCAAGTGAACTCTAGGCGGGTGTGGACAGATGTGCGGGATACATTCGTACTTCCGTAGCATTGTGAACAAGTTGTGTTCATACACGATCCACTATGGACATAAAATGATGAGAATGATTTGTCTAAACCATGCTGGCTCTATGTCGTTCAAGTTGCTCCACGTAGCAAGCAAGTGTGTGAAGGATTGGATGTTGAGCTCAAAGAGGTGATTCATGAACAAAGCGCATGACCAATTCCAACTTAGATGGATGCCAACATTGAGCAATTGTCTGAACCTAGAGATGAGGTGTCAAATAGTGAAGCTGATGCGGAGAGCGACAAAGAAGTAGAGTTCGATGACGAAGATGCAAAAGTACAGATTGAGATAGACATCTTTGGTGCATCAGATCTTGTAATGGAATTGGCCTATTTAATTTGAGAGTAGCGAAAATTAATGAGAGTACTTTTGAGAAATGACTTTGTGAGCATAGCGGGTGAACATAATTGAAGATAGCAACATAATCATAGCAATTAGTTAACTTGGCATGAACAATACTTTTGCAAGAGGGAGAATTTAGAGAACATGACAACAGTTGAGGACCGGATTTATGTGGAGCCGGTCCCCCCTCCAATAGCCATTTGTATTATGATTTCTCCCATTAAGAGAGACTTGTTGCAATACAATCTTTGTGTTCCTTGTAACCTAGGTGATGCAATGAAGATGGAAAGCTTCATGCATCACAAGCATAACATAAACTTGAAGAAAGCTTTAACTATCCCAAGCCTCAGTTCCAAGACCTCAAACACCTTCAAAGGTGGAGAGAGCTAGCAGGGAATGAGGGTAGGGAAGAGGAAGAAGAAACATTTCATAGGAGAAAGAATTATTTCCTCACTTATCATAACTCTTCTTGCTAGCATACACAATAGCATAGATATGAAGAAGAAGGAGATGGAAAGCTTAAGCATTGAAGCATGGCTCTTGGTTGGATTTGCACTCCACAGCCAAGAGTGTTGGTGTAGGCTCTCAACCTCTACTTGCTTGGAGAAGGAGAGGGAGATCTTGCACTTTGCATAGCACACAATGAGAGTGTCTGTGAGTGTGTGTGGGTGAGTATACCTTCTAAGCAACCCCCTAGATTCCTCAGGTCAACCCCCCCCTTGTAGCTCATGGTTGAAGCTCATTGGACCCCTCCAAGCCTAGCAAATCACAAGCAGGAGGCATTACAAGCCGCAAGGGTAGCCTTGAGACAAGTGCCCCCCTTTCCTCTTTGAGAGAGAGGACTTGATAAATGCAAAATCAATTAATTAAATATCCTAAATTATCATTGGACCCCTTGGATGGCAAACCAATAGGCCTCAGGCACACTGTGAGGGCAACATGAGGAGGAACTTGACAAGTGTCCCTTCTGCTTTCTTTGCACCATGCATGCCTTGTGTGAGTGTGTGGGTGTTCTCTCTCATCCCCCCTCATGTAGGGCTCGCCCCCTCCTTGTACGGATTGCATATTTGACTTTTTGACACCTCAAGCCGCTCATGCATAGGCCCAGTTCCCACCACAAGCTTGGCCCTTAAGCACTTTAAGCTTGGGCTAAGTTCTCACCTCAAGTGCAACCCTAGCATCTCAAGCATGCCAAGAACCTCAAGCATCTCAATCATCAAGCACCTCAAGCATCTCAAGCACCTCAATCATCAAGCATGACAAGCAGGACTAGCACCTCGAGCTGGGTCGGGTTCCCGCCTCAAGCTCAACCCTAGCTTACCTAAGGTCAAATGCCTTTTACACACATTATTGGAGGTCTTCAATGAAGCTAACCCTAAGGTATTATGCTCCATTGGTTAGCCTTGCTCTTTGATAAATCATCTCTCATTTGGGCCTCTTTACCATTGGCACCGTGTTGAGATATATCTATAAGCACATGTCTATATCTTAACACTTGTTCCCATTTATTTTCCCACATTAAGTGATCAATTTAATATGAGAAAATCACTTGGGTTGGTTCGATATTAGATATTAGATTTTATGACATTACCTCTCTCTTGAAATCATAGTCGTCCTCGACTATGAGGTAGAAGAGATAAAGATTTAGTCATTAGTCAATTTTACTTAGCAGGTAGAGGATCCCTTTTTACCCTACGATATCTTTCCAAGATGGATGACTAATCCATTTGGTGCTTGGGAGACGTAGCTGCCGCTGCAAGCATGTCTACTCTTTAGTCCATTTCATTCTCCCAAAGTAGAGTGACAAATTCTACTTGGTGTTTGAGAGACGTCGTCATCACAAATATGATTCTAAGCATACATATTAGTTAAATTTGTGCACAATTGAAAAGAGGGCTAGTCTGATAAGACAAAAAC
The DNA here is from genome assembly GCF_014529385.1 of Adiantum capillus-veneris. Taxonomy (NCBI): domain Eukaryota; kingdom Viridiplantae; phylum Streptophyta; class Polypodiopsida; order Polypodiales; family Pteridaceae; genus Adiantum; species Adiantum capillus-veneris. The sequence goes on along the minus strand of NC_140936.1, from coordinate 163,876,441 downwards.
ATGAGTCATTTAAAAGAAATTTGTACATTTGCTTATTGTAATGTAGCATTGTAAGCATTGACAAGGTTCATACTATCATTAAGCTGTATTCCTTGCATCCATCTAGCATCTTCAAAAGGATAATTTTTAAACTTAATAAGATACTGTTGGATAATCTTACCATGTCATAGTACCTTGTCTTCATGCTGAAGGACAGCTTCGGGTTGTAGCACCTCTTCTTGGTCTTCAATTTCGGGAGGGTCTTCAATAGTTGGTTCACTTGGTGGCTTGCCTGTGTAGGGCTTAAGTAGGCTTACATGAAAGGCATTGTGTATGAGTCAATGGTCGGGCAACTTGAGTTGATAAGCCGTCTCATTGATGGGCTTCAAGATTTGGAAGGACCATAGTATCTTTTTGCTAGTTTAGCATAATACTTTTGATGGCCCGTAGGATTGTTGCCCGTCGTTTGCCTTTATTGAGCCTTAGGAAACTTGAGTAAGACCCAATAATTTTCTTTGAACATTAAGGTCTTTTTGTACTTATCAGCAGCAACTTTTTGCCTTTGTTGAGAGATGGATATGGCCTCCTTAATCTTTTGAAAAGATTCTTGTAGGTCACGGCTTTACTCATCGGCGGCGAAGATCTTCCCATGTACTTTGAGTAGCAAGGGACTTTTAGGTCTTCCCTCAATGATCTCAAAAGGTGCTTTCCCGTAGAAGTATGTACAATATTACTGTAGGCATACTCTACAAGAGGTAAGTACTTTTCCGATTGTGATCGTTGATCTACTTCAGTAACATAAGTCTTGAGTAGATCGAGTATCATAAGATTGGCTATCTCACTTTGGCCATCCGTTTGTGGGTGATAGGCCGAAGAGAAATTCAATCCACTTCCTACATTTTCAAAGAGACCTTTCCAGAAATTACTGGTCATTCTAGGATCTCTATCTGACACGATGGATGTGGGTAATCCATGGTGCTTGAAAATCTGAGATATGAAGAGATTTGCTATTTGATGTGCTTTAATAGTCTTTTTGACACGAATAAAATGTGCTTATTTGCTAAACCTGTCTACTATTGTCCATATTCCTGTATTCCCATGGATAAACTTGGGTAATCCAAAGATGAAATTCATGGATATACTCTCCCATGGTGAATTTGGGATAGGCAATGACTGGAGTAATCCAGGTTGCTTCCCTCTATCATACTTGGTCTTTTGGCATACTACACATTTTGAAACATACTCTTGTATGTCCACTTTCATGGTAGGCCAATAGAAGTATGTCTCTACCCCTTGGAGAGTAGGTTGAATACCTCTATGCCCCACATATGGAGGAGCCTGGGATTCATACGTAACTTTATCACGAAGGGAATGTGTAACACATAGCCTATTGCCGTGGAGAAGATAACCATCGTGCAAGGTGAATGGTTTCTCTTTCTTCCCCAAAGCAAGGGCTGACATTATGTCTCTATAGTCAGGGTCAGTAGCATACTCATGTATCATAGAAGATAGATCATTGTGAGTAGCTATAGATACCGCATTAACTTTTGGTCATCGTGAAGGTGCATCGGCCACTTGATTGTGCTTACCAGCAATGTGAGCAATATGAAAATTAAATCGCGAAAGAAAATTTTCCCATCTCATTTGTTTGTCGGAAAGCTTGGTTTGCATCATGAAATACTTGAGACTTTGGTGATCGGTTCGTAGAATGAATGAAGTCCCCAATAAGTAGTGCTTCCATGTGTCTAGGGCATGTAGAATAGCTAAAAGCTCATTCTCATATTTATGCCCAATACTTGTTTATGAGTATTGAGCCTTTGGTTCTCATATGCTATGGCATGCCCTTCTTGAAGCAAAACTACTCCAAGGCAATCACCACAAGCATCACATTGGACCTCAAATGGTTTTGAGAGATCCGGAAGTACTAGGATTGGTTGGGAAGTAAGCTTCTCTTTGAGCTTATCAAAAGCATTTTTCTCCTTAGCACTCCATACATACTAAACATTCTTCTTAGTTAAGTCGTATAGTGGTCCTACTACTTGAGAGAATTTTGCTATGAAGCGTCTATAATATGCACACATACCAATAAAGCGTATTAGCTCATGTAGATTCCTCGGGTTAGGCCATGCTTTTATTACCTCTAACTTCGATGGATCCATACGGATACCATCTTCAGGGATAATATGACCTAAGTATTGAATCTCTTGAAGAAAAAATCCACTTTTCTTTTGGTTGAGAAAAAGCTTTGTTAGCGGCTGGACACACCCAACGGAGGATGATTGCCCAATGGGATACTAATTTCCTTTGTAATTATTCCTTAATTGAGAAGAAACCGTCATTTCACCTTTGTAAATAGTGGGGCTTGCAGAAGCTTCCAAATTGTATCCCGTTTTTGACATTTAGACTTAATAAATGGTTAAATTGGAACATTAGGGTTTGAGATTGTAAGGTATTTATACCACTTTTGAACTTAATGCAAAAAACCCTTTGTCATTTTTATAAGTTTTGTCTGTGTGAGTTGAGCGTACTCTGTGTACGAGAGAGAGTGAGAGTTTATCTTGACGCTACGCGCGCACTGGTGGTCGGAATTAGGTGCGAAGAAGTGCAGTGTGTTGTCCCCGGAGAGAGCTACGCGCCAACACCTACATTGCGTGTGTACGGCTCGATTTTGCGAGATCGATCCACGAGCTATATCTGGTGATTCGGTGAGCATACGTTGTCTGTTTTTGCATTTCAGCATATCCACGCGTTCGCAATGAGTAGAGCTACACATTGGACACTTTAGTTTTCAAAAACGACGACCTGCAAAAACCTGTCAAACATCCTACGTGATTTTGCACTAAGTGTTTAGGATTTGGGTTTTGGGTCACGGACCTTAGGGAGAGTGATCTATTGGTGTTAATAGGATTTCCCTCAAGTTCCGGAGCGTTTCGAGAATGTTTGATGGGTATTTGGCTCTTGAAAGCATTGTAGGAAATCTCCTCTTGTGTACTCTTGAAGGCTGTAACTTAGACATTGGGTAGAGACCTCTGCAGGAAGTAGTCAATAGTTTGTCGAGTGTAGGTTGACACCCTATGCTTGCTTTCACGCGCCTGCGGGTCGAGCTTCGTCCTTAGGTGACAAATCTTGTTAGGTGAGTTCTCGCTGTGCTGACGTTCGTCGCGGTGTATCCGCCAACATTGGCGCCGTTGCTGGGGACAAAGACCCTAGGCATGTGACCAAGACTAGTCCTTGAGGATAGGGATTCTCTGGCGTGCCAGAGTCTTTTTTTACATTTAAATAGGATCAGAGGGTGGGGGACTCTCTAGGTCTTAGGAGGAGTCTAGGGAGCGAGTGTCTGGCCTAGATCCTTCGACTTAGGTAGTATTAGGTAGGAGAGTAGGAGTTGGAGTGGTAGAGGCGGTGAAAGGATCGCTTGAGACTTTGGGGAGACCAGGAAGCAACCCAGACACCAAAATCACCATCCCACATGATGAGTAGGAGTAGGGTAAGTAGGACATCATGATTTATGATCTGGAGCACTTCATGCATGTTATATTTGCTGTTAGGCTCATCAAAGAGCTGTAAAAGACAGAAAAGAGTGTTTAGAAGCTGAATTGAAGTTCAAAAGTTTCTGTGAGTATTTCTGAGAGAGCTGCAGAGCATAGGGAGTACTTTTGTCAGAAAAATTTTAAATTTTAATATAGTAGACATCCTACGCGTAGCATGTCTCCAGGGGGTTTTTAGCAGGGAATTTGGGGAAACTGAGGTCACCTGTGTGTTCAGAGGGTGGGTTTCACCCTAGTAACATATAGACTTGAGTGTTTTTCCCTTTTTGGATTGCCCAAAAGCTAAAAGGCGGACTCAGAAAACGTAAAAGTTCAGAAAAGGTTTAAATTTAGAGAAATTTGCATATTTTTGCACTTGTAAGGCATATTAGCACTTTCTGAGAGCATAGGGAAGGCAAAGTAGCACTTTAGTCTGAGAAAGGGAGCAGTAGACATCCTACGCGTAGGATGTCTACAGGGTGGTCTGGTGAGAATTTTGAAAATCTGAGTTGACCAGTGTGAAGGTAGCAATTACCCTATATTCACTTGGAAGGGGGAGCTTGACCATATCTTGACAGGATAAGGCCAAAAGACGGAAATTGCCAGACATCTTACCCAAATTGGGAAATAGAAACAAAATCAAGAAAATCTCATCAATCAAAATAGGAAAAGACAAAAGATCCAGAGTGGACCAAAATGGAGCATAAAAAGAAATACCAAGAACTAAAACGGTCGTTACAAGTGGTATGGACTACTGAGGGGGAAAGTGACGGTAAGGAGGATTCAGAAAAAGGAAACATGAATGTACCATCCCACTATAAAAAATTCACCATCCAGGATAGAAAAATCATAATGACACCACCAATAAGGGAAAGAATAAACCAGGAATCTTACGATGGGCCAGAAAATGCAAAACGGATAGACCTCGCTGCACCAGGTGAAGAGCCTCAGCCTCTCTATATAGTAATTGATTTAGAGCCTGAAGAAGAAGAAAAGCTAACACAACTTCTCAAGAAGTATAAAGATGTGTTTGCATGGTCCTACAAAGACCTCAAAGGAGTTGATCCATCGATATGTCAACATACAATTCCTTTGAAATCAGATGCCAAACCTAGCAAACAGCGTCCTTACACATATAATGACACATTCGCTAAACGAATCAAAGAGGAGATTGACAAGCTGATGGATGCTGAATTCATCTATGAAATCGAGCATACAGATTGGGTGTCACCCATTGTGGTTGTCCCCAAAAAGAACGGAAAGTTGCGTGTGCGTGTGAACCTCAAAAAAGTGAACGCAGCCACAATAAGGGATAATTATCCCTTGCTGATCACAGAACATGTGCTTGAGAGGGTGGTTGGAAAACAGACTTATTCTTTTTTAGATGGGTTTTCGGGGTATAACCAATTGGCAATTGCAATAGAGGATCAACACAAAACAACATTTTCCATAGAGTGGTGAATATATGGGTATAGAGTTATGCCTTTTAGCCTAACCAATGCCCCAGCTACCTTCCAAAGGTTAATGACTCACGCGTTCAAAGAATACTGAGAATATTCTTAGAAATATATATGGATGATCTATGTGTCCACTCTCTTATACAAGAAGAACATATTGACCATTTACAAAAGGTATTTGAGAAATGCAAAACATATTGAATCTGTCTCAACCCGGAAAAGTGTATTTTTATGGTAAGGCAAGGCCGCATCTTAGGACATATTGTCTCAAGAAATGGCATAACCACTGACCTAAACAAAATTAGAGTCATAGCAGACTTGCCCATGCCTACTAATGCCAAACAAGTACAATCTTTTATGGGACACTGTGGATACTATCGAAGATTCATATATATGTATGCGGTCATTGTACAACCTCAATATCGCTTATTAGTTAGTTTCGACTGGACTGAGGAGTGTGAAACTTCATTCCAAAAGCTTAAGAAAAACCTTGTATCAGCACCTGTACTTAAAGCACCAGATTGGGAAAAGATATTCCATGTTCACATTGATGCCTCTGCATACGCAATTGGGAGTATTCTGGCTCAACCTGGAGATGGAACAATGGATTTTCCAATTTCTTATGCGAGTCGACAGCTAAATAGTGCAGAAAAGAACTACACCACCACTGAAAGAGAGGGATTAGGAATGATTTATGCTGTAAAGAAATTTCGGCATTACTTGCTTGCAAACAAATTTGGGTTCTTCACAGATCATCAAGCTCTTTTGTATCTAGTAAATAAACCATACAATACTGGGAGAATTGTACCCTGGTTTATTATATTGCTAGAGTTTGACTTCACAGTGGTAGTAAAAAAGGGTAAAACTCATCTACGCAAGAACCACTGCATAATTTTTGTATGAGAATGTCTTTGTACGATTCGGATTACCAATAGAATTTGTCAGTGATCGAGGAACACATTTTCTTAATGGAGTCATTGAATATCTGCTAGAGGAATTCATGGTCATACATAGAAAATCTTCTCCATATCATCCACAGGCAAATGGACAAGTTGAGGCCACAAATAAAACATTATGCATTGTTTTGACTAAAATTGTATCAGAGTCAAGGACAGACTGGGATCAACAATTACACTCAACACTATGGGCATACCGGGTAGCTTATAAAACATCAATCGGAACCACACCATACAACATGGTGTTTGGTCTAAACGCTAGATTACCCATAGAGTTTTTAGTTCCAACTCTACGAGTAGCGAAACACTTAGAATGGACAGGCCATGAGCTCTCTTCAAGAATAGATGATCTTGAAAAGCTATATGAACTTCGATTGAGACCTGTAGCTTCGATCTACGCTAAAAAGAGAAGACAAAAAGAGTTTTTTGACAAGCATGTGCGTACGAAAGAGTTCAAAACAGGTGACTATGTATTTGTTTATACTTTGAAGCAACATGCCAAGAAACTTAAAAAGCGAGGGATGGGACCCTTTGTCATTAGTGATTCATCACAAAGTGGAGCTGTCAAACTTGCTACATTGGCAGGAGAAGAAATGCCAAATTGGATTAGCGGGTGTCGGTTAAAAAAGTATCATTTACCACTAACACAGGATATGCTTCAACAAAATCCATCAAGAAAAACAACGGATAAAGGAGAAACAGAGGGTACGAGAAGAAGCACAAGCAGAATCAAAAGAACGCATTGCAAAAAGAAGGCTTCTACGACAACAACAACAAAGTGGATCATCGTTGCGAATAAATGCTATTCGATTAACAAACTTTGTTGAAGACACAGTGGAACCAATAATTGCAGTCAAAGTGGGTAGCAATCAAGTTGAATTGACGGCATTGCTTGATTCCAGAGTTCAAGCAAATTTGATCTCTTACAAATTATATAAACAGCACAAGCTTGAGGAACAACTCCATCCTACTCAACAAGTGCTGGAAAGTAGTACATCACATTCGCTAGGAACATTGGGCTGGACAATATTGCATGTACAAATACATCAATATGTTTACCCCCACAAGTTTTATGTGGTTGAGGATGCGAGCACACTACACCAAATGTTATTGGGACAACCATGGCAGAAAGAATATAATGTGTAGATAGATTGGAGTTCGAATCTAGTCAAAATTCACCATGCACAAGACCAACATGTGGTAGCCTTTGCTCAGCCAACCCAGAAGAACCATATAATAGCACCACCATCACTGGATAAAGAACAAAAAGGATGGGTGCCAATAAAGCACAACACGATACCCATGGAGAACAACCAGGGAACTGCCAACCATGTTCACTACAAAAATAAGACAACACAGACCACAGTGAATAGATCAAGGTTAGCAACACGCGAAAAACAAGTATGGGTACGTAAGGATAGAGGCGACCTGACATACAAACCACAATACAACAGCAGAAGTCAACAGAAGAACACAGTTAAACCAACAACCAAGGGAATAAAAAAGATATGGACCCCGAAGAGAATGCTCAGTAACCACTTAAATGCGACACGCATTTGGATACCCAAACCAAAGTAACAGGAACTCCCTTCAGTACAAGCAACACCAGCAGGCAGACACTCACTACATATGAAACCGGCAAACCGATCTATGTGGGTGCGGGTGCCGATCAACAGAACAGCAATGACGACCAAGGACGAGGCAATAAACCTACAAAATCCTCCACAACAAAACTCCAAAGGGCAATTAACAGAGAACAAGATGATAGCTACAACGGACATGACACTTCCATCCACGGAAACAACCACGGCCATATCGATAGTAGCGACAAACCAAGCAATTTTTGCAAAAAAGACAATTGAACAAAGAGCTCTAGAGTTACAGCTTTTACTTGCAAAGAAAATCCGCCAACCAAATTAACAACAAATAGGAAACCTCGACGTCGAATGCCAATAAGCATCTTGCTTATTCCCTCCTCTCGCACAACATTAATTTTTCCATGCATTGACTGAGTATGCATCAGATAGGGCCACATTACAAGGCCGCGCATTAGCACAATTTTTAACCCATGCACTACACATACCCCGAGGCGATACCTTGTCATCCGGGAGGACTCCAACTAGGAGGGAGGGAGGCATTCTCAATGCGGACCCAATGAAGGTGAAAAGAGAAAAAAAGGGCATGTTTTTCGCCTATTTTGAAGGATTTTCGTATGATTGCTAAATTTTTTGGACTAACCTAAGTACATATGCCCTTATACAACACAAATCTACAAGTATATGGGGCCAAACACCAAATTAGGCCTCTAGGTGTGTGTATATATGTAAAATAGTCATTTTTTGGGCAAAATATTGATAAAACGAAGAAATCCGGCCATAAAAATTGCATGTGAGTGTACATAGTATTTTGCGGTGATGTTTTTGAGTTATTGTGATTTTTGGGGATTTTTTGGGTTTATTTTACTATTTTATTTTTAATTTTACTAATTATCGGCAGAAAAACTTCAAAAATACAAAAAGTAGGTGAAATATGGTCGTAATGAAAAAACAATATATGGGGATAATCAATGACTATAGGACAACCTATGGTACAATGGGGGTGCAATTATGTGAATGGAGCGGAAGGCGTGTTTTGGCCAGATTTTGACCGAAACATCAAATTTCTCGGAAACTGGGCAAACGGAGTCCAAATCAAGAACTTTTTGAGCCTAAACCGCATCTCGCAAGAAGTTAGGAGCACATGTCAAATTTCATAGAAAGTGGTCCGGGGACCCCCATTATAAGATTTTTTCACTTCACTTAGAGCTTATTTCTACTATTTCCTTCTTGAGAGAGAGCTCTTGCCACCTAGAACGAACCGGACTTCCAGCTGCTTCTACGACGCACATGACCACCCGACAGGCTCCAGATATGAGAGGTAGGCTTACCACCTTGAGCTTTTCGTGTATGTTTGATGTTTTATCGCGAAAACTAGAGTAGGGTTCACACGGGGAACGGGCAGTAGAGACCTACAGATAGAGGTAGCCACCTAACGGCTAACCCAATAGCAATAAGGCTTCATAGAGGGTTTACCCTAGCATAGAAGACCGCTCTTGAATGCACAAAAGCGGCAAAAAAACCAACGGAAAAAACCCTAACTTCTAGAGCCCTGCAAGAGGCCATCAAGTGGTAAATCGGTGGAAAGTCGCCCAAATGCTACCAAAAATCATGGGTAGGAGCATCTTGACATGCTCTACAAGGCTATATACCCACATGGCCATAAGGCAACCTAAAACGGGACTAAGCTTCAGAAACGGCATCGGACACACAAAGCGTCACAACTGGCTCTCACGGCCAAACCGGATGTCCGTTTGCCACCAAACTTCACGAGCGGCTTGCCTAGACCATCAACAACCAAGTCTTATGGTGGTAGAACACCACAAGTCATCAACGACATGCAAACGCGATCATGGGCGTTTCTAGAGCGACAAATCGCCAAACGGAGCTCCGGTGAAGCCAAAGCCAACAAAAACCATATGGCAAGGTTCCCCAAGGAACCATGAAGCTATGGAGACTAACATCAAGAAATTTCATTTCCGAAAAGCACTCCAAGAGTCAGAAAACGACTCAGAGGCTCTGAAAGCTAAACAGGGAGTTTCTATCTATCTTTTTGACTTTTTTATTGAAATAAGGCTTAAAGGGGACTCAGGGGGGCTAAGGGCATACACTAGTAGCACTTCTCCAAAAGAATTCATCAACAGACATCCTACGCGTAGGATGTCTCAAGGCCATTTTTGGGCACTCAATTCAATATCTCACCTCATACACAACTTCTACATAGCTTATACATGCTAACCATCAAGTTTCATCACATTTGGAAAAGAGTTGACTTCATATGCATAAAAAAAATGGAAAGTCAGAGCATAGAGGCAATAAAGGGTCATAGACCTACCAAAACTAGTCCAAATCACATGAAACTTGCACAATATACTCATTATCACATTGCCAAGCTAACTGTGGAGTCAGATATGAAAAATAGTGAAATAGACATCCTACGCGTAGGATGTCTAAATGCCCTATTTGACCTCCAGCTGGTGTTTTTGAGTTCCACATATCTTTATAACATCTTCACAAGCTCATATATCAAATTTCATGCCAGACCCATCACATTTGGCCCCCAAAACCTCAAAGATGCACTTTTCTGAGCCTAAAAACACTACACATGCTCCTAACAACACCAATACTGATCCAAATCAAAATCTAAGAACATGGCCATGTTCTACATGCTAAGGGCTACCCACATAACCAAAATCAAGTCATTCTGATAAAAGAGACATCCTACGCGTAGGATGTCTCCAAGGTCATATTGACCTTCTGTGCAGGAATTGATATCATGGGAGTCTTTTACATGGTATAAGAAAGTCTATATGTCAAATTTCAATCCAATTGGATATCATTTGCCAATCCATATAGGACATTCTATCCATTTTGTGAGCCAAAAGACTAAATCTGCTCAAAATTGCACTTTTTGATGTCCAAACCAGATTCCAAGTACATAGCCATGTTGCACAGGTCAAGGGCCACAAGCATGTCAAGTTTCATCAAAATCAGAGGAAGTAGACATCCTACGTGTAGGATGTCTACATGCTTATTTTTCAGCCAAAAACCTATTGTGGGCACATGCATGGCTTCCCTAGTCCCTTTTGGGTTCTTATTTCAATTTTCAAGTCATTTGGGTAGTCAGAACTCAGTTTATCACAGCTAATCTGTAAAAAACGCTAACTTTGGACTACTGAGTGCAACAAGATCCATGGCAGCCACAAAGTTGCCTGCAAAGAAGAAGAGGATGACTATCAAGGACTACTTAGAAGAAGTGGAGCCTTTTGTTATCCCAGAGGGAACCCTGAAGCCCACAAGCAGTTGGATTTAAGATGACCTACTAGAAACCAATGATCTGAGAATCTACCAAGGAGTGTTTAAAGATTCGGAGGGAAATGCAGTGGAGCTACCCATGATCCCTCAAGAGCTCAATGAATTTGTCAGGAGCAAGATGGGGGACTACTTGGAGAAACTGGATCTACACAATTACTTTGAAGCCTTGCCAACAGGGATTGATGTTAAAAGAGTGTGGGAATTTGTCACCACAATCAAAGAGGACGGCATAGCCAGAGTTACAGATGTGCAAGGAAAGCCTAATATGATGATTATCATCACAGAGAAGGTGGTGGCAACAACACTTGACCTCTCTAACAAAGGAGACAGTGTGACTAAGAGGCGGGATGACATTAAGGTCTACTCAGAGAAGAAAAATAACTATACATTTGAAGATATTGCAAACCTGAAGGTGGCCATCATGAGACAATTATACAATCAGTACTTCCACATGTGTACCAAGCGGCCACAGAAATACAGGATGCCACCTGGAGCTATTGCCACCACTTTCACTTGGGCGATGCAGAAAAGCCGCCCGAGGGAGATAAACTATGCCGCTTACATTCACGACAACCTTGTGAAAATGGGGACCAAAAATCCCACTTATATTGTGCTGGTGAGTTGATAACCAAAGTCATCTATGGAGCATTGCATGCCAAGGGAAATTGGCCTGTACCTCCCTCCCAAAATGATTGCTGAAGGAAGACAAAGAAGAAGAGCCTCCTAAGGCTCCAAGGGTAGCCACAAGGTTGAAGCGCCGTTTAGAGACAGTGCATGAAGAGTCGCCACAGCCCAAGAAGGGGAAGAAAGAAACTTTACAGGTGCCAGTAAAGGAAACAAAGTCATAGAAAGCGGCAAGGCTAGAAAGACTAATGGAGAGTTTCAGAGCGATGAGGATGCTAAAAGGGGAAATGAGAGAATTATGGAAGCCCTCATTTGAGGCTATGTCTGGATCTTCTCGAAGAACTCAAAGGGATTGCTTTGGAGATTATATAAAGAATTTCGAGATCTTAGATGCTACAGCTGAGAATATCCCAAACATACCTTTTGCCGAAGAAGAAGTTGATGATGTGAGACAGAAGCTGCTAGAAGAGCAGGAAGGGCAAGAAAGAGAGAGAAAAAAAAAGGATGATCGGGACTTCAAGAAGAAGCAACCAACCCCACCATCAAGCCGAGAATCCATCCCTCCACCATCACCGCCTCCTCCTAGTCCTCCTCAACCCTGACAAACTGAGGACTTGAACAAATCTGATGGGCAACAAGACTCCAAGGAAGAGGAGAACAAAGAGAAAGAGTAGAAGACAGAAATTGAACCAAAAGATGAGAAGCCAGATCCAGAAGAAAAAAACTATAGAATATTTCTTGATCTACTAACTGTTGGATACTCTCGAGAAGAGGCAGCTAATGCAGCTTTTGAGTTGTCTAGCACTAGGCCCAAAGAATATATGCTGAGCCCTCGATTGGTGGAGTTGAAGGAAATAGCCACAGATACAATGGATTTACAGCCACAAGCCAATGATTGGGATGAGGTGATGCAAAGACTCACTGGGCTCAAAGCAAGATCTATGGCCACTGAGATTGAGTGTGATAATCTCAAAGCAAATGAAGTTCAAATCAGAGCCGAGGTGGACTCATTGCAAAAGTAGGACCAAGAGAACACACAGAAGCAAGCCAAGCTGCAAGCTGATCTGGACGCGGTACTAAAAAGATGCAAAGAGCTGGAAAGTCAGAGTCAGATAGCAGACCAAAAGCTTCAAAGAGTAGATGAGGAGTATAAGAAAATCAGCAAATCACTGACGGATGCGGAGAAAGAAAGAGACAACTTGACACTCCAGCTTGCTGATGAGTCCAAACAGGTGGAGACTTTGAGGAATGATAAGGAAAAAGCTGAGCTAGAACATGAGGCCAGCCAGGACGAAGTTATAGAGCTGAAAGATCAATTAAAAGTGAAAGATCAGACAATCCAGAGGCTAAGGGCATCTCCGAGCAGAGTCAGAGCCGCTACCTCAAGTAGCACTGCTTTAGAAGAGAAGAGAATAGAGATTGATGCTGGCCGAGGGCTCCCTAGTGATGCAAAGCCGTTTGGAGGATGAGAACAAGGCCATGAAAGATGAGCTAGCAGCCTTGAAAAAGAAGATGGACGAGGATCTAAAGATGATGCAAACTGAAAATGAAGACACCAAGAAGAAGCGAGAAGAGGCTGAGAAAGCCAATGCTGAATTGAACGACCTTTTAGTGACCATGGGGGATCAAGCTGAATAGGAAAAGAAAGCATATCAAAAGCAGATTGATGAGCTAAAAGGCCAACAGCAGACTGAAGAGCCACACTTGAGCACAGGGCCAGAAACTATGGAAAGAATTGATATAGACAATGTGTCATATCCAGTGGACACAATAATACAAGAGGAAATCCTTGTGGGACCATCCCAAGAGCCCCGAGATCTGACACAAGAAGAAGAAGACAATCTACAAAAGGCAATAGAATCGGCCATAAAAGACACCGCCAAAGAAGCAATGCAGTGGGAGCAGAGGGTATTGAAGTCTATGACCATTCAAAAATTAGACGCAAATGTCGTTCGACATGAATGGCTACAACCCTCTCTCCCATATCCTCTTCTCAAGTATGAAGCTGCTACAATAAACAAAAGGATTAAAGAGGAGCCGATAGTGCCGCTATACGAAGAAGATATCACCAAACCAGAAGGTGTTAAGCTTATTGTGGACTCTCAGCCAAAATGGAGAAAGGCATGGCTAACTAAATACCCACAATATTTAGTACATGTGGTAGAGGCACCTAAAATAATCAGAGACAACCTTAGCTTTTGCCCTCTACCAAGGATGCGGACCTGGAAAGAACAAGAACTGCTAAAGAAAAGCCACCCACGTGGCTCAACTACCCAAAGCTGCTAGGCTTGAAGGCAGGTGAGAGAATGAGTGAGCAATACATGGTGAAAATCCTAACGGGCGCCATTAAATTTTTCAATGGCTTGCTTGACCTCTCTTGCATTATGCTCATGAAGATCTGTAAAACCCTTATGGCAGTTTTTGAGATCTTTAAACCTAGACAGGCAACAGACATCATATTCTTCTTCTAAGACACATATAGATGTGCGTATGAAATGTCTGCTCAACCTTCCCATGAGGTGATACATGCCCTCTACCAGCGAATAATGTTTTTGCCCTCGTACCATCTCCAGGCCTTTGAAGAAGCCTTCTACACCGGTTTCTTCACCATTGATACAGATATATTCGGCCCTATATTATTGGCCTAGCATGCATCTGTTCTGAAGATGCGCGAAAGCCTCCACTGAAGCAGCAGCTCTACTGTCATGTCGGGGACGACATGATCTAGGAGGTGGGGAGTGTTATCGGCTGGACACACCCAACGGAGGATGATTGCCCAACGGGATACTAATTTCCTTTGTAATTATTCCTTAATTGAGAAGAAATCGTCATTTCACCTTTGTAAATAGTGGGGCTTGCAGAAGCTTCCTAATTATATCCCATTTTTGACATTTAGACTTAGTAAATGGTTAAATTGGAACATTACGGTTTGAGATTGTAAGGTATTTATACCACTTTTGACCTTAATGCAAAAAACCCTTTGTCATTTTTATAAGTTTTGTTTGTGTGAGTTGAGCGTACTTTGTGTACGAGAGAGACTGAGAGTTTATCTTGACGCTACGCGCGCACTGGTGGTCGGAATCGAGTGCGGAGAAGTGCAACGTGTTGCCCCCGGAGAGAGCTACGCGCCAACACCTACATTGCATGTGTACGGCCCGGTTTTGCAAGATCGATCCAGGAGCTATATCTGGTGATTCGATGAGCATACGTTGTCTGTTTTTGCATTTCAGCATATCCATGCGTTCTCAATGAGTAGAGCTACACATTAGGCACGATGACCTGCAAAAACCTGTCAGACATCCTACGTGATTTTGCACCTGGTGTTTAGGGTTTGGAGTTTTCAGAAACGATGACCTGCAAAAACCTGTCAGACATCCTACGTGATTTTGCACCTGGTGTTTAGGGTTTGGATTTTGGGTCACGGACCTTAGGGAGGGCGACCTATTGGTGTTAATAGGATTTCCCTCAAGTTCCGTAGCATTTGAGAACGTTTGATGGGTATTTGTCTCTTGAAAGCGTTGTAGGAAATCTCCTCTTGTGTACTATTGAAGGCTGTAACTTAGACATTGGGTAGAGACCTCCATAGGAAGTAGTCAATAGTCGGTCGAGTATAGGTTGACACCTTATGCTTGCTTTCACGCGCCTGCGGGTCGAGCTTCGTCCTTAGGTGACAAATCTTGTTAGGTGAGTTCTCGCTGTGCTGACGTCCGTTGCGGCGTATCCGCCAACAAGCTTATTCTCCCTCAATGCTTGAAAAATCACTTGGAGATGTTGCTTATGTTCCTCCAAAGACTTGGAGTAGATGATGATATCATCAAAGAACACTCCAATGAATTTGCGGTATGGTCTAAAAATTTTCTCCATTAGACGATTGAATGTAGCTGGTGCATTAATCAAACCAAAAGGCATGACTAGATATTGATAAAGACCAAACGTTGTGCGAAACGCAGTCTTTAAGATATCTTCATCCACTATCCTTATTTGATGATAGCCACTCTTAAGGTCAATCCTATTGAAGTAGGTAGAGCCTTGTAGCTTATCAAACAGATCTTCTACCCGAGGCACGAGAAATCTATTTTTGATAGTGATATGGTTTAATGCTCAATAGTCCACACACATGCGGTATGCACCATCTTTCTTTTGCACTAAAAGGACTGGAGAACAAAAGGGAGAAGAACTAGTCCTCACCATCCCTTTGTCTACTAGCTCTTGTACTTGCCTCATTATCTCCTCTTGTTGAGCTTGCGAGACTCGATAAGGAGGCTTGTTAGGTGGTGAGCTTCTAGGAAGGAGCTCAATGCGATGGTCATCATCCCCTCGTTTTGGAGGTAAGTCCATAGGGATATCATCGATAAACACATCTTGGAATCCTTTTAGAAATTTAGTGTTAGCGGCTGGACACACCCTAGGGAAAATGACTGCTCGGGCGGAATATTATTTTTTGTAATTATTCATTTATTAAGAAAAACCGACATTTTACCTTTGTAAATATTGGGGCTTACAGAAGTTTCGAGATTGTATCCCATTTTTGACATTTAGATTGAGTAGATTGTAAAATTGGAACATTAGGGTTTGAGATTGTAAGGTATTTATACTACTTTTAGACCTTAATGAAAAACCTGTCATTTTAAAAAGTTATATCTGTGAGTGAGCGTACTGTATACAAGAGAGAGAGAGAGAGAGAGAGAGAGAGAGAGAGAGAGAGAGAGAGAGAGAGAGAGAGAGAGAGAGATTTTCATCTTGATGCTACGCGCACACCGACGGTCACAATCGAGTGCGGAGAAGTGCAACGTGTTGCCCCCGACGAGAGCTACGCGCCGATACCTACATTGCGGATGTACGGTCTGCTTTTGTGAGCTCGACCTACGAGCTTCATCTGGTGATTTGGGTCTCCCTCAAGTTCTGTGGCGTTTCGAGACCGTTTAATGGGTATTTGGCTCTTGGAAGCGTTATAGAAAACCTCCTCATATGCACTGCTGAAGGCTGTAGCTTAGACATTGGGTAGAGACCTCTGTAGGAATTAGTCGAGAGTCGATAGAGTGTAGATTGACACCCTATGTTTGCTTCCACGCGCCTGCGGGTCGAGCTTCGTCCTTAGCTGACAAATCTTGTTAGGTGAGTTCTCGCTGTGCTGACGTCCGTCGCGGCGTATCCGCCAACATTGGCGCCACTCTCGGGGACGAAAACCCTAGGTAGGTGACCAAGACTAGTCCTTGAGGATAGGGATTCTCTGGCTTGCTAGAGTCTCATTTTACATTTAGATAGGATCAGAGGGTGGATGACTCTCTAGGTCTTAGAGGGAGTCTAGGGAGCATGTGTCTGGCCTAGATCCTTCGACTTAGGTAGACTTAGATAGTTTTTAGGTCTTAGTTGAGTTGATGAGTAGGAGTTAGAGTGGTAGAAGCGGTGAAAGGAGAGCTTGAGAGTCCGGAGAGGCCAGGAAGCAACCAAAACACCATTATGAGTAGGAGTAGGGTAAGTAGGACATCATGATTCATGATCTAGAGCACTTCATGCATGTTATACTTGCTGTTAGGTTCATCACAAGGTTGTAAAAGACGCAAAAGAGTGTTTGAAAGCTAAAGTGAAGTTCAAAAGTTGCTGTGAGTGTTTTTGATAGAGCTGCAAAGCATCTTATCATTTCTGTCAGGAAAAAAATAAATTTTAAGCCAGGAGACATCCTACGTGTAGGATGTCTACAGGCTGATTTGGTAAAAATTTTGAAATTTTGAGTTGACCAGTGTGTTCAGAAGGTAGGTTTTACCCTATTTTCACCCGGAAAGTGGAAATTTGACCATATCTTGACAGATAAGGCCAGATAGATAGAAAGTGCCAGACATCCTACCCAAATTGTGCCAAGGCATTATTTTAAGACCAAAACCATAGGGTGACTGCATGAGCATGATCTGCATGATTTATTGAGTGCCTGAGAAGGGTTTCATCTCAATTGGGTGAGAAAATTGGGTTCTAAGCAAACTTTAGCATCTTTGACTGAAAAGGGCTAGAACAGCTAAAATCGGGGTCTTTTGAAATCCAGACCAAAATCTAAGCATAGTACTGGATTGCTGACATCAAGGGGAAGCTGTGACTCAAGTCTGGGGTCAAACAGGCCAAAAGAACATCCTACCCGTAGGATGTGTTCTGTGTGAATTTGCACTCCAAACCCTGATTTGAGCATACCAAAGTGATCAACACCTTAAGAGGAGTCTGTGCTTTGCATTTGAAGTCATTTTGAGCAATTAGACATGCTACGTGTAGAATGTCTAATGCATGAATTAGAAGCCAGAAGCTGACTGTAGGCATAGCAAGGTGTTGTATAGCCTGAGGCAAGCCTCCTAGTCAATTTTGGTCCAAATTGGAGTTGATTTGACTGGTGAGACCAACATCAGGCTTCTGGAATAGATTTCTAATCCATTAACCAGCTTAAAGGTGTCCAAATCAAAAAGTAAAAACAGATGTGGACTTAGCACATCAAGGGGAGTCTATAGTGCAAAAACCAGGCAAAACAGAGAAGGAGACATCCTATGCGTAGGATGTCTATTAGGGCTTAGGGAAGTGAAAAACTGACTGAGGACATACAATGATGTTCCAATTGACTTAAGAGTTCCAGAACTTCTTTCAGAAGTGAATTTGGACCTTGTTTGACCTTTTGACAGAGCAAAGACGGAATTAAGACTTTTCAGGTAAATTGACCAACATCCGAGGGAAGTACAGTTCCAGATTAGCAGACCTAATCCAGAACATCAGAAGTGTATAAAACAGTAGTGGTTGGGGTTAACGGTCCAATTATACCAATCATTACTAAAACCACCTCTAGCGGTTAAATGCTTTGATTTGATTTCCGAATTTAAACGCTTGTGTACATGTATATTCAGCAGCAAAGCAAGAAGTTGAGCGGAAACTGATCCTTTGCCAGGTGAGTGGTTGGATTTGCGTTAAGTTGCATTGCTAAGTTTGATGAATTTAAGATCGGGAAGACACATTTTTAGAGACCAAAAGGTGGCAGGTGATCAGGGTAACTTAGTGTCCACCGAGGAGAGTGTAACTCAGGCAAGGCTAGATCCACTAGCACCGATTATTGAGGAGGGTAGTGATACTGACACTTCATCCGATAAGTCCTTCTTCATGATGGGCAGTCAACAGCCATGAGGTTTCACCTATGACGGACCAATGCCAGGAGGAAGCACCTCCCTAAATCCTTTGAACGATTCCAAGTTCACTATAATCTTCTTAGAAGGAACAAACTCGAGGGGAGCCCTAGTTTATTCTGACTATCGAGGACGCAAGTGCATTTGTATTGAAGAAAGACCTACTCAGAGACTGGAAATAATTCGAGTCTATGATGATGGAGATAGATTCCAAGACAGAAAGGGGAACCACTATCTGATAGTTAGTAACCCTGAGGACTACAATAGATATGGAGATAACGCGGCGAAAGAAAAAATGGTTTTAGAAACTCAAGAACCATCTCCAAACATTGATCGACCTGGAGTGCTTTTTATGTATGATAAGAAAACAACCAGGGTCTCTACTCATAATGAGAATGTGGGAATTTACAAGCATGAAAGAGAGGGAATAGTCTCTACTGCTGATGCAAAGAACGCTACCCAAATGAATTAAGCAAAGACAAGGTTCTTTACTTATTCCCTTATGAAATTGCTATGGGGAAGGATATAGTTTTTGTTGATAGGTACGGGTGAGAATACACACGTATTCTCCCAGAGGAGGTAAAAAAGGCAACAGTTCCAGAAGCATCAACATATGCCCCAGAAGAAGTGCCAAGAGCTACTTACACCCCTAGCAAATCGACAAATCCCTTTTCAAAAGAGTATGATGGGACCTCACATTTTACCCAACAACAGACGTTCAACTACCAAAACCAACCAGCAACCAAGCCATCATTGCAGGCATGGCTTCAACAGAGTGCAACATTAGAACAAGACCGAAACCGAGATGGTTATCAAGCCGCACGGGAGCTAAGGGATTTACAAGAACCACCACTCTATTCACGGTATCAAGGCGAGAGTAAGCCAAAAACTCAAGGGTCAACAAAGCCTGGAAGACCACCCATAGAGCGAGTTCAAAGAGATGAACCATCTCTTGCAAGAACTGTTAGAAATTACGGCTTAGGAGAACCATTGGGAGAGGAACCTGCCCACTACCGAAGTCCAGAGGAGGTATATAGATTGGGACGAGGAGATCCAATGATGAGATTTGTAGACCATCGTAGAATTAGACCTTCTTAAGTGAAAAAATGGGTAAACAAGAAATACATGGGAAACAGAGATCCTAGGGATCATGTAGACGTCTTTGTGCGTGTAATTAGAGCCGAAGAGGTGTTATAATTCCCTACCCAATTTGCAGGGATTGGACTAACCCTAGAGGAGAATGTTGCTACTTGGTTTGACTCTGTGGAGCGTAGAGACTTTGAGTCTATGGAGGAGGTGTTTGATGAGTTTATTGAGGAATTCTCACAAAGGGGGATAGCTCATAATACCGTCTCACAAATCCATAAATTCAAATAGAAAGAAGGGGAGTTTGTGCGAAAGGCAGCCCTACGACTAAAAAGATATGTTAAGTTCTGCCCTCTGGAAGAACTTCCAACTCAGTCCAGACTTACGCTTATATTTATCCAAGGACTAAGGAATGCAGATCTCCAGAAGGACTTACATATGAAGAGGAGCACGATGTTAAACGAGTTAACTAAGGAGGCTCTTTACCTTGTAGACAATTGTGCGGTCTACAAAGAGGGTGAATTCAAGGATCTTGATGACGATTCATCCTCACAACAAAGTGGAAGCAAGTCCGCTAAGACATCACAGAAAGGAGAAATAGCTGTAAGCCAGGAGCAACTTGTAGAGGAAGTGCTAAAAAAGATTAACTTGTACGCCAAACCTCAGGCTAAACAGCCAAAGTGGTGTGCTATTGAACAAAAATGGACAAACCATGGGACGGAGGAATGTTATTATAACAAAGGGTATGTGAGAGAATGACCTTATGCTCCCCAAGCTCAAGTAGCATCTCCTCAACTTCCACCGATGCCTAGGTATCAAGCAGGCAACCTACAAGGACCTGTAGGTGTAGAAAGACCACAACCAGTGTTAGGGCAGCAACCACCCCTACCAGGATTACGAACAGTTGGCATAAGATACACACCAACAGTAACCAAAACAGAAGAGAAGGCTTTGGTGCCTATGCATGCATATTACGAAGATCCCAATGGATATGCTGCAAATCCTTTTTATTATCCACCAGAAGAACCCTCAATGCCAGAACCATGGAGCATGATGGGAAGTGCAGGACCACCAACAACTGCACAGGTAGCAGGAGAAGGAAGATATAGCTTGGATGAACGAACATTGTTGTTCATAGCCAACGGAGGCATGGGAGGGCAGAGACATGCATACCAACAAAGAGGAGCTCAAGGAGCACCTTAACAACCTAAGGGACCCTACTACAAGTGTGGTGGAGACCATTGGCTAAGAGACTGTCCTCATGATGAAATCATTAGAGTCAACGCATATAGCACCGAGTGTGGAGTTACTCATTTAATTCCTGATTGCCCTAAGAACCCAAGCAAAGGAGCAAAAACTACCTTGAACATGCTGGAAGCAGTGCCTTCCAGTGGAGGGTCAAAAAATGAGACAATAATACCTATTCAGGCAGCGACATGAGCCCAAGCTCAAAGAATGACGAACGAACCCATAATTGAAGAGCCAAAAACCGATGCCCCAAGTTCAGAAGTGAAGAATCATAGAGGTACTTGGAAAGATAGGAAGGCGCGTATGAAAGCCAGGAGAGAACGAGAGCAAACGGCTCTATCCGAGGAGTTAAAACACACAAAGGATAGATTAGAGCGGTTAGAGGATCTAGCTAGCCTAAGCTCACACACTGCGGCAAGCATAGCACCTAAGGAAAAAGCAGAACCCAAAAGTGCAAGATCACGAGGATCTGTATTGGTAGAAAAGGTAAATGAGCAGCTATATGCACTTTTAAAAGCATACGAAGCCAGACTCGGAAACGACCAAACCCAAGAGCAAAGATGGATGACATATCCATATACAAAAATAGAAAAACAGAGATTGGAAATGTGTCGAAAGATGATTGAAACAGCTCAATCCTTGATAGAAAACCCGCTTGGTAAACCTGCAAGTTGGCATGAAGTACCAGCTCCAACCCCTATCAAACCAACTTTAGAGAAACAAGTAGACACGAAGGAGAGACTCATGAATGCCTCTGAGTCTAGGAGAGAGCCTATCATAGTGCCAAATACGACAGATAAGATAAGTGAGGGGTTCCAACCTAAAACATTGGTAGAAATGGGTAGGGATTGTAACGGTCTAGATGACCTGTGGAAGCAAATCCGTGATGCCAACGAAGCTAACAGGGTGAGTTACCACATGAATAGCACGAGAAAAGGGAAAAATGAGATCTTACCTCCTATTGAAGAATTTGAGGCAAGATCACAAATGAACTTTGATATACATTCGCAAGGGGGAGACTAGGGATCAATTAGTTTGGGGCACAGCCAACCAGACTTGCTAAAAACACTACCCTCTTATCTAGGAGAGTATAAAGCCAAGTCTGAGGTGAGAGCAATCTCATCCCAAAGACTTGATTCTAACAGAGTGATGGATTCACAAGGGTTGATTGAGTTGCTGTCCACCCCTGTGGCATGCACAATCACATTAGCCGAAATCCTAAGGTTAAGGCCAAACATGTGGACCACCGTAGGCAAATGCTTAGAAAAATTTGGAGTGAAAGACCCCACCTCGAATTTTCAAGAAGGGATCAGAGAATTGGACAAGCCTCAACTAAACACTAGGCCAGTACCTTTAAACCAGGTTGGAGAATATTACGAGGGAGAAGATGGAAACACCACACTACCAGTAAAATTCCAAGGAGTAGTTTTCAAAGCTATTCTTGACAGTGGAGCAGGAGTCGCTATCTCCACCAAGGAAATATGGAAAAAATGGGAAAAACTGGCTTTGAGAGCTACAAGAATGAAACTGCAACTGGCAGATGGGTTCATGGAAAAGCCTCTAGGACTCTTAGAAAAAGTAATTGTCACCTCGTGCGGACTCGAGTATGAGCATACATTTGCAATAGTCGATTTCGACAAAAAGAACAATTACGAGATCATCTTGGGAAGACCATTCATGAGACAATTTAAGATGGTCCAGGATTGGGGTTACGACCACATATACCTCAGACATGGTGAGACTACAACCAAAATACATATGAAAGACCATAGTTACAAAGATGTGAACCAGACACTAGTGGAAGAGTTTGATTCAGCTACATTGGCAGGGTCCGAACTCCCAACATGGTTAGGGCAACAAAAAGAGCTATGGATGTGCAATACTTCACATTGTGGGAGCTTAAAAAGAGAGGAATGCGTCTTAGAGAGAGCTATTGAGGACAAGGATTATATTTCGGAACCTTTTCCTGAAGATACCTTGGAACCTCTAGAATGGGAACACATACTAGAAACATTGGATGTCTGTACCATTACAGATAGTCCAACGACAAAATTTTGCGATAAGGATGGCTATGAGGTGCTACCCTATTACATGGTAATCCATATATGAGGAGGAGATGAGATTGTAGAACTACCAGAACAAGAAGAGTTTTATAACTCCTTTGAGCATGTCGAGGTAAATAACGATGCAGATAATGAGTGTTCAGACAGCTCAAGCGAGCGTGGGGAGAAAACAGTGAATATCAAGTTTTATGATTTTGCTAATCAGTACCCTAGACGCCAGGAACGCTATAGGAAAAAACGAGCAGAAAACAAAATGAGAGAGAAACTGATGCCCATGATAAAAGATAAAACTCACTATGTAATGCTTGTCAAAGCAGATGATTATGTAAAAGACAAAATGTCAAGGAGATTCTCAAGAGTTCAAAGGGAACGGACGCAAGAGGAAATAAAACAAGTATGGAAGGCTAAAACAGAAACAAAATCAACAAAAGCTCAAAAATCAAAACAAGAAACAATAAAAGACCTAGAGTGGACCAAATTGGAGCGTAAAAAGAAATATCAAGAACTAAAATGGTCTTTACGAGAGGTATGGACTACTGAGGGAGAAAGTGATGGTAAGGAGGAGTCAGAAAAAGGAAACATGAATGTACCATCACACTATCGAAAATTCACCATCCAAGACAGAAAAATCATAATGACACCACCAGTCAGGGAAAGAATAAACCAGGAATCTTATGATGGACCGAAAAATACAAAACGGATAGACCTCACTGAACCAGGTGAAAAGCCTCAGCCGGTCTATATCGCAACTGATTTAGAGCATGAAGAAGAAGAACAGTTAATACAACTTCTTAAGAAGTATAAAGATGTGTTTGCATGGTCCTACAAAGACCTCAAAGGAGTTGATCCATCGATATGCCAACATACAATTTCTTTGAAATCAGATGCCAAACCTAGCAAACAACGTCCTTATACATATAATGACACATTTGCTAAACGAATCAAAGAGGAGATCGACAAGCTGATGGATGCTGAATTCATCTATGAAATCGAACATACAGATTGGGTGTCACCCATTGTGGTTGTCCCCAAAAAGAATGTAAAGATGCGAGTGTGTGTGAACCTCAAAAAGGTAAATGCATCCACCATAAGGGATAATTATCCCTTGCCAATCACAGAACATGTACTTGAGAGGGTGGCCGAGAAACGGGCTTAATCCTTTCTAGATGGGTTTTCAGGGTATAACCAACTGGCAATTGCAATAGAAGATCAACACAAAATAGCGTTTGCCACAGAATGGGGAATATATACGTATAGAGTTATGCCTTTTCACTTAACCAATGCACCAGCTACCTTTCAAAGGTTAATGACGCATGCCTTCAAAGAATACCTGAGAATATTCTTAGAAATATATATGGATGATCTTTGTGTACACTCTCTTCTACGAGAGGAACATATTGACCATTTACAAAAGGTATTTGAGAAGTGCAGAACATATCGAATTTGTCTTAACCCGAAAAAGTGCATTTTTATGGTTAGGCAAGGCCGCATCTTAGGACACATTGTCTCAAGAAATGGCATAACCACTAACCTAGACAAAATCAAAGTCATAGTAGACGTGCCCAGGCCTACTAACGCGAAACAAGTACGGTGAAATCCTTCATGGGACACTGCGGATATTATCGAAGATTCATATACATGTATGCAGTCATTGCACAACCTCTATATCATTTGTTAGTCAGTTTCGACTGGACAGAGAAGTGTGAAACTTCATTCCAAAAGCTGAAGGAAAACGTTGTATCAACACCTGTACTTAAGGCACCAGATTGGGAAAAGATATTCCATGTTCACATTGATGCATCTGCATATGCAATTGGGAGTATTCTGGCTCAACCTGGAGACGGAACAATGGATTTTCTCGTTTGTTATGCAAGCCGACAGTTAAAGAGTGCAGAAAAGAACTACACAACCACTGAAAGAGAGAGGTTGGGAATGATTTATGCTGTAAAGAAATTTCGGCATTATTTGCTCGCAAACAAATTTGTGTTCTTCACAGATCATCAAGCTCTTTTGTATATGGTAAATAAACCATGCAATATCGGGAAAATTGTACGCTGGTTTATTATATTGCTAGAGTTTGATTTCACATTGGTGGTCAAAAAGGGTAAAACTTATCTAAGATCATCTTTCAAGGCTACAAAATGGGGAAGATCCTGAAGGAGTAGATGATGACATACCTGACGCTTATATTTTCAATATTGAAATGATACCCAAATGGTCTCAGGAAATTGTTAACATTATTTCCTTTGGAGGTAGATTTGATAACAAGGAAGACAGATCTAAACAACAAACAATTCGACAAACAAAAAACTTCTAGTTGATTGCAGGACAGCTGTATCATCTAGGCTTGGACCAAATTCTACGACTATGTATAAATCCGGAGGAATTTGAGTGTTATCTTCAAGAAGCACATGTCCAGGATTGTGCATTTCATTGTTCAACAATGAAAACACACCAGAGACTGAAACAGTTAGGGGTTTATTGGCCAACTATGTATGCTGACACACATGCTTATGTTAACAATTGTACTATATATAGTGCCAAATGACCAGTGGATCACGCGACATTGTTTCAGGTAAACATTGTACCTGCATGAAGTCAATATATCATTGATTTATTAACCATAAAGGACATTTCCTGAAAACATAACAAAAACACGGAAAAGGACTATACAGCTGGAGGCTCGCGACTAAAATTTAATTGGCAACCAATTCTATAAGCAAGGAAAGGACAATCAACTTAGAATTTGTGCAAGTGAAAGTGAATACCTGCTGATTCTAGAACATGCACATGGAGGCATAAGTGGAGGCCATTTTTCAGGCGGATAAGGCGACAAAAATTGTCTTAACTGCAGGAATATGGTGGCCTACATTGCATATGGATGCTGAGGAGTTTGTAAAGCGTTGTGACGCATGTCAGCGCACCAAGGTGTCAATAAAGAGAGATGAGATGCCACTATGGCCAATGATGGGAGCAAGGGAATTTGCAAAATGAGGCATTGATTTTGTGGGGCCTATTTCACCCCCTGCATATCGCACCCATACCCAATATATCATTGTGGCTACGGACTATCTCACAAAACGGACGGAAGACAAGGCAACACAAAAAGCAGACGCAAGAACCACTGCACAATTTTTGTATGAGAATGTCTTTGTACGATACGGATTACCAATAGAGATTGTCAGTGATCGAGGAACACATTTTCTTAATGAAGCCATTGAATATCTGCTAGAGGAATTCATGGTCATACATAGAAAATCTGCTCCATATCATCCACAAGCAAATGGACAAGCTGAGGCCACAAATAAAACACTATGCACGGTTCTCACTAAAAGTGTATCAGAGTCAAGAACAGACTCGGATCAGCAGTTACACTCAACACTATGGGCATATAGGGTAGCATACAAAACATCAATAGGAACAACACCGTACAACATGGTGTTTGGTCTAGACGCTATATTACCCATAGAGTTTTTAATTCCAACTCTACGAGTAGCGAAACGCTTAGAATAGACAGAGCATGAGCTCTCTTCAAGGATAGATGATCTTGAAAAGCTAGATGAACTTCAATTACGAGCTGTAGCTTCGATCTATGCTAAAAAGAGAAGACAAAAATAATTTTTTGACAAGCATGTGCGCACGAAAGAGTTCAAAACAGGTGATTATGTACTTGTTTATACCTTGAAGCAACATGCCAAGAAACTTAAAAAGCGAGAGATGGGACCCTTTGTGATTAGTGACCTATCACAAAGTGGAGTTGTCAAGCTTGCTACATTAGCAGGTGAAGAAATGCCAAATTGGATTAGTGGGTGTCAATTAAAAAAATATCATTTACCACTAACACAGGATATGCTTCAACAAATCCATCAAGAAAAACAACGGATGAAGGAGAAACAGAGGGTATGGGACGAGGCGCAAGCAGAAGCAAAAGAACGCATTGCAAAAAGAAGGCTTCTACGACAACAACAACAATGTGGATCACCGTTGCGAATCAATGCCATTCGACTAACGAATTTTGATGAAGATGCAGTGGAGCCAATAATTGCAATCAAAGTGGGTAGCAATCAAGTGGAATCGACGGCATTGCTTGATTCTGGAGCTCAAGCAACTTTGATCTCTTACAGATTATACAAACAGCTCAAGCTCAAAGGTCAACTACATCCTACTCCACAAGTGTTGGAAAGTAGTACATCACATTCACTGAAAACATTGGGCTGGATTATATTGCATGTACAAGTACATCAATATATTTACCCACACAAGTTTTATGTGGTTGAAGATGAAAGCACACAACACCCCATGTTGTTGGGACAACCTTGGCAAAAAGAGTATAATGTGCCATAGATTGGAATGCGGATGCAGTAAAAATTCAGCATGCACAAGAACAACAGGTGGTAGCCTTTTCTCAGCAACCTCGCAAGAACCAGTGGCAGCAACACAGCCACTGGATAAAGAACCCAAAGGATGGGTGCCACTAAAGAACAACATGGTGAACAAACAGGGAACTTCCAACCATGTTCACTACAAACATCCAACCAAACAGACCAAAGTGCAAAGATCAAGATTAGCAACACAACAAAAACAAGTATGGGTGCAGAAGGATAGAGATGACATGGTAGACAAACCACACCACAATAGGATGAGTCAAAAGGAGAAAACAGTTCAACCAGAAACCAAGGGAATAAAACATATATGGATCCCCAAAAGAATGCTCAGTAACAACGTAAATGCGACTCGCATTTGGATCCCGAAACCAAAGCAACATGAACTCCCTTCAGTACAAGCACCATCGGAAGGCAGACACACACTACATATGCAACCGGCAAACCGATCTATGTGGGTGCCAATCAGCAACAAAACAATGACAACCGCGGAAGTAGCAATAAGCCTACAAAAACCTCCAAAGAAAAGCTACAAATGGAAAGCAAAAGAGACAAAGCCTATGGCCAATTCTGCCACGTAAATTCTCTCCAAGGAGACGACTATGGACATATTGACAATAGCGGCACACCAAGCGACTATTGCAAGAAAGACAATCAAACAGAGAGCGGTAGAGTTACAACTTTTACTTGCAAAGAAAATCTGCTGACCAAAACAACAACAAATAGGAAACCTCGACGGCGAATGCCAATAAGCATATTGCTTATACCCTCCTCTTGCACAACATTAATTTTTCCATGCATTGAATGAGTATGCATCATGTAGGGCCACATTACATGGCCAAGCATTAGCATAATTTTTTACTCCATGCATGGCACAGACACCGAGGCGATACCTTGTCGTCCGGGAGGACTCCGGCTAGGAGGGGGGGAGGCATTCTCATGCGGACCCAATGGAAAAAAGAGCAAAAAAGGGCATGTTTTCGACTATTTTAAAGGGTTGTCATTTGATTGCAAAATTTTCTCGACTAACCCAAGTACATATGCCCTTATACAACATGAATCTACAAGTATATGGGGCCAAATGCCAAATCAAGCCCCTAGGTGTGTGTATATAAGTAAAAATAGCCATTTTTCGGATAAAATATTGGTAAAACGAAGAAATCCGGCCATAAAAATTGCATGTGAGTGTATATAGTGTTTTGCGGTGATGTTTTTGATTTATTATGATTTTTGGGAATTTTTTGGGTTTAATTTGTTATTTTTCTTTTAATTTTACTAATTTTCGGCAAAAAAAATTCAAAAATACAAAAAGCAGGTGAAAAACGATCATAATGAAAAACAAAAAATATGGGGATGATCAATGACTATAGGACAACCTATGGTACAATGGGGGGGCAATTATGAGAATGGAGCGGAAAGCGTGTTTTGTGTTAAGAAATAAGACGTAGCTAAATAGATATTTGAGTAGATTACTTAATGGAGAGAGATAGATTTCACACACACGAGATTATAAAGTAGAGAGAGAGAGAGAGAGAGAGAGAGAGAGAGAGAGAGAGAGAGAGAGAGAGAGAGTACACACGATATACGTGGTTCACCTAATGTGGGCTACGTCCACGGGAAAGCAGCCACTCAATGGCTTTAGTACTTCAAAAGAAGAAGTAGTTTACAAAGGGATTATACCCTTAATAGAGCTCCTGCTTTGCTTCACTCTCACCACCTCACACTCACCTTGTTGCATCAACTTCACACTATGAAATGTGTAAAAATGGTCTCCTTTTATAGGCCAAAAGGGCTGCCCTCTCTTATGAGAGGCAGCCATGTGTAGCCGCCCTTGTGTGAATAAGTCCAAATCGGACCCTCCAATCCACCCATGTGTGGCCACCCTTGTGTAGACAAATCCGGTTTTGAATTCGGCCACCAGCCATTGAATTTGGTCACCGGCACTGACTTCCGACCACACTGGGCCCACCGGCCATTGACTACCAGTCACCGGCCAACCAACTGGTCACTTTCCAACCACTTTCCGGCTGCCGTCCGGCCATAATATTCCGACGAAGAAAAAAAAAAGTCTTCGGGGCTTCCGCCCCTGAGGCCCCTAAAATTGCCTCTAATTTTGGCCGTGAAAATTTTATTTCCGATGAGTGATTTTCCTTCACGCACGATGGCTTCTCCTCAGAATGGGGGCCTTACAAATGTGCGCTTTTACCACAAAAAATTACAAGGGGTATATCAAGCTCCATACTTAACATTTTGGCCAGATTTTGACCGAAACGTCAAATTTCTCGTAAACTGGGCAAATGGAGTCCAAATCAAGAAATTTTTGAGCCTAAACCGCATCTCGCAAGAGGTTGGGAGCACATGTCAAATTTCATGAAAAGTGGTTCGGGGACCCCCATTATAAGAAATTTTCACTTCATTTTAAGCTCATTTCTACTATTGTCTTTTGAGAGAGAGCTCCGCCACCTAGAGCGAACGGGACTTCTAGCAGCATCTACGACGCGCACGACTACCCAACAAGCTCTAGACATGAGAGGTAGGCTCACCACCTTGAGCTTTTCCCTCATGGTTGTTGTTTTGTTGCAAAAACTAGCGTAGGGTTCACACAGAAAGAGGGCAGTAGAGACCTACAGGTAGAAGTGACCACCTAATGGCTAACCCAAAAGCAATGAGACTTCATCGACGGCTTACCCTAGCATAGGAGACCAATTTTGGATGACCATCTAACGACTACCCAACAAGCTCCAGACATGAGAGGTAGGCTCACCACCTTGAGCTTTTCGCGCATGGTTGTTGTTTTGTCGCGAAAACTAGCGTAGGGTTCACACAGAAAGAGGGCAGTAGAGACCTACAGGTAGAAGTGACCATCTAACGGCTAACCCAAAAGCAATGAGACTTCATCGGTGGATTACCCTAGCATAGGAGACCAATTTTGGATGACCAAAGGCAGTAGAAAACCATCGGGAAAAACCCTAATTCCTAGAGCCGGGCAAGAGGCCACCAAATGGGAAATCGGCAAAAAGGCGCCCAAATGCTACCAAAACTCATGGGTAGGAGCATCTCGATATGCTTGACAAGTCTATATAGCCCACATGACCATACAGTGACTTGAAGTGGCACTAAACTTCAGAAATGACATCAGACACACAAAGCGTCAAATACCTCTCGCGGCCAAACCGCATGTCCGTTTGCCACCAAACTTCACAAGCGGATTTCCTACACCATCAACAACCAATTCCTATGGTGGTAGACCACCACAAGTCATCGAAGACATGAAAATGCAACCACGGGTGCTTCTAGAGCGACAAATTGCCAAACGGAGCTCCAGTGAAGCCAAAGTTGACAAAAACCATATGGCAAGGATCCCAAAGGGACCGTGAAGCTATGGACACCAACATCAAGAAATTTCATTGCCAAAAAGTACTCCAAGAGTCAGAAAACGGCTCGAAGGCTCTGAAATCCACACAGGGAGTTTCTTTCTATCAATTTAACTTTTTTGTTGAAATAATGCTTAAAAGGGACTCAGGGGGACTCAGGGCAGCCACCAGTAGTACTTCCAATAAAAATTTCATCAGGAGACGTCCTACGCATAAGATGTCTCAAGGCCATTTCTGGGCACCAACCCCAACATCTCTTATCACACAAAGTTTTTGAATAGCTTGTACAAGCTAGCCACCAAGTTTCATCACATTTGGACAAAAATTGACCTCATGTGCACCAAAAAACGCAAAGTCAGGGCATAGAGGCAATAATGGGCCATGGACCTACCAAAACTTGTCCAAATCAAATGAAACTTGCACAATACATTCATGAGCACATTGCCAACCTTTCTGTGTGGTCACAAGTGAAAAATGATGAAATAGACATCCTACGCGCAGGATATGTAAATGACCAAATTGGCCCCCAGATGGTATTTTTCAGTTCTAGATCTCTTTATGACACTTTCATAAGCCCATATATCAAGTTTCAAGCCAGTCCCATCACATTTGGCCCCCAACACCTCCAAGATAACTTTTTGAGCCCAAAAACACTACACATGCTCTTATCAACACCAATTCTTGTCCAAATCAAAATGCAAGAGCAGGGCCATGTTCCACATGCCAAGAGCTACCCACAGAACAAATCTCAAGTAATTTTGATGAAATAGACATCCTACGCCTAGGATGTCTCGAGCATGATTTTGACCTACTGTGCAAAAACTGACTTCATAGGGGCCATTACCATGGTGCAAGGAGCCTGTATATCAACTTCCAACCCATTTGAATATCATTTGCCACCTGTTGTGGACATCCTACCAATTTGTGAGCCTAAAGCCTGAATCTTCCCAAAAATGCACTTTTTGATGGCCAAACCCAATTCCAATCACATAGCCATGTTGCACAGGCCAAGGGCCACCAGCCTGCCAAGTTTCACCAAAAACTGATGAAATAGATATCCTATGCGTAGGATGTCTAAATGATAAATTTTCGCCAGAATGATACTGTGAGCACATGCAGAGTTTCCCTAGTTCCTTTTAAGTTTTATTTTCAATTTTCAAGTCATTTGGATAGTTAGAACTCAGTTTATCAGCTAATATGGAAAAAAGGCTAACTTCGGACCACTGAGTGCAACAGGATCTATGGCAGTCCGCAAAATCACCGGCAAAGAAGAAGAGAATGACAATAAAAGACTATTTAGAAGAAGTGGAGCCATTTGTCATCCCAGAAGGAACTCTGAAGCCGACAAGCACATGGATACATGATGATTTGTTAGAGTCCAATGACTTGAAGATCTACCAAGGCGTGTTCAAAGATCCTGAAGGACATGCAGTGGAACTACCCATGATACCACGGGAGCTCAATGAGTTTGTCAGAAGCAAGATGGGAGATTACATAGAGAAGATAGATATCCATAATTACTTTGAAGCTTTGCCAGCTGGAATTGACATCAAAAGAGTGTGGGAATTTGTAACCACGATCAAAGAAGATGGAGCGGCCCGAGTCACTGATTTGCAAGGCAAGCCAGACACCATGATTATCATCACATAGAGGGTGGTGGCAGCCGCACTAGACATCTCCAACAAAGGGGATAGTGTGACCAAGAGAAGAGATGAAGTCAAGGTATACTCCAAAAAGAAGAACAACTACACTTTTGAAGATATTGCAAACCCTAAAGTGGCTATCATGAGCCAGCTCTACAACCAGTACTTCCACATGTGTACAAAGCGGCCACAGAAGTAAAGAATGCTGCTTGGAGCCATTGCCACCACCTTCACCTGGGCAATGCAGAAGAGCAAGCCAAAGGTGATAAATTATGCTGCCTACATCCATAACAACCTGCTGAAGATGGGCAACAAAAATCCCACTTACATTGTACCTGGTGAGCTGATAACAAAAGTGGTTTATGGAGCACTACATGCCAAGGGAAACGGGCCTGACCCTCCATCATAGAATGACTGGCTAAAGCTCAAAGAAGATAAAGAAGAAGAACCTCCAAGGGCACCCAGAGTAGCAACACGTTTAAAGCGTCGGTTAGGGACCGTGCTAGAAGAGCCACCGGAGTCGAAGAAAGGAAAGAAGGAAAGTGCACAAGTGCCGATCAAAGAAACCAAATCACAAAAAGCGGCACGGCTAGAAAGATTAATGGAAAGCTTCAGATCCGAAAGAGCACTGAAGGAGATTTGAGCGAGCTGTGGAAGCCCTCACTAGAAGCCATGTTGGGATCATCCTAAAGGGTGCACAGAGATCGCTTTGAAGACTACATCAAGAATTTTGAGATCCTAGATGCCACGACAGAAAATATCCCTAATGTTCCTTTTACAGAAGAAGAAGTGGATGAAGTACGATGGCAGCTGCTAGAAGAGTAGGAAGGCCAAGAAAGGGAGAGAAAAACCAGAGAGGACAGGGATTTCAAGAAAAAGCCACCAACTCCACCGTCAAGCCCGGAGTCAAGCCCACCGCCATCACCACCTCCTCTTAGCCCTCCTCAAACCCAACAAAAGGAGGATGAACACGAAGATTCTAAGCAAGAAAAGATCCAAGAGCAAAAGCAGAAAGAAGAAGATCAAACAAAAAAGGAAAAGATGGATCGAGAAGAAAATAATTTTAGAATATTCCTTGATCTACTAGCTACAGGGTACTCTCGAGAAGAGGCAGCTACGGTAGCCTTTGAGTTGGCAAGCACAAGGCCCATGGAACAAATGGAGAGCCTGCGGTTAGTAGAACTGAAAGAGATGGCCACTGATATAGTGGACCTACAGCCACCTACCAATGACTGGGATGTGGTGCTGTACAAGCTATCCGGGCTCACAGCAAAATCATTGGCCACGGAGAGTGAGATTGCTAATATCAAAACCACTGAAGTTCGGATCAAGGCTGAAGTAGACACACAACAAAAACAAAGCCAAGAGCATATAGAGAAACAAACAGAGCCGCAAGCGAGTCTGGCCATGGCATTACAAAGATGCCAGGAGATGGAACGAGAAAATCAGGCAGCAGATCAAAGACTTCAAAGAGCTGAAGAAGAATACATGAAAATTAGCAAGTCATTGACAGATGCAGAGAGGGAAAGGGACAACCTAACCCTACAACTTGCTGAAGAATCCAAGGAGGTGGAAGCCCTAAGGAATGCCAAAGAGAAGGCAGAGATAGAGCATGAAGCGAGCCAGGATGAGGTCATCGAGATAAAAGACCAGATGAAAGTAAAAGATCAAACCATCCAACGGCTACGAGCATCTCCGACCAGAGTCAGAGCTGCTAGCTCGACTCACACCACTTCAGAGAATGAGCTTTATGAAGAACAAATGAAAGAGCTCCAAAAGGAGTTGACTTTAGAGAAAAGACAAAGGTTGATGCTGGTCGAGGGGTCATTGGTAATGCAAATCCGCCCAGAAGAAGAAAATCAGGCCATGAGGAATGAGCTAGAAGCCATCAAGAGAAAGCTCGAGGAGGTGGAGAAAATAAATGCAGATCTGAACGACCTCCTAGTAAACATGGGAGAGCAAGAGGAAGAAGAAAAGAAAACACTTCAGAAGCAGATAGAAGAGCTAAGAGGCCAGCAACAAACGGAAGAGCAACAGTTTAGCACTAGGTCAGCAGCCATGGAGGGGATCGACCTAGAGAATGTGTCAGATCCCGTGGACACCACCATGCAAGAGGAAACCCTTATGGGACCCTCACAAGAGCCACAAGATCTGACACAAGAGGAAGAAGAGAAGCTGCAGAAGGCCATAGAAGTGGCACTCAGAGACACAGCCAAAGAAGCCTTAGAATGGGAGCAGAGGGTCTTTAAATCAATGACTATTCAGAAGATAGATGCGAGTAACCTTCGGCGTGAATGGCTACAACCCTCTCTCCCATATCCTCTTCTGAAATATGAAGCTGCCACGATCAACAAGCGGATCAGAGAGGAGCCAACAATGCCAATGTACAAAGCAGACATCTCCAAACTTGAAGGGGTCAAGCTGATAGTAGACTCTCAGCCCAGGTGGAGAAAGGCATGGCTAACAAAGTATCCACAGTATCTAATCCATCTGGTAGAGGCACCTAAAGTGATCAGAGATAACCTCAGTTTCTGCCCTCTACCAAGGATGAGGACATGGAAAGCCCATGAGTTGCTGCAGAGAAGCCAACCCACTTGGCTAAATTACCCGAAGCTGCGAGGCTCGAAGGCATGCGAGAGAATAAGTGAGCAATACATGGTGAAAACCCTAAGGAGTGCCATCAAATTGTTCCTCAGTGGCTCGCCTGACCTATCTTGCATCATGATGAGAAAGATTTGTAAAACCCTTTTGGCAGTCTTCGAGAAAGTTCAAAACAGGCCAGGCGACAAATAGTATCTTCTTCTTTCAAGATACATACGGATGTGCATACGATCCGTCTGGTCAGCCTTCTCATGAGGTGATACATGCATTGTATCAAAGGATTATGTTTTTGCCATCTTATCACCTCCAGGCCTTTGAAGAAACCTTCTACACCGGCTTCTTCACAATCAACACAGATATATTCAGCCCGACACTACTGGCTCAACATGCGAGATATGAGTCGCTTCTCAAGATGAGAGAAAGCCTACATTGAAGAAGCAGCTCAATCGCCATGTCGGGGACGACATGAACAAGGAGGGGGGGAGTGTTAGCGGCTGGACACACACTACGAAAAATGACTGCTCGGCGGAATATTATTTTTTGTAATTATTCATTTATTAAGAAAAACCGACATTTCACCTTTGTAAATATTGGGGCTTACAGAAGTTTCCAAATTGTATCCCATTTTTGACATTTAGATTGAGTACATGGTAAAATTGGAACATTAGGGTTTGAGATTGTAAGGTATTTATACCACTTTTTGACCTTAATGAAAAACCTTTGTCATTTTAAAAAGTTCTGTCTGTGAGTGAGCGTACTGTGTATGAGAGAGTGAGAGTTTCATCTTGATGCTACACGCGCACCGATGGTCGGAATCGAGTGCGGAGAAGTGGAGCATGTTGCGCTTGACGAGAGCTACGCGCTGATACCTACATTGCGGGTGTACGGTCTGGTTTTGCGAGCTCGACCTATGAGCTTCATCTGGTGATTCGGTGAGCATAGGTTATCTGTTTTTGCATTTCAGCATATCCATGCATTCGCATTGAGTAGAGCTACACATTAGGCACTTTAGTTTTTGAAAACGACAACCTGCAAATTTCGGCCAGACATCCTACGCGATTTTGCACCAGGTGTTTAGGGTTGGGATTTTGGTTCATAGACCTTAGGGAGAGCGACCTATTGGTGATAGCAGGGTCTCCTTCAAGTTATGTGGCGTTTCGAGACCGTTTGATGGGTATTTGGCTCTTGGAAGCGTTATAGGAAACCTCCTCATATTCACTCCTGAAGGCTGTAGCTTAGACATTGGGTAGAGACCTCTGTAGGAATTAGTTGAGAGTCGGTTGAGTGTAGATTGACACCCTATGCTTGCTTCCACGCGCCTGCGGGTCGAGCTTCTTCCTTAGCTGACAAATATTGTTAGGTGAGTTTTCGCTGTGCTAACGTCCGTCGCGGTGTATCCGCCAACATTTAGAGAAGTAAACTCTTCTTGATTCCTACCAGTTACTTTTGATGAAACATTAGGATCTTTTGGAGACTCTTTGACAAAAATCATAAGCGTAGAAACTGAGCTCTTTATTGATTTATCAAAACTAGGAGAATTTACAAGTGGAATAGTGCAACCACGCTCATTGGCATCTATATACATATTTTTCCCCCTATACGTGAAGTAAATTCTCCTTTCAGAGAACTTCATATTGGCAGCCATGCGATCAAACCATGGTGCCCCTAAGATAACATCGTCATGTTGGAGAGGACAGATGGAAAAGTCTTCTTTGTCAACATAGCTTTGGACATGAAGCCTCAACTTCCCAATCAAGGGAGTAACAAAGGATTTTTGTCCCTTGAAAGCTGCATCTGCAATTACCATATCTCCCATCTCAAAAGCTTGAATGCCCAACTTGGTGGCCAATTCCATTGATATGAAGTTGTGAGTAGAGCCAGGGTCAAACAAGATGAATGCATCATGCTCTCATACCTTTCCCCAAGCATAGGAGAGTGATGAGCCTTTGCAATGAGCATCCTCTTTTGGAGCTTCAATGGTGGAAGCCCTAGGAGTCTCATTCTGAGTATTCTTCTTGGGGCAAGAACGATAGCCACGTCCTTGCTCCCCACACTTGAAACAATTATGGTCCTTGCAAAAAGCTTCAAGCTCTTCAAGAGAGAGTTTTTTTTAACCTTTGTAAACTCCCTTGTCTTTGGACCGATTGTTGTTGTTGTTGTTGGAAGTGCCTTGGGAAGAATTTTGAACATTGTTTTTTCTCTTTACATAATTTTGTCTTTGTTCTCCATGGGCTTGACATTACATCTAGCCCCTTGATGGAAATTGATGCGTGAAGCAACCATGGTGTGATGGATTACTTCTCTAATAGTACCAGGCCGTTGAGAATTAATGTATTCGGCCATCTCTTCAGGTAATCCTGCATAGAATTGCTGCCTTTTCTCGGCAAAGTCTATCTTTTGAAAGATAGTAGCCTTGAGATGTAAATCCCAAAACTTGTCTACATATTTGTGGATAAAATCATGGGAGAGAAGCTTCAAGCTGCACCATTTGGTAAGCACTTTTTCCTTTGCATCGTTTGCAAGGAATTGCTTCATGATGGAAACTCGTAGAGGTTTTCATGTCTTTGGGGCTTCACCATTGTCACGAAGGCTAGCCCACCATTGACGAGCTGATTTTTGGAAGTGCATAGCTACATGGCGTAGCTTGGAGGACTCTGTGAAGCCCTCGTCTCCAAAGGACGCATCAAATTGCTGGATGAAGGCCAACACTTTCTCGGTAGCACCAAAGGTGCCATCATAGGTGAGAAAAGACATACTCTTTCCTCCCTCGAACTTCTTTAGCTTTTGTGACCTTCGCCATGCACGAAATGATTTGCGATGTCCTCCCCTCTTGTATTCTCTAGGAGAATAGCCATAACTTTCGTCGGAAGAGGAGGAAGGTGAAGAAGAAGGAGAAGAGGGTGACCTCTTCCTAGCCATTTTCTTCCTTTGTTTCCTCTCTTGCCTTTCAGAGTGATGAGGAGAAGGACTATGTGTTGATATTTTCCTCTTGGGAGGAGTGGGCGATCGTCTAGACCGCCGTCTTCGTGGAGCCACATCTTCAGAGGAACTTAAACTTTCATTGCTTTCTTGCTCTTTGGATTCTTCCTCTCGAATGGGAGAGAGTCTTCTTTTGGGGGTCTCTTCAAGAGGCCTCCTAAGCTCTCTCTCCTCTTGGAGAGGAAGGGAAATTGCATAAGCACGAAGTTGTTGAGTAACTTCAGCTTGCAAAGCAGGGTTGCCCATAGCTTGCTGCAACCTAGTGACGAGATAATTCACAAACATGGGAGCATCATCATTAGCAACTTCATGTGCAAAATCAAAGCTATCAATGTTCATTCTACTCTCTTGATTATTGTCAGCCATGTTAAGAAAATTTATGTATGTACTTAGTGTATGCTTTGGCAATTCAAAACCTTAGTTTCCACTCCTCTTAGCCTTTGAAAATCGGCTCTTAAGTATCTACACCCACGACTCAAAGTGGTTAATTATAGAGAGTAGAGAAGTAGGTCTAACATAGCAGAGTTTTTGAGGGCTAGCTCCTTTCGGACTTCTTATGGCTTAATAATGGTAAAGCCGTGGGCAAGTCTAAAAAGACTCCATTATTAAGTCCAAAGCTCCCGAGATGTGCACCATCCCCCACATAGTGGGCTCAACAAAAACGATAATAGATCCCAGTTCCACTTACCCTAATATAATTAACAACATCAACCATTTATAGACTACTTAAGGACCTCTCTTCTTAAGCAAGAAAAGAGAAACCAAATTCTCTGATACCAATGTATTGGAATTGGCCTATTCAAATTGAGAGTAGCGGAAATTAATGAGAGTACTTTTGAGAAATGGCTTTGTGAGCATAGCGGGTGAACATAATTGAAGATAGCAACATAATCATAGCAATTAGTTAACTTGGCATGAACAATACTTTTGCAAGAGAGTGAATTTACAGAACATGACAACAATTGAGAACCGGATTTATGTGGAGATAGTACCCCCTCCAATAGGCATTTGTATTATGATTTCTCCCATTAAGAGAGACTTGTTACAATACAATCTTTGTGTTCCTTGTAACCTAGGTGATGCAATGAAGATGGAAAGCTTCATGCATCACAAGCATAACATAAACTTGAAGAAAGCTTTAACTATCCCAAGCCTCAGTCCCAAGACCTCAAACACCTTCGAAGGTGGAGAGAGCTAGCAGGGAATGAGGGTAGGGAAGAGGAAGAAGAAACATTTTATAGGAGAAAGAATTATTTCCTCACTTATCATAACTCTTCTTTCTAGCATACATAATAGCATAGTAATGAAGAAGAAGGAGATGGCAAGCTTAAGCATTGAAGCATGGCTCTTGGTTGGATTTGCACTCCATAGCCAAGAGTGTTGGTGTAGGCTCTCAACCTCTACTTGCTTGGAGAAGGAGAGGGAGATCTTGCACTTTGCATAGCACACAATGAGAGTGTTTGTGAGTGTCTGTGGGCGAGTATACCTTCTAAGAAACCCCCTAGCGTGCTTGGGTCGACCCCCCCCCCCCCCCCCCCCCCCCCCTTAGCTCATGCTTGAAGCTCATTGGACCCCCACAGGCCTAGCCAATCACAAGCAGAAGGCATTACAAGCAGCAAGGGTAGCCTTGAGACAAGTGTCCCCCTTTCCCCTTTGAGAGAGAGGACTTGATAAATGTAAAATCAATTAATTAAATATCCTAAATTGTCATTGGACCCCTTGGGTGGCAAACCAATAGGCTTCAGGCACACCATGAGGGCAACATGAGGAGGAACTTGACAAGTGTCCCTTCTGCTTTCTTTGCACCATGCATGCCTTGTGTGAGTGTGTAAGTGTTCTCTCTCATCCCCCCTCATGTAGGGCTCGCCCCCTCCTTGTAGGGATTGAATATTTGACTTTTTGACCCAGTTCCCACCACAAGCTTGGCCCTTAAGCACTTTAAGCTTGGGCTGGGTTCTCACCTCAAGTGCAACCCTAGCATCTCAAGCATGTCAAGCACCTCAAGCATCTCAATCATCAAGCACCTCAAGCATCTCAAGAACCTCAATCATCAAGCATGGCAAGAAGGACTAGCACCTCGAGCTGGGTCGGGTTCCCGCGCCTCAAGCTCTTACCTAAGGTCAAAGGACTTTTACACACATTATTGGAGGTCTTCAATGAAGCTAACCCTAAGGTATTATGCTCCATTGGTTAGACTTTCTCTTTGATAGACCATTTCTCATTTGGGCCCCTTTACCATTGGCCCCGTGTTGAGATATATCTATAAGCACATGTCTATATCTTAACACTTGTTCCCATTTATTCTCCCACATTGAGTGATCAATTTAATATGAGAAAATCATCTGGGTTGGTTAGATATTAGATATTAGATTTTATGACAGATCTCATAGAGGATGAGAGATTAACTAATGACTTTTGCTAGGAAACCTTTTGTCAAGCTCTTTAAATTGATGTAATTTGTGTAGCAGTTTTGTTGATTTGTTATTTGTATTGATTAAGCATTTTCTACGTAAACTAATGTATATTGTGGGTGTTTTTTGTGTATGATTAGCCATGGCCGATGATGATGAGCCATACTTTCCTAGTTTTAGTTTTCCTGTCACTTCGATCGGCATGTCACCTGAGTAGATGGGCTCGTTTTTGTCTCAGTTCACACTAGAGCAGATCGCGATGGCACAACACCTTTGGGGTGTAGGTCTTTCTAGACCTACTACAACCGACCCTATGCCCGGGACTAGTGTGGTCCCTACATGGAGCTGTCCCACACCTCAGTTTAGTGTGCACCCTACGCCTAGGACTCGTGTGCCCTGTACACCGACGGGTGGTTCATCCTTGAGACGACGTAGGCGTCGTTCTGGGGATGGTGGTTGCTGTGGTAGTGGCTCTACCAATGTGTCCACACCATCGAGAGAGTGTTCCCCATCTCTTCAATAGATAGTTCACCGATGGGCACACCACGTACACCTTGGGGATCACACGAGCATGATCCTAGCAAGGTGTACAAGAGCAGGGATGGGGCTGTTGTGGCACATAGGGTGGGAAAGGCCATGCGATAGAGGATTCAATAGCTCTATACGATTTAGTTTGGTCACTCTATGATGGAGATTTGGGATAACCTCGATGCTGAGAGAAAGAATTACATCGTCGACGCCATTTAGAGAGAGTACAGGCTGGCAGAGGGGTACGATCAAGACTCAAACAACTGGATCTTGAGCATGGTGAAGTCCACAATGTCACGCCGTCGATCAGAGGCCAGAGATAGGTACAATGATGGCAGTCCCAAGCTTGCATGGTTGGACACAGAGGAGTGGACGGGGATTGCACGAGAGACACAAGACAATCCTGATAGATTTCAGCAGCAGAGAGATGCAGCCAGATCACGTTTGGAGTCTGCTGGAGCGTCACATCTTGGGAGTGGAGGCTACGATAGGCTTCGACATGAGTTTGTAATTATTATACGTATGCTTTAAATTATTGATAATATATATGTTATTTGAAGATTTATTTAATGATTAAACCATAATTTTGTAGGAAGTTGCCGTGAAGCGCCTTCCGACACGCCAAGAGGAGAAGTATGGGTACAAGCATGGACTTGTGGCCCTTTTGACCCAGCTACAAGAGGAGGGAGAGGACGTCGATTGGGAGGCATTGCCATGAGGGTCTTTTCACTCAGTGATTGTTTGCATATGTACAGTTTTGTAGTGCTTATGTTTATGGTTTATGGTTATGCTTATGGTATGGCACAGATGTTATGGTTAAGGTTTGACAGCCAACTTAAGATTATGGTTTTGCTATGATAGTATGACAATCATCTGATGGTTATGGTTATAGTTATGGTTATGCAATGATGGTTATGGTTGTGCAATGATGGTATGTCAATCATGTGATGGTTCTGGTTTTACTATGATGGTATAGCAATCATGTGATGGTTATGGTTATGGTTACAATTGTGCAATGATGGTATGGCTGTTATGGTTATGGTATGACAAACAAGTTACGGTAATGGTTCTGGTATGGCAAACAGGTTATGTTTATGGTTTTATAGTTTTTGACTCATGTTTTAATTATGTTAACAAGTTATGTTATTCTTACAATTTTGCTAATTGCCATACACTTGCTCTTTAGCGTCAGCTTGTAGGTGGAGTACGGTTGCTTGTGCACTCTTCCTTTGGACAGAGAGGACTGTTTTCTTTTGTTGCAGTACATGCAACATTAGTTCCCAAACCTCTTTGCCCAAAAACAATTTGCAGGTTTGGTTGTCGGTATAGGTGACGGTATGAGCGTCGGTAGGGGCATCGGTATGAGCGTCGGA
The DNA here is from genome assembly GCF_014529385.1 of Adiantum capillus-veneris. Taxonomy (NCBI): domain Eukaryota; kingdom Viridiplantae; phylum Streptophyta; class Polypodiopsida; order Polypodiales; family Pteridaceae; genus Adiantum; species Adiantum capillus-veneris. Next base: position 163,834,152 of record NC_140936.1, on the reverse strand, counting down.
ATACACTATACAAATACTGGTGCGTATTACGTTGTGTATTCCGATGCATATTTTAAGGTTTATTCCGACGTAAGCTATACCGATGGTCATACCGACGCTATGATAGTGACGTCTCTTTCGAGGCCTATTTCAACGCTTATTAGTTTAAAAAGTAACTTCATTTCGTTGGTACCTGCGTCGATTTTTGTGTGACGTCTTGTAGTGAACCTTAGGCAAGTTAGGGTTGACCTTGAGGTGGAAATCTTACCCAAGCATGAGGTCCTTGTCGTGCTTGCTAACTAAGGTGCTTAAGGTGTTTGGGAACCTTGCCCAAGCTTAAGGTGCTTCTCATGCTTAAATAACTAAGGTTCTTGAAGTGTTCAATTCAAACATTATCTCACAATTTTTATGCTTAATGACTAAGGTGCTTGAAGTGTTCAATTCAAACATGATATCTTAAGAAGCATAAAAGACACATGTCAAGATCCTCCCCATTTGGTCCTCATGATGTGCTTGAATCCTATTGGATAGGCTTTAAAGGGGTCCAACGAGAATTTAAAGGCATAAAAAAATTAAAGTTCTTTCTCTGAAAGAGGAAAAAGAGGACACATGTCCAAATGATATACTTAAATAATACGAGAGAGAGAGAGAGAGAGAGAGAGAGAGAGAGAGAGAGAGAGAGAGAGAGAGAGAGAGAGAGGGTGGACCAAGCACGAGAGGGGGTATACTCCCCCCCCCCCCCCCACACACACACACTCATTGTGTGAAGTGCAAAGTGCAAGAGCTCCATCTCCTTTTCCAAGCTTGTTGAGAAGTTGAGAGCTTACAGCAACACTCTTGGCTATGGAATGCAAATCCAACCAAGATCCATGCTTTAATGCTTAAGCTTGCCATCTTCTTCATCTCCTTTTCCAAGCTTGTTGAGAAGTGTTGGCTATGGAATGCAAATCCAACCAAGAGCCATGCTTTAATGCTTAAGCTTGCCATCTTCTTCATCTCCATTACTATGCTATTATGCTATGCTAAGCAAGAAGAGTAATGATAAGTGAGGAAGTATTTCTTTCTCCTATGAATGATTCTTCTTCCTCTTTCCTACCCTCATTCTCCGCTAGCTCTCTCCACCTTCGAAGGTGTTTGAGGCCTTGGGACTAAGGCTTGGGACAGTTAATGCTTTTTGCAAAGTTTATGCTATGCTCGTGATACATGAAGTTTTCCATCTTCATTGCATCACCTAGGTCACAAGGAACACAAAGATTGTATTGTACCAAGTCGCTCTTGATGGGAGAATCTATAATACAAATGCCTCTTGGAGGGGGAACCGGCTCTAAGTAAATCCCATCCTCAACTATTGTTATGTTCTCTATAACTCTCTCTTGCAAAAGTATTGTTCATGCCAAGTTATTAAGTACAATGTTTATGTTGCTAGCATCAATTAAGTTCACCTCTATGTTCTCAAAGTAATCTCCCAAAAATGATCACTCTAATCCTCTTAATTCCGCTATTCTCAAAGTTCGTAGGCCATTTCCATTACATTGGTATCAGGAGCTCAATTCAAACATGATCTCTCAAGAGGCATAAACGATTTTCATGCTTAAATGACTAAGGCGCTTGAAGTGTTCAATTCAAACATAATATCTTAAAAAACATAAAAGACACATGTCAAGATCCTTCCCATTTGGCCCTCATGATGTGTTTTAATCCTATTGGATAGGCTTTGAAGGGGTCCAATGAGAATTTAGATGCATAAAAATAAATAGTTAAGTTCTTTCTCTCAAAGAAGAAAAAGAGGATACATGTCCAAATGATATAATTAAATAATACGAGAGAGAGAGAGAGAGAGAGAGAGAGAGAGAGAGAGAGAGAGAGAGAGAGCGAGCATGAGAGGGGGTATAATCTCCCACACACACACACACTCTCTCTCTCTCTTGTGTGAAGTGAAAAGTGCAAGAGCTTCATCTCCTTCTCCAAGCTTGTTGAGAAGTTGAGAGCCTATACCAATACTCTTGGCTATGGAATGCAAATCCAACCAAGAGCCATGCTTCAATATATGCTTAAGGTTGCCATGTTATTCATCTTCATTATTATGCTATTATGCTATGCTAAGCAAGAAAGTGATGATAAGTGAGGAACTATTTCTTTTTTTTATGAATGATTCTTCTTCCTCTTTCCTACCCTCATTCCCTGCTAGCTCTCTCCACCTTTGAAGGTGTTTGAGGCCTTGAGACTAAGTCTTGGGGTAGTTAATGCTTTTTGCAAATTTTATGTTATGCTCGTGATGCATGAAGATTTCCATCTTCATTGCATCACCTAGGTCACAAGGAACACAAAGATTGTATTGTACCAAGTCTCTCTTGATGGGAGAATCTATAATACAAACGCCTTTTGGAAGGTGAACCGGCTCCAAGTAAATCCGATCCTCAACTATTGTCATCCTCTCTAATACTCTCTCTTGCAAAACTATTGTTCATGCCAAGTTAATTAAGTACTATGTTTATGTTGTTACCATCAATTAAGTTCACCCTCTATGTTCTCAAAGTAATCTCACAAAAATGCTCACTCTAATTCTCTTAATTCCGCTATTCTCAAAATTCATAGGCCATTTTCATTACATTGGTATCAAATCTCAATTCAAACATGATCGTTCAAGAGGCATAAACGATTTTCATACTTGAATGAAAAAGGTGTTTGAATTGTTCAATTCAAACATGATATCTTAAGAAGCATAAAAGACACATGTCAAGATCCTCTCCATTTGGCCCTCATGATGTGCTTGAATCCTAGTGTCCAATGAAAATTTAGATGCATAAAAAATAATAATTAAGTTCTTTCTCTAAAAGAGGATACATGTACAAAAGATATAATTAAATAATACAAGAGAGAGAGAGAGGGAGAGAGAGACAGAGAGAGAGAGAGAGGGGTGGACCAAGCATGAGAAGGGGTATACTCTCCCACACATACACACAGTCTCTCTCTCTCTCTCTCTCTCTCTCTCTCTCTCTCTCTCTCTCATTGTATGAAGTGCAAAGTGCAAGAGCTCCATCTCCCTCTCCAAGCTTGTTGAGAAGTTGAGAGCCTACACCGACACTCTTGGCTATGGAATGCAAATCCAACCAAGAGCCATGATTCAATGCTTAAGCTTGCCATCTTCTTCATCTTCATTACTATGCTATTATGCTATGCTAAGCAAGAAAGTGATGATAAGTGAAGAAGTATTTCTTTCTCCTATGAATGATTCTTCTTCCTCTTCCCTATCCTCATTCCCCGCTAGTTCTCTCCACCTTCAAAGGTGTTTGAGGCCTTGGAACTGAGGCTTGAGATAGTTAATTCTTTTTGCAATTTTATATTATGCTCATGATGCATGCAACTTTTCATCTTCGTTGCATCACCTAGGTCACAAGGAACACAAAGATTGTATTGTATCAAGTCTATTTTGATGGAAGAATCCATAATACAAATACCTTTTGGAGGGGGGACTGGATCCAAGTAAATCTGGTCCTCAACTCTTGTCATGTTCTCTATAACTCTCTCTTGCAAAAGTATTATTCATGCCAACTTAATTAAGTACTATGTATGCTCCTACCATCAATTAAGTTCACCCTCTCAAAATAGCCTCACAAAAATGCTCACTCTAATTCTCTTTATTCCACTATCCTCAAAGTTCATAGGCCATTTCCATTATACATTGCACTTTATTCTCTATGTAATTTCCGTCATTTCTTGCTTTTTATTGAAATATGTAATCGACACTATTTTGTTAATTGATTGTTTATTTTTTAGGACACATATGGCTAAATTTATTTATTTTTTAAATTTGATTTCTTTCGCGGGTGTGTAGGACAATTGGATGATCGTGGCCCTCCAAACGGGCCTAAACGTGATCGGTAGCTCAAGGACAAACTCCCTTGTCCTTGTGCCAAGTGCAAATTGGAAATCCCTCACTTGTGAGGAGCATTGCTTTGGAGCATGTGGAGAACGAAGGACTTTGGTATCTTCAAGAAAGTGCTCGGAGAGATGAGAGAGCCACTCAGCACTCACTTGAGGAGGTTCCCCACTGGTTTGTGTTTGATGGTGGTGCGCCGGTGCGCAAGGCCAAATGACAGAGACAAGAGCTATTGGACGAATTAGGTGTGGTGCATGGTGACCCTCCCACTAGCTCCACTTCAACAACTCCTTCTCTGGCATCTTAGGAGCACTTTGAGGTAGAGGATGAGCACATGTTCGACATGTGTGATGAGTTACTAGCTCATGAACGTGGCATGTGCGTGGAGGATTGTCAGCCACACACCCGACGTGCAGTGACAACGGAGGACAAATTGATGGAGAGTGTCCAAACACCTCTTTACGATGGTGCACAATACTTGTTGCTCCGAGCATCGTTGAAAGTCCTCAACTTGAAAGTGAAATTTGGTTGGAGCAATGCAAGGGTTGATGAGCTCCTTGGATAAGTTTGTTATATGGCTTTTTATACGTCTATCTCGCTTCATGGTGCCTCCTTGCAATTGTATTAATACGCTTTTTTGTTGTAGTTTGATGGTGGACAAAATTTTGCCAAAAGATCACCACATGCCTCTAGATCCTCGACAAGCTAGATTGTATGTCACTGCACTTGCATGGAGTATGAGTGCATCCATGCGTGTGTCAACGATTGCATACTATACCGCAATGAGCATGCACATGCTACCTCATGTCCCGTGTGCAGAGAAGCACACTACAAGACTACAGTGAGTGGGGTGCACCTACCCCGCAAGGTATTGAGATATTTTTTATTAATCCCTCGCATTCAACACATGTTTAAAAGCAGGTCTATCGTGGAGCTTCTCACGTGGCATGCCAACCACCGCTCAAATGATGGAATGATGCGAGTCCCTGCCAATTCACTTGCATGGAGGCACATCAAAACTCAATGGCTAGAGTTTGGATTGGAGCCTTGACACTTGAGGCTTGGGCTAGCAAGTGATGGTGTCAACCCCTTTGGCACTAAGTCTACTTCATGGAGCACTTGGCCTAAGGTGATCGTCAACTACAATATTCCACCATGTGAGTAACCAAGAAGGGCAATATACTTCTTTCCTTGCTTGTACCAGGGTAGTACAAAGTGGCAAATATTGATGTCTATCTTGAGTCCCTCATCAAGGAGTTGGAAGAGCTATGGAGAGGCATCCCCCTGTTGTAAATGTCTCACTTGCAAAGGGGGGGGGGGAGAGAAGCCATTGTGAGGGGAATCCTTATGTAGACTATGCACAGTCATTTTAGGCTTGAAGAGATTTTTGGTATCTCCCTTTCCCTTCTCTCTCTATTTCTCTCCCTTTAGTTTGAATCTTTTCCCTAACGATATGATATGTATGAAGGGTTGTCCACATCGGGCCATAATGCATGTCCTACTTGCGGGCCATCATTGGTGACAGACAGGCCGGATGCCTTGTGCAAGGTAATCTATCCGAACAACCATCGTTTCTTACCCCAACGTCATAGGAAGCACAAGGCTCCAACAAATGGGTAGTTGCCTCTAAAGCTCACGATGGCAAATTGGGCAAAACTATTTGGGAAGAGAATTACAACAACAATCCGGCTTCAATTACTCCACCAAAAGGTATGTCAAGGTATTTCATATTTTTAAGGCTTCCATATTGGAAGGACTTAAAAATACAACATGTGGGATGCATGTCTAACCTCACTATCCTATCTTATTGCAGTATTAGCGAGAACCAAGATTAATTTGCCAATCCATGGGATGAAGCTGAATCGACTAGTGCACAAAAGGTTGTTAGGAAATAAGACGTAGCTATATAGATAATTGAGTAGATTACTTTATGGAGAGAGACAAATTTACATACACGAGATTATAGAGTAGAGAGAGAGAGAGAGAGAGAGAGAGAGAGAGAGAGAGAGAGAGAGAGAGAGAGTACACACGATATTCGTGGTTCACCTAATGTGGGCTACGTCCATGGGAAAGCAGCCACTCAATGGCTTTAGTACTTCAAAACAAAAATTAGTTTACAAAGGGATTATACCCTTAATGGAGCTCCTGCCTTGCTTCACTCTAACCACCTCACACTCACCTTGTTGCATCAACTTCACACTATGAAATGTGTGTAGAAATGGCCTCCTTTTATAGGCCAAAAGGGCTGCCCTCTCTCATGAGAGGCAGCCATGTGTAGCCGCCCTTGTGTAGATAGGTCCAAATCGGATCCTCCAATCCGCCCATGTGTGGGCGTCCTTGAGAAGACAAGTCCGCTTTTGAATTCGGCCACCGGCCATTGACTTCCGACCACCACCGGCCACCGGCCACACCGGCCAACCGACGGTTGTTTTTCGACCACTTTTCGGACGTCGTCTGGCCATAATATTCCGGCGAGGGAAAAAAAAAGTCATGGGGCCTTTCGCCCCCGAGGCCCCTGATTCTTGGCCGTGAAAATTTTGGTTTTTGGCGAGTGATTTTCCTTCACGCACGATGGCTTCTCCTAATAATGGGGGCCTTACAAATGTGCGCTTTTACCATAGAAGATTACAAGGTAAATCAGGCTCCATACTTAATAAAGGCTACAAGAGGTTGTCAATCTCACGGAAAACAACTAACAACTCGCATCTAACTCAAGCTACACTCAAGTGACTGAAATCACCAAAAGCCAATAGCTCATCGGTAAACAAATCACATCCATTACGGCATCAAATGGCATCCAAACGTAATGAAACTTCTAGGACATGTTTATAAGACCTAAGCACACATGCTTATGGTCTCGAACCCCACTTTAGGTCAAGTTCCAAAATCGTGATTATTAACAGCAGAGTGAAATTTTAACCTAGTCGTTTTCGACCCAGAATGCATCTAAATGCTTAGCAATGATGCCCCAATACCCCGCCTATGCTTAGTTTTTTATTTGAAAGTGTAAATTCCTAGTTATGATGAAATTAGGCCGCGGGTCGACGATGCCAAAAGCTACAAATTACTGTGAACTGCTTACGTCAATGCGTAGAGCTCTTACCTGTGGTTGCAATGCAACAAACGCGACTGCAATGTGACAACCGGGAAGGAAGTAGGAAGCATGAGAAGGAGAGGAGTGAGCGCCGTTAGCTCACATTGTGTATTTCATTATCCAAAACTTATAAAAAATTTACAAAAATTGGCTTTTATACCTTAGCCAAGGTTTTTGGGTGGTCAAAACTAATAATCTGGAGTTCTATCAAAGCTGGGTAATGACAGGTTGATACAATCTGGAAGCTTGTAGCCCCGACTCATTAATTACAGAGTTTATCCGAGAAAATAGGAGTTATAATATTCTCGATTTATCAAAATAATAAGTATTTTACAAAGAGAACTCTGAAAAATGGTATCCGTGTTAGCTTGTTGCTAACATTCCCCCTTCCTCGCATGTGTCATCCCTTGACACAACTTTATGGGCTGAAATAGTCTTCAGGCTGGTAGCTAGAGAGGCGGTCTTTAAGTGCATTCAATGCCTTTTGGTATCTGATTTTTCTTTCTTTATCTGGCACTTGCAAAAACTGCATGGTCACTCTGTTCTTTAGCTCCACCACTGAGTAGCCTACAAATCTTGAGGTGAGATTGCTGATCACTAACTCAAATATCTTTGTTCACCAAGTGAAGAATCCCGTGCAGAAAGCTTCCTCGAACGCCAACATATTATGTGATGGTAAGAACATACACCGGGCGTAGAAGCCATATAGGACTTCTTCAGAAGGCTGACCATTGAGATCATAGCATAATCCTTTATTACCCTCGAGGAATGACATCCATGGGGCGCCTGCTTGCTCTGGATCATGAAAAAATTCAATACAGGTGAGAAGCATTCGGCATATCTTATATAACATTGTGTAGGAGAGATCCGGTAGACTCTTGAAGAAAGACATGGCACCCGTTAGGGTTTTCACCATGTATTCCTATGTGGCTTGTCCTTCTCTGGAGCTGGCAGTCTTGGGTAGTTCAGCCAGGTTGGCCTCTTCTTTGTTAGTGCCTCATGCTCTTGCAAGTCCTTACTCTGGGTACATGACAAAAAGTGGGATCTCTTTGCAAGGTTGTAGGTGCTCTTGTGAACTGAATCAAATACCTCAGATTCTTGTTTAACGAGCTCAACCTCCACTTTGGGTGGTCTTTATCTGTGCCATCTATTTGCATGTGTGTGTACAACCTTTCTTTTTACTTGGAGTAACTCCATCTTTATCAAGGGGTACGTCAGGGATTGCTGATGCCATTGCACGTTGATCTGATTGGGAGTGAGTTGAGTGACGTTGCCGGAGTGAAGAACTCTCAACTCCCAATCCGTCACGGCCTTCCACTGCTCATCCATCGCTTGTGTGATCTTTTCTTTCAGTGCGTCCTCTTCAGCTTTTGATAGGACCATAGGCATTTGGAATGTTTATCTGAAAATCATCTTCACCACTTAGCTCTGCTGTGGCATGTGTCTCCAATCCAACAAATGAGACCGAGGGTATATCTATTTGTGGCTGCTCTGAAGGGCCTGCTTCTTCCTGTGTTTTTGGCTTTCCATCTCTCAGGGGCTGGTTAACTCTTTTGAGCTCAGCTATTTCTTTTAGGAGCTCTTCTTCTCTCTGGACTCGCATCAAAGCCAGGTTCTTGCGCTGAGATTGCTCTAGCTTTAATTCCAGCACGAGGTCCTTGTTCTTCTTCTCCAATGCTTTATAGACCTCATATGTTCCTTTGATCGAGGCCACGACTGGATTTTATCTTATTTCTCGTAAGAAGATTGCGTGATCATTTATTCTTTGTTCGGATTATTGCAAAGAAGCATTGCGACATCCAATTGCACTTGAATTTTTTGAGCTGATAGGGTTGTCGTTATGTCTGTCATCTGTTCGTCTTTCGCTTTGCAAGCATTTGATAATTTTGTGAGTAGATCATCTAGCTCTTCCATCTCTTTCTCCTGTCGATCTCTTGCTAGCTGATGTTGTTCAACTTCGTCTTTCATCTCCTGCACTTGCCTCTGAAGATCGGTGATGATGTTCATTCTATCTTCTAACTCTCCTTGGAGAGCGTCAATCACCATCTCGAGTTCTTTAGTCTTTGTGCTGCGGCTAAAGTGCTGCTGATCGGAGTCTCTTCATCATATCCTACATCTGCCTTGCATATTCATTTACTTGCAAATTATCTCGTCATTAGATTGCCAGTCCTCCTATCTTGCTATCTAAGTTGACGTGCCTGCAACCTCTTGTGTGTCCTTCTGCTGTGTTGTGGCTGCTAGTTCTTCTTGCGTGGAGGTAGAGGGTTGGTCTTCTTCTTCTTTTTTGTCCTGAGACTTTGTGGATGCCTTGGTTCTTTCTTGCTGTGTGGAAGTAGAGGGTGTTTGCTAAGGCTTTTTGGTCTCTTTTGGTGCAGGGCTCACTTCCTTTTCTCGCTCAGGTTCTTTCTCTTGTTGTTGCTCTTGTGTAGCAGTAGCCTCTTGCGCAGTGGTAGCCTCTTGTGCAGATTCATCTGTCTTTTGCTGTTCAAGCTCCTGTGTGGATTTGGCGGCTTTCTCTTGTTCCGCTATGCTTCTTTTGACTCAGATTATGTCTCTTTGGTGGTGTCTTTACCTGTAGGTGATGGTGGTGGGCTTGGCATAGGCTTTCTCTTGTTCCGCTCTGCTTCTTTTGACTCACATTCTGTCTCTTTGGTGGTGTCTTTACCTACAGGTGATGGTGGTGTCTTTACCTGCAGGTGATGGTGGTGGGCTTGGCATAGGGTTCTCTTGCTGTTCAGTAGATGGTGAAGTGGGTCGGGGAGACCCTTGACCTTGGTCATGCGCTTCTTCCCTTGCCATTTCCTCGGCTTATCTCTGTTCCTCTACCTGTTTTGCTTTCCTTGCCTCTTCTTGGGCTTCTTTCAGCTTGAGGGCTTCTGCTTCTTGGTACATTTTTTCTAAAGATTCTATTGGATCTTCAGCTTCCTTTCTAGTGTGATGCTTTGTCCTTGGGCCTTTAAGTCCACTAGGCACCCATTTCTCAGGGTCCTTCCCTTGTGCTTGTCGGCTGCGGTGGTAGGCGTGTTTTTCTCTTTCAAAGCGAGCTTGCTTTTGCACTGGCTCTTCTTGGTGGGCGGCCACAACTTTTCTCTTCATCTCCTCTGTTCTTGTCCTCTTTTCCTCATTATCAGAGCGATGCCTTTCCAACAAGCTTTTAGCCGACTCTTCATTAGATCTGTAGGCTCTCTTTGCTGATCTTGTAGCTCTCGGGGATGGTTGTGCTGCCAATATCCATGTGTTTTGGTCAGGGGGAGGTGGTAGATTGTCGGCGATGCCGATGGCATGTTACGCAATCCTTGTCAAGACTTCTGGTGCACCCAAGTAAGTGATCTTCTTTTCTTTCTTGGTGTCCTTCAGAGTGGTCAAGACGTACTAGGCATGGTCCACCGGTTGCCTGGTTGTTGACTTTAGAACTTGTGTGAAAGAGGTGGCAACCGCGTGATTTGGCGTGGTGTACCTTGATGGCCTTTTTGCCAAGAAGTGGAAGTGCTGGTGGTATAACCGGGCTCACTCTTCCACTTTTTTGTGAATTAAATCTACAAAGGTGGTCGCGGTGGTTTCTTTGGTGAATGTACATGCCATTTTCTTGTCCCTTGCCCTCATAGTCATTCCCTCTGTGGGGAGTCTGAGTGCTTCTGCCACTATATCTTTGGTTATTACCACTTCGACCTTATTTCCCTATTTGTCAGAAATTTGTGCGGTTCCATCTTCTTTAATTGTGGATAAAATCTCATAAGCTTTTTGAAAATCCACTCTGCAAGGCTCCTGTTCGTAGAAATCTCTGAGTCCAAGCCTGCGGCGGCGGTTGGCTTCTTTGGTCTCAGGCTTCGCGGCAACATCATATACTTCCTTCGGTAGGAGTTGCAGCTCCACCTGATGTCCCTCTTTACTCTTGAATCTGCCGGTGAAGACTGTGGTATGATGCTCTTCTAGCTGTTCTTTGGAGAGGTATGCTGCCTTGGATGCTTTGACTGAATCGGGGTCTAGTTGATATGCGGGCAGTTCCTGCAACTTTTCCTTCTGGTTGAGCTTTTTCTTGGCTCTGTCTGCTGCTTGCATGGCTTCCCTCATGTCTCTTGTGAGAGGGCACTGAAAACGGGCAACTGTGGACTTCGGAAAAGACGCGTGAAAGAGGTCAAAAGCTCTCTCTACAAAGGCTGCAAGTGGAAATGAGGCGGTTTTAGCCCACCTTGGATATCTATACCCGGACTTTTCGAACGAATATTCCCTAGATTTCCTCATTAGTCCTAATAGGCCGTGAAATCTATGTTAGACTCAAAAATTTCCCTTATCGGATTCCTGTAGCTCATTCTGCAAGAATTTTGCAAAAGTAGGCCTAGCCGCCTAATTTAGGCTTCCCGCTTCCATCTTCTGATTTCATTGAAATTTTTTGTGCTTGTGTGCCTTGTCTTTCTGATCACCATTGTGTCTTCCATTTTTCCATCTGAGCTTCCTTGCTATTTATTATTAATTTTTGACCTGTTTATTTGAAAAAATCAAAGGAAATAGCAAAATTCTCTAAAAAAGTAAAGTGAAAATCCAATAATTAAGAAAATCCATTGAAAAACACAGCTTTATTGTTTTTTGTTGGAATTTTCTATTTTTAAGTCTCATTATTAATAAAAATGATAAAAAATACCCAAAGAGGACTATTTTTTGATGATTTTCTAATAGTATATACACTATTTACACTCATTGGGAAGTATTATCAGTGAATTTTCCCTTGATGATGAATTATAAGGGCATTTTAGGTAATTTTGTAAAAAAATCACACGTTAACATCGAACTTTTTCCTCCCTCTTCAAACATTGCCCTTAATTACTTAGTACTTAGTGCCCTTCTACTCCTCCTAGATGGCGTACTTCAGAACGACTGTGTGCATGGGTTGAAAAATCGTGTCTATGCATAGCCATGGTCCATGCTTTGAAGATCAATGCAATTCAAACCATTATATTGTGCAAGAGCTAGGTCTCAAGTAATTAACTCAAGGGTTTCTTATGTCGAGGTTTGCTGATGTTGATGTCTTCCAAAGAGCAAATCTTGTAGCTTGTGTGCTCTCTGTTTGATTGTACCATCAGGATGCTTCAACACACTGATTGATTGAGCCGCTGATAGCACTTTTGTTTATTGTCGAGCTTTTTCTCGCCATTGGTAGCTTGGTGTGCTTGGTGCTGTGTGGTGTGGTGGAGTCTTGTGAGACTTAACTCGCCATTGCTTGATTGGTGTTACGGTTGGTGGAGAAGATAAGTGCTCCTTTTTCTTCCAAACCAATTTCATGTTAGGTTCCTTGCTCGGAGATGCTCGTCTCTATGTTTTCACCCTTGAAACCTTCTTTTGTTTTGTCAGTGAAGTTTTAAGCGCCCAGATTTGAATCAGCTTATCCTTAAGCTGTGCTTTTGGTACCCAAATTTGCTTGACTTCTTGCATGCTACATGTAGCATTTTCTTGTCGAGGGGATGGAGAAGAATGAATACTTTGTGGTTTGGCCTGCTGATTGCTTCTTTTCCATTCCTCCTTGCTTGGTGCAATGGGAACAATGAGTTGCCCACCTTTAGGTGATAGCTTTAGCTGATTTGTATCCCAATCTGATACTGCTTTCTATGTTTGCATCCAGGGAATTCCAAGAATCATCGTCTCATTCATGTGTTCATCTGGTAAGCATACAAACTAATGAGGACATGAACATCCGTGTACTATCACGTTCAAGTTGACTACTCCCAATGTTGGGGTTGGGTTCTTGTTACATCCTTTGATTGTCGCTATTCCTGCTGTCAATGCTTGACTTGTTTCCTTCTTGTATGTGGAATAACCGACTGAATTTACTCTAGCTCCTGTGTCGACCAAAGCATTTGTGCTATGATTGTTGAATTGTACTTTGATGCATAGGTCCATTCTGTCTAACCAGTCATCATCTGTTGAAACTGCATCTTTAGGTAATTCCCATTGTCGGTCATCTATTTCCAGAGTGTTGATGGGAATTGATATCTGTTGATTCTTGAGAGTAGCTTTTCGTTTGAGTACCCAAAGCCGAGCTTCCTCCTGGGCTTCATCAATAACCTGCTAACGTTTAATCTTCCTTTGCTTGGTTGCATGCATTTTTTCTAGCAATTCATTGGTTGTATTTATTTAAACGACATCCACTAATTCAATTAGCCATTGGTTCACCATCTAGGGTGGACAATTTTACGGCTCCACTTGGAGATACATCTTCAATGATAAATGGTCCGCTTCCCTTTTTCTTAAACTTGGGAATGTGTTGCTTAAGGGAATAGACTAAAACTAAGTCCCTTTTCTTGAAGATCTTTGTGATTAAGTGGGAATCAAAAAACTAGTTTTGTTTTCGCTTTTGTGCATAGATGTGAGCTACAACAATTAGCCTTTGCTCATTTAGCTTTTCTAAATCTTCATGTCTTTCGGACAATTCATGTCCAGTACACTCAAGATTCTGTGCTACCCTTGATGCCGGCAATATAAATTCTATTGGAAGTATAGAATCAAGACCATAAACAAGGTTAAAGGGTGTATACAGTGAAACTTGATAAGCCCATAGAGCAGCATGGAGATTCATTTCCCAGTCTGTCCTTCCTGAACTAACTACTTTAGTCAGCACCGAGCTAAGAATTTTATTTGTATGCTCAGCTTGTCCGTTGCTTGTGGCTGATAGGGAGCTGACTTGTTATGGATGACCATAAACTCATTAAGCAAATACTCGATTACCTCATTGAGGAAATGAGTTCCCCAATCACTGACAATTTCTATTGGCAGTCCATATCTTGTGAATACATACTCATATAAGAATGCAGCAGTGGTTCTGGCATCATTCTTTTGAGTTGCTTTAGCCTCGGCCCACTTGATCAAATAGTCTGTAGCTACAATGATATATTGAGCTAGGGTTCTATAAGCAGGTGGCTGTATTGGCCCAACAAAATCTATACCCCATTTTGCGAAAGCTCTAGCCCCCATCATTGGTCTTAAGGGCATGGTATCTACACATGTTGGCATTTTTTCTCGTTGACAAGCATCACACATTCGAACATATTCTTTGGCATCTGCAAAAAGTGTTGGCCACCATATGCCTGCCATCAAGATTTCTCTTGCTGTGGTCTCACTAGAAAAGTGACCTCCAGCTAATCCATCATGTGCTTGTTCTATAATCGGAATGTACTCGTCTTCATTTGCACAAAGATGTAAATATTGATCCTTACCTCTGCGATACAATTGGTTCCCAATAAGAGCATAGTCTCTTGCTTCAATTTCAATTGCTCTTTGACGGCGTTTACTCATATCCTCAGGAAATGTTCGGCTCGATAAGTAAGTAAACACATAGTTACTCCACTCAGGAACATGTGACATTTGAAACAATGTTACATGAGGTATGGGTGTTTGTTTTTGACATTGAGGACAATCCTTTACAAAAGATCGAACATCGCTCCTCATAGTCGGCCAAAATACTCCAAGTCTCAAGATTTGTTGGATAGTTTGATCTTCTACAAAGTGAAGTCCTACTATGGTAACATGTGCTTGACTTAGGTACTGTCCGTTTTCTTCAGGATTGATACATAAGAGCAATATCCCATCTTGATTTCTTTTGTATAGCCTCCCAGCTAGTAATTAATACATAGCCAATTGCTTGATTAATCTGATCGTGATAGGAAATGGTATTTGTGAATCCACTTGAGCTATTGTCATCAATGACACAATGTTTTCCGACCATCTAGGTATCATTTCCACGGAGAACAAATAGGCATCTAGTATATCATCGTCTACCCCTTTAGGTGATTCTCTTGAAACAATCCTTGACAAATGATCTGCTCGTTGATGTGTAGTGCCCTTTTTTACAACCACAGTGAAATCAAATTCTAGAAGAATGATGAACCCCATCTCACTATTCTTCCTGTGCTGCAAGGCTTGTTGACCAAATACAACAAAGCTTGGTGGTCTACAAAGAATACAAACTTGTTGGCTAATATATAATGTCTATACTTTTTAACGGCATAGATCATTCCTAATCCTTCCCTTTTGGTGGTGGTGTAATTATTTTCCGCCATGTTCAACTGTCGGCTAGCATAAGAAATAGGAAAGTCAATTTTCTCATCTCCTGGTTGAGCTAGTATACAACCGATAGCAAAATTGGAAGCATCCACATGTACGTGAAATACCTTATTCCAATCTGGTACTTTCAATATTGGAGCTGAGGTGAGAGCTTGCTTAAGCTTGATGAAGGATTCTTCACATGCCTCGGTCCATTCAAAGTGTCCAATCAAGCTATACATGGGTTTTGTAATTATAGCGTACATGTAGATGAACCGTCAGTAATACCCACAATTCCCCATGAAGGCTTGTAACCCCTTGACTGTTGTTAGTCTAGGCAAATCAACAATGACATGAATCTTCTCAATATCAGTAGCTATGCCATTTTTAGACACTATATGTCCAAGAATTTTTCCTTGTCTACCCATGAATGTGCATTTTTCAGGATTTAAGAAAATCCTATAAACTCTATATTTTTTGAATACCTTTTTGAGGTGTTCAAAATGATTAGCCCGGATTCATGAATGTACGCATAGATCATCCATATATACTTATAAGAATTTCCTAAGAGATTCTTTAAAAGCATGGCTCATCAACCTTTGAACGTGGCTGGAGCACTAGTTAACCCAAACGGCATAACCCGATAGACAAAAATAACCCATTCTGTTGTAAAGGTAGTTTTATGCTGATCTTTTGGATCAACCAAAAGTTGATTGTATCCCGAAAATCCGTCTAAGAACCTGTAAGGTTCTTTTTCTGCAAACCGTTTGAAAACATGCTCAGTGATTGGAAGAGGAAAGTTGTCTCTAATAGTAGCTGCATTCACCTTTTTGAGATTAGCACACACTCATAATTTTCCATTCTTCTTGGGTACTACCACAATTGGAGACACCCAATCTATGTGTTCAATTTTGTAAATGAATGCAGCTTCCTTTAGTTTTTCAATCTCTTCTTTTATCTTCCTGGAAAATGTTTCATTATACGTGTATGGCCTTTGTCTTCTTGGTTTTGCATCATCTCTCATGTATGGTATGTTGACAGCTTTTTGGATCAATACCCTTGAGATCCTTGTAAGACCAAGCAAAGATATCTCGGTATTCCTTTAACAAGCTCAACAAGAGCTCTTCTTCTTCTTTTGTTAAGTCATTTGTAATATAAGTAGGTCTAGGCTCTTCTCCTGGTTTAGCCAAGTCTATCTTTTTAGCGTTTTCCGGCCCTTTCTAAGACTTGCCCTGTTTTCGTAGTTCCCTAATAGGTTGTTCAACTATGATTTTTTGATCTTGGAGAGTATGCTTTTTGTAATGGGATGGAACACTCATTACATCCTTAGCATCCTCTTCTGTGGTTTCCATTTCGGTCGTGTATATCTCCTTTAGAGATTTTTTCAACTCTTGATTTTCTTTTTTCGCTCGACTCGGGTCATGAGTAACCGGTTTCTTATCCTGTGGGTTTGCTTGAGTACCCTTTCTTGTTTTTCTCGATGTTTGAGACATTTTTGAATTTTTGTTTGAAGGATATCTTCAAGTGATTTTGTCCTTGACACAATCATTTACATCTATCTGCATCAGGAATAGTGTTCTACTGGAGACTGATGGCATAGGTCATGTTTTGACAATTCTGGTGTCTCTTTTCCGTCTATATCATTTTTGTCTTCTCGATTTTTGGTTTGGAAAGTCAACAAACTTTTCCTCCCCTCCTTTTAAGAGTAGCTTAGCTCTCATATGTTCTTTTTCTGACCCCGAACCTTCTGAGGTAGCTGAGTGTTCATCTAACTCTTCAGTTGCATCGTAGTAGAGGTCTGAAAAGACTTGTTGAGCTTTCATTAAGTCCATGGGTTCCTCATCTTCGTCTTCAATTTGAGGATTGAAATCATTTGGATGGGAATTATGTCGTAGCCATCCTCATTGCAAAATTGAGTAGGCATAGACGTATTCGCACATACATCCATGGTCGCTAAAATTTGAGTCCACTCGAATGGCTCAAACAAATTCTCTAGAAAGGGTTCAGGTACATAGGCTTCGTCTATGCAGTCCCTTTCTAGGATACATTCTTTTCGTCGTAAGATTCCATTTTCTGAAGCTCCACACATCCAAATAGGAGTGTCTTTGTTTAACCAGAATGGAAGCTTAGTTTCAACCAAAGAGACTAAATCAAACTCTTGTATGGGTGTTTTCAAGACATCTCTATAAGTGTGATCTTTTAGATTCACTCTTGTTAAAGATCCCACTTGCTTCAAGTACATATAATTGTTTTCCCAATCGTGGATAAGTTGTACCTGTCGCATGAAAGGACTTCCCAATATGATTTCATAGTTGAGTTTTTCCCAAAGTCTACTATGGCAAAAGTGTGTTGATATTCAATTCCACAGGAAATTGACTATCACTTTTTCAAGCAGCCCTAATGGTCTCTCAATGTGTCTGTCAGCCAATTGCAATTTCATTCAAGTTTGTCTAATGGCTGGCTGTCCCCAGGATTTCCATACTGCTTTCGTGGCTATGGCTATGCCTGCTCCACTATCCAATATCGCCATGGTTTCAATGTCATTATATTTTTCACTGGGAGGGTGGTGTTTCCTTCTTCCCCTTAGTAATATTCTCCAACTTTGTTCATGGGAATAGATTGAATCTCTTTGTTGTCCATTTTGTTTTTAAAATTTTCTAATTTTTTTGAGATTAACCCCGTTATCCCCACCTTCTCTAGGGTTTTCTGTAGATCATTCCATAAGTATGGTCTGAGTTTTAATAGTTCTCCCAAGGTAAGAGTGCATTGGATGGGTGTAGACATGATTGAATGAATGTTGTCTACTTCTAGGGTCTGTTCAACTCTTTTTACTTGAGTGGTCTCACACACTATGGATTCATCTTCGTTATCTCCCAAGTAAGAAGGTAATGTTTTCAAGGTCAATGGTTTCGACATTACTGAGGCTTCTGATCCACAATCCCCGTACAAGGATTGTACATCCATGTTCACATCAGAAGGTAGGTTATCCAACCATACTTCCTCTATAGGAGCCGACTTTAGAGTTAGGCTCTCATCATTGATCTCTCTCTTTTTTTCCCATAAGTGTCCTGGCCAGTCTTCCTCTACGAATGGAATTCCGTCTAAGGCATCCTCGATGTCCGGCACTATAAGTTCTGGTTCTTTTGTTTCAAGGTGGGGTTCTACCACCACATTAGAGTTTTCTTTAGTGTCTCTTACCACAAGCTCCTGAGGTTTTGCAATACTTTCAAGCTTGGGTTTTTGTTTTTCCAACATTTCTTGTGTGATTCTTACCAAATTTTGATAAGATTCCAGCTTAGCTGCTTCCATGTCTGGAGAAGGATAGTTTTTCCACGTTTTGGCCTACTTTAAGTCATGCTTGCTTCTTGGTAGGCTTCCATTGCGGCATCAATAGGCTCAAAAATTTTATAAACCAGAATGGATCCTCCAGATTTCACAGTTGTTTCCTTGATTTCACTTCCCGTTTCTTTCAACTTTTCCTGGAATAGCTTTTTTGCTTTCTCCTCGATTTCAACCCATTGTTTTTGTTTTCTCATCTCATATCTTTTGCTTCTGCTCCTTTTGATTCTTTGAAAGGAAACTTTCGTATTTTTTGAATCATCAGAGGAGTTGTGTTTCTTTTTCTTGGCCTGGGTTCTAGTGATTACCTTGATTGGAACAATCCGTTCACTCTCTAATGAGCTACTAGGTATCACTTAGACCACATTTACTAATGTTTTACCCTTGTTTAAAGGATTTTTAGGACAATCTTTCAGAAAGTGTCCTCCCTTTTTGCAACATTGTATGCATGCTTCAACTGGTTTGAGGTTTTTGTCAGGCTCTAAACATTCATTTTTCCAGTGATCATCTACACCACAGTTATGACAATTTCTTGTTCTTGGCTTAATCATGGGTCTTACCATGGGAGGTCTAACACCTTGATTAGCTACATAATACATTGGTGCGAGCTCTGGTGGAGCATAAGTCACGATTTCTTCCATTGGTGGTGGATGTGAATTATAACAATATCCCTCTACCATTACTATAGATGGACTAGGCTCCGCATAGGGTGTAACAGATACTAATGCTTGTTCATCTATGACTCCTTCAGAGTGCATGTACTTTATACGCACTGCATTATGTCCTAGATACAGAGGTTGTTGTCCCAACACAGGTTGAGGTCTTTCCATACCCATTGGTGGTTTTTGAGCTTGGGCCATATTAGGTTGATATCTGTACATGGGTTGTCCTTGTGGCCTCATGGGCACGTATTGAACATTCCCATCATACTTTGGTTTGCAGTAGCACTTGTGGGTCTCATGGTTGGTCCATTTATCCTCAATTGTACACCATTTTTGTGGCCTAATTGGCTGTCCCTGTTGAGGTATCCCTTGCCCTGGTCCCCTCATAGGTGCTTTTTCCATGTTGTTCATCATGTCGTTCATCCTTTTGAGCATGTCTTCTATATGGCTAATAGTGGTGCTGCAGCAGCCGTTTCCACTTGTGCTGGTTTAGTAGATGCTGTTTTCTTGCTTTTGGTTATCCTTAAGGACATCTTCTTCGTTGAAAATATCACAATTGTCTCCTAAGTCAATAGCATCTGATATACACTCTTCTAGGGTTGTATGCTTTTTACTAAAGAGTATAGCATGAAGTTCTTTGTTTAGCAGTCCCTCTAGAAACAAGGATACAAGTTGTTCTTCTGCAGGTATCTCTAGCCTTGGGCATCTGGCAATGTATTGTTTCATTCGAGTTGCACAATCCCTAACAAACTCACCATGTTTCTGTTTAAAGCTGCAAATTTGAGCTATTGTATTATGTTTGATCCCCGTTTTGGAACAAGCAGCTACAAATCCTTGAGCTAATGTGTTCAAGTCCATGATTGACCTTGGTGGAATGTTTTGGAACCATGTGAATGCTTTTCCTTCTAATATTGTTCCAAACTCCTCGAATTGAGTATGGAAATCGAATATACATTCTACTCTTAGCACTTGCTTAAAGCTTGCTAAGTGGTCATATGGATCCCCTAATCACTGTATTTTTGACCCATTTCTGAAAATTGGTTGGTATGACACGTCTGTTTGGTTCAACTCCCGGTCTCCAGGCAGTTGATCCTGTTCCGAGTCCTTCAAACCAGTCTGTTGAAAATAGTGACTCATGTAGCCCTGGACTGGCCTTAGTGTCACCCAGTTTTCTATGTGATGAGGTGGTTTCTAGTTTCTTCACATTACTCTTAGATGATCTCTCACGGTGTTCATCTCTTGGAATGGTTTCTAGTCCTTGTCCTAATATCCAATCCCTTATGGAATACCCTTGGTATTTGGTTTGTTCTACCTCCTCAGGAGTCATCACAACAAATTTGTTGTTATAACAATCCCTAAACAGGTAGGTTGGTAGGTCTGTTGATCCCTTATCTTTGATCTTGAAGATATAGACAATCTTCATGGCCGTTAGTTGTCTTAGTTTGGCATGCAAAGTCCACAAAATATCTTTTATGTTTCTATCTTTCCAACAATAGACCCCGATCCTAGGATTATCCGTACTAAGCCATTTCAAAGGCTTCAAATCTACTTGATGGTATCCCTGGAATTTTAAAATTGGCGGTCCTTCTTTTGCTGATATATCCAAGATTAAAGTGTTTACTTCTAACCCCCATTTGTCTACCACATCAGGGTATCCAACTTGTACATACTGAGTTTCGTTTATGTCCATGTACATTTTTTCTTGTTTGTTTGCCCTAATCTCTTCTTCGAACTCCATACCATGGTCATCAATGCGAATAGCATACTCCTTGTTAAGGTCCAAGTAAACCTGGGCTCTATGGCGGTTAGTCTTGTAAAAAGAGAGTATATGCTTATAGCGCATTATCGTTCTGGTTTTTGAGTGAGTCGACTAAGGAGACATTTCGGATGTTGAATCTGAAAAAGTATTTGAGACTTCTTCAAGAATTGGGTGCAAGGAATTGCCTTGATTCATGCTTTCTTCAGTGGATACTCTACTGGAGGTTTCTCCAAGTATGCCCTGATTTCCTAGTACACGACCAAATCTAAGGTTTATATAGACTTATAAAGCCTTGGATAGAGTACTCACCTTTGGATTGACTTGACGTCCAAATATACTTGATTCGATTGCAACTTTCTATCAAGCCACTGATTCCTTGTCTGTAACTTGATTCTTGTACAAATTTGATCAAGTTAGCTATTCTTCTATAAAGACAGTAGACTTTTTTCTAGCTCTTGTGATTGGTCTATGTGTATCACTTCAAATCGAGCTATGGGAGTCAAAATTTGACTTTCAGATTCGATTTTAGCAAAAAAATCAAAGGTTTAATCCGCAACTTGGAAACTGAGTGAACATGTACCAATTTTGATCTGATTGAGCCCAAAATTTCCCGGTGGCTTTGTATTATGTTGGTCTAGCACTGTATAAGTTCAAAAGTCAAAACTGATGTATCTCTGTAGCAGTAGTAAATAATCGTGATTATTTACTTTTGTCAGTTTTTTGCACTTTTTTGATTGGTTTGGCAAGTAAACAACTTGTTAAAGTCCCAGGACAAGTTTCAACAAGTTTGGACAAAATCTGATCAAGTTTATTAACTGTTTTGTGTCCACAAACTCTAATTTCAAGAATCTGGCTTAAGTCTCACTTTTGGGATCCAAATTTCACCAAAATTGATTTGTGAGGTCTACTTGATATGCTTGACCTTGTGGTATACTCAAATGTGCAAAATTCTCAAGCAGATGCAAATAATCGCGATTATTTACTCCAGCTAAATGTTTATAACTTTTTGCCCCAACTTTGACACAAATCTGTTAAGCACCTCAAACTAAGGTCACTAGCCAAGTTTCATCAAGTTTGGATAATTTTTAGTTAAATGGTCATCAATTATCTGTCCCTAGACTAACTTTGCAAATTTGGTCACAATTTTCAATCTAGTGATCCAAATCTTACCAAATTTGGTTTGTGGGCTTATTACAACAAGTTAAAACTAGTGGTATGCTAACTTGGTCAAAAAAGTTGAAAAATGAGACAGATGTAAATAATCACGATTATTTACAACTGGTAATTTTTTGCATCTTTTTGGTCAACTGAGCATGTACACATGTTTATCACATCAATATAAGCCTATGAATCAATTTTCAACAAGTTTAGACAAATTTTTTTCCAATTTACACTCAAGATTCAAAAAGTCAGTACAAACTTTAGTTTTTACCCAGTTTTTTGTCAGTTTGGTGATCCAAATCTTTTGGGCCTTTACAAAAGTTGTTTGTACAGATGCAATGAGTCAATGGTATGAACCTTGGTCAATTTAGAGCAAAAAGTTAATAATTGCGATTATTAACTTTGTTGGAATTAGGGTTGCAGAGAAACACACACAGCTTGGAGAAGACGAAGGAAGCTCAAGGCACACAATAGAGAGTGTGTTACTTAGTGTGCAATGGAAAACACACATCACTACCACATATATATGGTAACAAATACCCCCTGGAGTGATGCGGTGAATGAGAGCTGGCACATGAGTAAAGGGAAGTGCCATGCCCTGAGGACAGGATCAGTCCACAAAGGGGAGTAAGCCCAAAGCTTTGCGGAAAGCTTCAAGCTTCTCACGAGACAATGCCTTTGTGAAAAGATCTGCAAGGTTGTCCTGTGTTGGCACATAAGCCAAGCTGATCTCTCCTGCTGAGAGCCTCTCCCTGACATAGTGGTAATGCACCTCAATGTGCTTTGTGCGAGCATGAAAAACTAGGTCCTCGCAACTGCGAATGCACTTTGACTGTCAGTGTAGATAGTGTTGGCAGTGTCCTGTCCAACACCCAAATCAGCCATAAGGCGTCTGAGCCATACACACTCAACCGTAGCTGTGAAGACTGCCCTGTACTCAGCCTCACAACTCGAAGTGGCCACAGTAGGTTGCTTCTTGCTCAACCATGATATACATGAACTGCCAAGCATGAAACAAAAGCCACTTGTGGACACTCGCGTGTCAAAACAACCAGCCCAATCTGAGTCCGAAAAAGCATGTAAGTCTGGCGGCAATGATCCCCCCATTGGGATAAAACAAGCCAAGATGTAAAGTGCCACTAAGGTAGCGGAAAATCCTCTTGACAGCCTGCCAATGCTTAGACCCTGGGCTATGCATAAATCTGCTGACCTGTGAGATTGCAAACTGAATATCCAGCCTCGTGTTGCATACATAAATGAGGCAGCCAACAACAGTTTGGTAAAGAGTGACATCAGCAGGATCGCCAGCATCATGTAGACTCAACTTCAAACCTGTTTCCATGGGAGTGGCAATAGGTTTGCAATCCTCAAGCCCAAACTTACATAGCAATGTCTCTATGTAGCTTTTCTGACACAAGGCAATACCACCATCACACTGCTTAAACTGTATACCCAGGTAATGATGCAACAGCCCCAAATCTTTCATCTTGAAAGTAGCATTCAAATCAGCCTTAAATTCAGCAATATGCCTCTCATTTGGTCCAGTGATCAGCAAATCATCAACATAAAGAAGTACGATGAGAAATACATCACCCTCATGCTTTACATACACTGTGCTTTCTGTTGGACTGTTACGAAAGCCTTGTTTGACCAAATGAGTGCCAACTTTCTCATACCAAGCACGAAGAGATTGCTTCAACCCATACAAAGCCTTGTTACATTTGTACACTTTGTCCTCTTGTCCTTTTATGACAAAACCGCGAGGCTGCATTACATAAACTTCCTCAAATATGTCACCATTCAAGAAAGCAGTAACAATGTCTGATTGATGTACATCCCAACCAAAATGAGCTGCCAATGCACATAGAAAACGCACAGTAGTCATACGACAAGTGGGAGCAAAAGTCTCTTCATAATCTATGCCTTTTTGCTGTGCATAACCCTTTGCAACAAGTCGAGCCTTATGGCGATCGATCTCACCATCCGGTTTGCGTTTCAACTTGTAAACCCATTTTGTACCAATGGCCTTTTTGCCAAGAGGCAAATCACATAAAGTCCATGTGTCATTTTCTATAAGTGCATCATATTCTGATTGCATGGCAGCCATCCAATTTTTTGAATTCTGTGCCTCATCAAAAGACAGAGGCTCCTCAACATCATGTAAACTAGACACAGCCAAAGCATAACAATCTGATGCATAAGATGCATGGCGAGAGCCTGACGAGTACGACTAGACAAAGGTGCATCCAATTTACTGTCACGCACAGTGTGCACCAGCCATTTTGGCATACCTCTAGCCTGCTCATTTTCAGCCCTTTCCTCATCAAGTACATCATGTACATCTGCATCAGTAATAGGCTGATCTAAAACATTTTCAGAAACCCCCATAGGCTGTACATTTGCCTCATTGGAACTTACATTCATATTTCCACCACTAAAGAGAGGCAACAAAGTGTCATAAATGTCTTGTGAGCTTACATTACTGTCTCTAGTACATGACAGCAAGGGCTGAATAGAATCTTCCACAAACACTACATCCCGAGAAACCAGAATACGTTTTGTTTGCGGATGATACAACCTGTAACCTTTGCTTTCAGCACTATAACCAACAAAAATACATTTGACAGCCTTATCATCCAATTTTCTGCGCAGCACTTGTGGCTCCAAAGCATATGCCAAACAACCAAAAACACGCATGTGCTCAATAGAAAGTTTTCTATCATGCCATGCTTCATATGGAGTAATAGACTGCAAAGCTTTCGTAGGACACCTGTTAAGTACATAAGTGGCACACATGATGGCCTCAAGCCAAAAATAATGCGGTAAAGCTTGACTTTTGACCATACATCGTGCCATTTCCGTCAGTGACCTGTTTTTCCTCTCAGCAACACCATTTTGCTGAGGTGTATAAGGCACTGTACATTGGTGTTTTATCCCACGACTAGCCCGAAATGCATTAAATTCATGAGACATATACTCCCCCCCTCGATCTGAACGGAGGGTGCCCATAGTACATTTCGAGACATTTTCAGCCATAGCCAAAAATTGTTTGAAGCACATAAAGACTTCGGACTTCGCTTTAAGCGGAAATACCCATGCATGCCTGGAGTAATCATCAATGAAAGTCACGAAGTACAGGTAATTGCCCAAGGATGGAGTTTGCATGGGCCCACAAACATCACTATGCACAAGCTGCAACCTGCATGTGGCCCGAACTGAACCATCCTTTGGAAACTTAGAATGCTGCATCTTACCCAAAATACAGCCTTCACAAACATGTTTGACAGGTGCTTCAAGAGGCGGCAAAGAAGCAACCATACCAGATTTCTGCAAACGCAGCAAACTGGCAAAATTCAGATGACCAAAACGTGCATGCCAAAGTTTTGCATCTGAAATAGCCCTTGAATCTGCAACAACATTTGCAAAATTTTGTCCACACTTGTCATACAAAGTGAGCTTATACAGCCCACGGCACAGAAGCCCAGATGCAACAATTTCATCACCAAAACTGAGATCATGAACTGTACATCTGTCATCCACAAATTTGACTACAAGTCCAAGTCTAGGAAGTGTGGATACAGATAAGAGATTCTTCTTGATCCCAGGTACATAAAGTGCATCAACAAGTGTGAAGGAACTACCATTAGCAGCAGTGAGCACAATCTTTCCAACTCCCTGAACTGGATAAGAGGCGTTGTTGGCACAAGTGACTGAATTCCCATGAGGGACAGACTCGAGAGAGGTAAACAATTCACGATGTGAGGTAATGTGCTTTGTAGCACCACTGTCGAAATGCCACACATGTGAATCTGTAGCAACTGACAAGCATGCATCATGGACAGCAGGATTGTAAGTGCACTCTGCGCTAAAAGCCCATTCTGCATCAACATCAGCAACACAGTCTCCTTTCACAGAAGACTCAACAATGGTTGCATTTGTAGTGGAACCAGCATTTGCAGTGGAACCACCCTCTTTCTTCTTAGCCTCTTTGGCCTTCAACTTAGGACACGACTTGATCAAGTGATCATTGGCTTTACAATAATGGCAACGCATCTTCTTTTTTCCCTTATCACTAGAATTTCCAGACGAAGTACTGCCAGCAGAAGCATTAGGAACATAATTTTTTCCACTCGCAGCAGAACCATAAGAAGTGGCTGCATTACTGTTACCACCCTCTCTTTGAGAAGCAATAAAGGCCTGTTCAACTGCACGCTGCCTAGTCCTGTTTTTTCTAGAAAGTGACTCTTGAAACAGCAATGTGCATAATGCATCAAACTTGACAACTTCAGGATTTCCTTGGGTCATCAGTCTCCAAGTACTAGCAAATGTCTGGTAGGAATCTGGTAAGGCCTCAAGAACAGTCTGCACAAGGGAACTGTCTGAAATGACTTCACCTGTAGAAATAAGCTGCTCATTGATATCCTTGACACTAGCAAGGAAAGTGTCCATATCATCTTCCTCATGCATAATCTTCGACTCCAGCTCTTTACGCAGCAAAGCAATTTTAGCCTCATTGCGGCTTGCATAAAGACCTGCTAGAATATCCCAAGCCTGTTTTGCAGATTTTGCAAAACGGATGTGAGGAACAATGGTGCGCTTCACAGACAACGCAATCAATGCATGAGCCTGTGCATCCTTAACATCCCAACGAGCTTGTTCTGCCGTAGGCAAAACAACTCTAACAGCTGCAATCCTTGCAGCAAGACCTGCAACATTCTCAGAACCAGGACGTACATCAATGCCATGCACAATGTTCCAGACACCTTTTGACACAAGAACATGTTGCATCATATAAGCCCACATAGGGTAGTTGTCCCCGTCCAACCTGTCCTCAACAGCAAACATCTTGAACACATCTGTGTTGTTGTTGTCAGCCATGGTAAATGCTGCCCCTGATGTGAAAACTACCCGAAAATAGGAGAAACGGAGCGGGAACAACCTGTGCTGTATAGCACAAACCGTAGAAGACTGTAAGGCACCTGTTATGCAGAAAATGGCATTGACAGAAATTCTGCACAAAATGACGTAATAGCCTATGCAGTACTCCCTATAGTGGAAACGGAGGCCGAAATGAGTCCAAATCAAAATTCTGAGCAGACCGAGCTCTTCGAGTCGTCCCAAAATTTTGGTCGACCTGCGAAGGCTCGCCAAAGTTCACTGAAATCAGAGAAGGTGAGCAGGTGTGTGCTGGAGCAGCTGGCGACTAAGCCCGGGAGGACGTGACCTGCTCTGATACCAATTGTTGGAATTAGGGTTGCAGAGAAACACACACAGCTTGGAGAAGACAAAGGAAGCTCAAGGCACACAATAGAGAGTGTGTTACTTAGTGTGCAATGGAAAGATAGATAGCCCTAGAGTGATGGGCGTATATACAATGCACGGGGGAAAAAACCTCCTAAAGAGGGAAAAAATGCCCCGACGGTCCTAGTGTGTTCACACACATCACTACCACATGTATATGGTAACAAACTTCAGGCTTGAAATGAACACTTTTTTGCAATTTTTTCGAAGACAGTCTTTACATGAGCTATTTTAAGCCTATGAATGAGTAAAATCTTAGTTTGGCCTAAAATGTCAAGAAATTGTAAATAATCTGAGTTTTGGCCAACTCTTGGAATTTTTACCTCGAAGTGTCTTTGAGCTTACCAACTGGTTCAGACAACTTTTAAGCTTACTCTCTAGTCGGATTGAGTGGTTTCGAGTCTTTTCGAGCTATTTCTAGCCGTAGACCTGAAATTCTGTAACTTCCAATAACAACTCACACTTGATTCTTTTAGAGAGAGCAATGTTTTTAAATCCACCTCGGATCCTACTTACCCTACTCCCAGATTCTCATGCAATGGGGTTGTGGAAAGTGTCCACAAACACTCGTTTTCTTGTCTTTTATGGTTTTTTGAGAATTGATCTTAAGACTTGTCTCATCTACCAACCATTATGAAAATACTAATCTGTTTTTACAATCCTACTATCTTAAAGGTACTTAGCAAGTACGATTACTTCCAAGTTACCTCTACACAACAAAAGACGACAATCTTAAGCTATGCGGTTTCTAAAAGAAAGTTTTGAACTCTAGGCGAACCTAGAGGAAAAGGCGAACCTAGAGGAAGTTAAAGGATAACTTCACAAGACGCTCGTGTTTTTCCCTAGTTTAGGTCTCTTCGATCCCCGGTAGTGGCGCCAAATATGGGATGCATGTCTAACCTCACCATCCTATCTTATTGCAGTATTAGCGAGAATCACGATTAATTTGTCAACCCATGGGATGAAGCTGACTCGACTAGTGCAAAGAGGCTACAAGAGGTGATCAATCTCTCGGAAAACAACTAACAACTCACATCTAACTCAAGTTACACTCAAGTGACTGAAATCACCAAAAACCAATCGCTCATCGATAAACAAATCACATCCGTTACGGCATCAAATGGCATCCAAACGTAACGAAACTTCTAGGACATGTTTATAAGACTTAAGAACACATACTTATGGTCTCATACCCCACTTTAGGTCAAGTTCCAAAATCGTAATTATTAACAGCAATGGATTTTTGACCTAGTCGATTTCGACCCAGAATGCATCTAAATGCTTAGCAATGATACCCCAATACCCTACCTATGCTTAGTTTTTTATTTGAAAGTGTAATTTCCTAGTTATGATGAAAATTGGGCCGCGGGTCGGCGATGCCAAAATCTACGAATTACTGTGAACTACTTACGCCAATGCGTAGAGCTCTTACATATGGTTGCAATGCAACAAACGCGACTGCAATGTGATAACCGAGGAGGGAGTAGAAAGAACGAGAAGGAGATAAGTGAGCGCCATTAGCTCACGATGTGTATTTCATTATCCAAAACTTATAAAAAAACTTACAAAAATTGGCTTTTATACCTTAGCCAAGGTTTTTGGGTGGTCAAAACTAATTTGGAGTTCTATCGAAGCTGGGTAATGACATGTTGATACAATCTAGAAGCTTGTAGCCCCGACTCATTAATTACAGAGCTTATCCGAGAAAATAGGAGTTACAATATTCCCAATTTATCAAAATAATAAGTGTCTTACAAAGAGAACTCCGAAAAATGGTATCCATGTTAGCTTGCTACTAACACAACACCTCTTGGATCCATGCCCATATTCAAGAATGTAGCCCACACCCTGTGGGACCACATTATAGGCAAGAAGGACTCATCGGGGACGAGGGAGTATTTGAGGGTCTTGAAACGTCTTCCCGCCTCTACTAATCCCGCCCCCAATGGGAAGATTGTGCTTCCTTAAGCGCCATGGATGCTAGCCAAAGAAGAATTGGACCAAGTGAAGGGTACCATTGTATCTTTTTGCACACCAACATGATACATGAGGTCGCTAAAGGGAGCCTTCACAAAAGAAAAGAAAGGTGGAAAGCGTTCAATTGTATGGGTTGAAGTCCCATTATTGTCACAAGATGCTTCAAGTAATGTCCCTTTCTCTATTCTCTATATTGTTTTTTTTTTTGGACACATATGATTCGTGTGTATAAATTTGTCTCACTTTCCCTTCCTCTAATTTATATTGTAGTTCATTCTGTTGATAAGTATGTGCATATGCTGGGACAAGAAAGTGAGGGATGCTATATTTAAACTTGGAGAGCTAGTAAGGTACACCACAAGACTCCACTCAACTACACTTTTTTATGTACACAATAACCTTAACTAGAACTTAGTGTATTCTTGTGTGTTTTCTTGTAGATTTGTGAGCTCCAAGGAAATTGAAATAGATGCTATCCCTGCTTCTCAAACACTTGCAATAGAAACTCTGTGTGTGTGCCATTAAGGATGCATTTCCTCAATCAATTCTTCTTAGTCAAATCTACCTCTTGGTGCACGTGGTTGAGGAGATCACTATATGCAGAGTAGTGCACGCACCATGGATGTTCTTTTTAGAGAGGTTTTTAAAAACTCTTAAAGATTTTGTGCAGCTACAGTCTCAACCAGTGGCATGTATGACCGAAGGGTGGATTGTGCAAGAGGCATTTGTTTACATCTCAAAGTATTTGGCACAAGTTGATCCCTCAATGCCTCGCATGTGGTTAGATGAGGAGGATGCAAGGATGAATTCACACTTGCCAAGTGGAAAGGGAAAATTATTTAACATGGATATGAATCTATCTAGCGTGGTCAATAACTTTTGTACTCTCAATGCAAAGGTTATGACCAACTGGGTGGACTTGTGGAAAATGGCAAAGGCAAGGTGTTTGCAAGAGAGAGAAGCATGAAAACAAGTACATGGAGGAAGGAGGGCACCCCCAGTGCCTAGACACCTTGCATGTTTCCTAGATCTCATTAGTGCAGGGTGGATTCATGAGAGAATGACTGAGGCAAAAGCGCGCAAAGAAGTCATCACCAATAAAGAGTATGCATGAGGTTGTGTACCAAAGGTAGAGTACTCATATACCTAAACCATATTGTATAAATTTTTTGGATTTTATCTTTGTAATTGATAAAAGATATTTTCCTATTTTGTAGTGCCTTTTCTTTAACTCTATGTGGTCAAAGGGTCATCACTTTTGTACGTGCCACATTGACGAGTGTAGAACTACCATGGAATGTGGTATAATGGGCAACTTTGACACATATGGTGATGAAGCCAGGTACTGTGGAGCTATTGGAAGGATACTAAAGGTTAATTTTAGAACCTTTCATACCTTCATCTTTGAGTGAAAGTGGTTTGAAAATGTGTATAGACGGCATGAGAATGGCCTCTACATGGTGAACTCTATTTGCATGGAGGTATGTCAATTTAGTTTTGCCACACAATTGTGAGCAGGTGAGTGACTACCTGTTTTATTCTTATTTGCTTGTAACATTAATTATACTAATGCTACTCACTTTGAAATTGTCTTCTATAGGTCATCTATATCCCAGCAATCCACCAACCAAAACTTTGTAATCCTGGTAACACGTCGGGGGAGAACCATTTTTGCCACTAATGAAGTGGAGACCATCTTGTTGGGGTATAAAGCCCAATGTGGTCGCCCAGGTAAGTGGGCGGGCCGTCAGGTATGTACACATATTCTTTTGTAAAAACCTAATAAGAACTCACTATGCTCTACACATTACAGTAGAGCGAGTTCACCATATCGTCGTGCTCTTCTTCTCGCACTCTCTCTCGCATCGCACTTCCGCTCTTACTCCTTCAACTGGTATCAGAGCTCAGATCGAGGCTCGGGGCAGCACTGCAGGAGGCTAGAGTCACCAGCTCAGATTGGAGTGAAATTCGACAGGCGAAGACACAACCCCAAATCTCGTGAGGTCATCTCGGCCACCGTTCGGCTTCGACAAAGTTCAGCGCAGGCCATTTTTGACTACGTAGTCTCGGCGGGTGCAGATTCGACTCTGCAAATTTGGGGTTTCAGCTTACGACTGCAGGTGCTGAGGATATCGACACTCCCAGAGTGCTGATTTGTGGTTGTCTACACATCGAAGGATGGCTCACAGTTCTTGGAGGCGTGTCACATACGACACGGGCGCATCTACACACAGACTGTAGGCGACATCCACTAGTTCATCAGGTAGCTTGTGTTTGCTGCTTGATATTCCAGATTTCATCTTGACATTGCAGGTACTTCCACATGGGATGTATTGTCAGAGATGATGTATGTCTGTTGAGGGTTTGCTGGCTATGAGTCACGCAGCAAACAACCGCCGCAGCGGTTACAGCATACAATGGGAAATTTGTGGATGTATGACTTTGTGGGAAGTCTATGTATTGTCAGATTTACTGCAGTCATTGTTGAGGGTCGAGTGAGGTTTTATTGAGCTGGGGGATTCTCGAATGTTGAGATCCTTTCGGTGATACAGGTCTTGGAGCAATCCCTCGAGCACCCTTAGATAGGCAGCTAGGATGTATTGACTGTGAGTTAGACAGTTGGGATTGCATCTTTGCTTTACTGCCGTTGAGGCATTGTCACAGTCTATGCTTACAGGACATTGAGAGACAGTACATGTGCATGACAGGTTTACCCGCAGCTTACAGTGTCAGAGAGACAATGTTTTTTGAGCTGTTTTTGGTCTGTTTTTTGAGTACACAAGAGCCATTTTACAAAGGAGACTCTGTCGAAATTTATGCAGAATCTGAAGCTTTCTTGGTTCATTTGACAGGTTGATATTGGTTCAGAGGTCAGTTTACAAGGGAAACTCTGCCGAATTTTTCCCAGGAAAGTAAACCACTGTGAAGCATAGCTATGGCTGGATCATAGGACACTGCTCTTTACAATATCAAGAAGCTGGATGGAACCAATTTCCCATTGTGGAAGAAGCAGATTTGGCACGTGTTGGTACAAAAGAAGCAGATAAAACCTATAAAGCTCAAGGGGATAAAACCAGAAGATATGGACGAAGATGAATGGAATGAAATGGATGAATTGGCACTTTCTACCATTATGCTGACTTTGGCAGAAAGCGTTTACT
Organism: Adiantum capillus-veneris; assembly: GCF_014529385.1. Lineage (NCBI taxonomy): Eukaryota > Viridiplantae > Streptophyta > Polypodiopsida > Polypodiales > Pteridaceae > Adiantum > Adiantum capillus-veneris. Next base: position 163,801,808 of record NC_140936.1, on the reverse strand, counting down.
TCAATGTAGCAGACGAGATGTCGGCTTATCAAGCATGGATAAAGCTGAGTGATCTTTATGAGAAGCAGAGTGCAGCTTCACAGGTATACTGGCTTAAAAAGCTTGTTGACTTGAAGATGAAAGAAGGGACCCCTATGTCCAATCATCTGAATGAATTCAACACCATCTACAGTCAGTTGTCAGCTCAAGGTGTCAAGTTTGATGAACCTGTTAGAGCTATGTTCCTGTTGATCACATTGCCGGAAAGTTGGGACACTTTTCGCAAAGCTTTGAGTAATTCTGCACCTCTAGATGGTTTGAACATAGCAGGTGTAGAAGGAAGTCTGCTTACTGAAGAAACCAATAGAAAGACAATGGACAAAGGCAAAGGAACAACCTTAGTTGTTAGGGGAAGGACCAAAGAAAAGTACAAAGGTGGAAAGAGGAATCAGTCTCGTAGCAAGTCCCACAGTGCTAAAGGCAAGAGTGACATAGAATGCTACCATTGTGGCAAGAAGGGTCACATGAAAAGAGACTGCAGAGAATGGAAAGCAGAAAAAGGCAAAGAGAAAGCTGAAGACCATGGTGAGAAGAACAAGTCCTCAGTGAAGATTCAAGAAATAAATGTGACAAACACTATTGCAGAGGATGACAGTCTAGTGTCAGGAGACATCTACTTCTTGAAGAATACAATGGACTCAGCTCTTCTTACAGCATCTGATGGAAATGCACTGAGTGACTGGATTATAGACTCAGGGGCATCACTTCATGTGTCTCCAAACAAGGAGTGGTTTACTTCTTATGTGACCACTAAAGATCACGTTCGGCTAGGCAATGGGCAGACATGTGAGATCTTAGGTGTTGGAGATGTTCAATTGAAGTTTCAGAATGGCTCTTCTTTCACGCTGAAGAATGTGAGACATGTTCCCGCAATTACAAAGAGCTTGATCAACACAGGTTTACTTGATGATGCTGGCTACGTCACCACTTTTGGACAGAACATGTGGAAGATATCCAAGGGTTCTATGACAATAGCACATGGAGTAAAGTCTGGAGGACTTTTCATGATTTATGTATCAAATGTCTCTAAAAATGTAATCAATGTAACCGAGCAGCCGAACGTTTCTTTGTGGCATAGCCAGTTAGGACATATGTCCAAGAAGGGAATGGAAATCTTGTTTCGTTCTGGTTATTTGCCTGGCTTTTCATTTAATGATTTTGAATTCTGTGAACATTGTCTGTATGGTAAGCAAAAACAGCAGCCACATAAGCATAGAAGCAGTAGAAGAGATACACAATTGGCACTTGTTCATAGTGATTTGTGTGGACCTATGCCTAACCTATCTCTAGGGGGAGCTTCTTACTCGAAGAAAGTATGGGTTTACTTTCTCAAGCACAAGGATGAAGCGTTTACTATTTTCAAAATGTTTGTGACACTTGTGGAGAATCAGAGTGGCAAGAAGCTTAAATGCTTACGCACTGAAAATGGTGGAGAGTATGTTTCAAAGGCCTTTCAGGACTTTTGTGAGTCAAAAGTTATAAAACGTGAACTTACTGCTCCTTACAATCCTCCTCAAAATGGTGTTGCTGAGAGGATGAATAGGACCATACAAGAGAAGGTCAGAAGTATGTTGTCTAATGCACAGCTGCCAAATGGGTTTTGGACTGAAGCTGTATCAACAGTTGTTCATCTTATAAATAGATCTCCTAGCAAGGTTTTGCAGAAGGATTTAGTGGCAGAGATGGTATGGTCAGGCAAGGTGCCCTCATACAAGCATCTCAGAGTCTTTGGCTGTGAGGCATATACTCACGTTGCAAAGGAATTTAGGAACAAACTTGAGCCAAAGAGTAGAAAGTGCATCTTTCTAGGCTATGGTAATTCTGGTGAGATGGGGTACAGACTTTGGGATCCCGAATCCAAAAAGGTTATCCGCAGCAATGATGTTCACTTTAATGAAGCCAAATATCATTCTAAACCAGAGAGGGTTGAGGAGATTAGAAGAGTTGTCTTCCAAGAAGATGGACCTGCACGTGCAAGACAAAATGTCAAGGCTCAAGAGGAGCAAGGATAGGATAGAGTGGAACCACAGGTTGTGGCTGAGCCTGAGCCACCTATTGTGCGTAGATCTGGACGTATCACGCGACCTCCTGATAGGTTTGTTCCATCTATGAACTATGTCATGTTGACTGATTGCAATGAGCCTTCATGTTACAAGGAAGCAGTGCAAATGAAGGACTCTGGGAATTGGCAATTGGCCATGCAATCAGAGATGACATCTCTGCATAAAAACCAGACATGGAAGCTAGTTAAATTACCACAGGGCAAAAAGGCTCTACCCTGTAAATGGGTTTACAGGTATAAGATCACCGCTCATGATAGTCAGCCAAAGTACAAAGCAAGGCTTGTTGCCAAGGGCTTTAAGCAAGAACAAGGCATTGACTTTGAGGAAGTCTTCTCTCTGGTGGTCAAGATGACTACATTGAGATGCTTTCTTGCATTGGTTGCCATATTAGATTTGGTGTTGCACCAAATGGATGTCAAGACAGCGTTCTTGCATGGTGATTTAGATGTGGAAATTTACATGCAACAGCCATAAGGGTTTGTTGAGAAAAGCAAGGAAGATTGGGTATGCCAGTTGTTAAAGAGTCTTTATGTCTTAAAACAATCACCGAGGGCATGGTACCATAAATTCCACAAGTTTATGCTTTCTCAAGGCTACAAACATAGTGAGTTCGATCACTGTCTATATACAAAGAAGGCTAAGGATGGTAGTTGGCTGATCCTTATTTTGTATGTGGATGACATGTTGATTGCTGGCAAGCACTTGGAAGAAATTTCAGCTTTGAAGTCAAAGATGGAAAAATCGTTTGACATGAAAGACATGGGTGAGGCAAGTCATATACTTGGTATGCGCATTGAGAGACACAGATCAAAGAAGTTGATTTGGTTATCTCAAACAGAGTATATTGACAAGGTTTTGCAACGTTTCAATATGGAGAAGGGAAAGGCATTGAGTGTTCCATTGCCACCATATGTGAAACTTAGCAAACAAGATTGTCCTGTGTCTGAGGAAGAAAAGGCTGAAATGGATAAGATTCCATGTGCGTCTACAGTGGGTAGTTTGATGTATGCAATGATTGCTACTCGCCCAGACATTGCATTTGCAGTGGGAGTAGTAAGTCGATACATGTCAAAACCAGGCAAGAAACATTGGGAGGCAGTGAAAGGAATATTGAGATACCTGAAAGCTACAAAGAGTATGCGTATATGCTATGGGAGTCAGGAGCTAAGTGTAAAGGGTTTTACAGACTTAGATTATGCAGGTGACTTAGACAGCTGAAGGTCTACGTTAGGGTATGTCTTTACATTGGCTGGTGGAGCAGTATCATGGCGTTCTAGATTACAAGATTGTGTTACTCAGTCTACTACAGAGGCTGAATATGTTGCAGCATTAGAGGCATGCAAAGAATCAATTTGGCTTAATCGACTAGTAACAGATTTGGGAATCAAAGAAGAGATGCCTGTGTTATATTGTGATAGTCAAAGTGCTATACAATTGGCTCGCAATCAAGTTTATCACTCAAAGACAAAGCATGTGGATGTGAAGTATCATTTCATCAGGGAAATGCTCGAGGATAAGCAACTTCAGCTTGTCAAAGTTCACACCATAGAAAATCCTGCTGATCTACTTACAAAAGGACTTCCCTCAGAGAGATTTGCACATTTTCGAAAGCAGTTAGGTATAGGGTAGTACATCACTTCTCTACATCTCTTGTATATTAGCTTGTATAGTAGCTTCTCTCACACTTAAAGTACCACATTGGACTTTAAGTGGGAGGTTGTTGGGGTATAAAGCCCAATGTGGTCGCCCAGGTAAGTGGGCGGGCCGTCAGGTATGTACACATATTCTTTTGTAAAAACCTAATAAGAACACACTATGTTCTACACATTACAGTAGAGCGAGTTCACCATATCGTCGTGCTCTTCTTCTCGCACTCTCTCTCGCGTCGCACTTCCGCTTGTACTCCTTCACATCTTTGACTCTCTTCCACTTCCTACTTTGGATGAGGGGGAGACAGAGGAGAGGGAGATCGATGATTCAAGTTCAGTGGCCGCAAGTCTTAGCGAGGATGATTGTCATGATGATGATGATGAGATGGAGGAAGATGATCTCAAAGATGATGATGCCAATGCATCCACAAACGACAATTCTATTTCTCTCTTTATTGATTTAGGAGCCATGGGCTTAGAATTGGAAGATGCTTCTTGTATGGATCTATTGGAAGATGATTCATAAACATTTTGTATACTTTAAGTTCTGAAATGTTTTGGTCGTGTCATCCATTCATCTCTCTCTCCTCCCTCTTCCTCTCTCTAATTTTGTGAAGCATGTTAAGTTATATTAATCAAGTGATAGTGATTAGTTTAGCTATAATCATGTGTGTGTAATCCCACATAGCTAACTATTGCTCCATGTTTTTCTATCTTTTTTTATAATTTAAAATTTTCATATAATGGTCTTTAATTTTTGTAAAGGGGGAAGAAACAACAAAATTTGAGGGAGAGGGAATTTTAAAGCCAAAATTTGAATGTTTAGAATAAACGCGGTAATAAGCACAGTAATAACAGAGGTAGGTTTTGTGGTAATAAGCGTGAAAATAAACACGGTGATATTTGAAATGACCCCCCCCCCCCCTCCCCTCCCTCTCTAGCTGATTTTGGACCTTCTCTCTATAAAATGCGGTAAAAGACTGTGATAAACAATTAGAGATTTTCATAGTGTTATATTAAATGTTTTCCAATGCTAAAATCTACCCCTATCATATAGCAACAATATGGACTCCATTAGCCATGTGTCGCAATCTGCGAGTTGAAGGCTACACCCAAGAAATTAGCCGTGCTGTGTCCAGAGTCTAGATCCCATAGTCCAATGCTTGCATTTTTTTCCTCTCAATCATTTAGTTCAACTAGGATTGGGGAATTTTCAAAGATCACAGGTCTCTGACTCCAATTTAAAGATCATGCTCCAAGCAACCTTTAAACGTTGGAGCTCCGAGGAGAGAAATTCTCCTCCCCATCCCCATCCCCATCCCCACGACCATAGAGAGAGAGAGAGAGAGAGAGAGAGAGAGAGAGAGAGAGAGAGAGAGAGAGAGAGAGAGAGAGAGAGAGAGAGAGAGAGAGAGAGAGAGAGAGAGAGAGAGAGCACCACTGTGTGTTCGTGGGTCTCCATCGCCACCACCTATTGCAAGTGAGAGGAGACACTGTGTTTGTTGGAGAGAGAGAGAGAGAGAGAGAGAGAGAGAGAGAGAGAGAGAGAGAGAGAGAGAGAGAGAGAGAGATGATAAAATAACGAGAATGAAAGAAGGAAAAAGCGAGAAAATTAGAAAAGGGAAGAAAGAGAGGTACGTGGTTTTTCTTCAAAAAATGATGAGAGAGAGAGAGTAGAAAGAGAGTGAAAAAACAATGATAGCATACAAACAGAAATAAAACAAAAAAACACCTGTTTAGGAAAATAGGAAAAATTTCACACATTTGGGACGATTCTTTGTGTCTCATGGACTTGAGGTAAGGTTGTATTGTACTAGGTTGTTGCACATATGAAAACTGAGATACAATGTTTAGTGGATGCTTATGAGTCTGCAAGATCCAATATGGTCCGTTTTCAACAACCATACTATACACTAGAGTGTTTTTGCACATGTTAGTTTACAAATACACACACACACACACACACACACACACACACACACACACACACACACACACACACACACACACACACTCACGCGCACGTTCACACACACACACACACACACATGCTCATGCACCCAAAATTTTCTTCCCACACATGCTTCATTTGATAAAACAATTAAAATGTAAGTTGCAAGAAAAACTTGGGTGATTAATGTGAAAAAAAACACCATTCATATTGAATAAGATTTCTTGAAGAGTACAAAGGTGGGATGCCATTATCAATGTTGATAATGACCATAGCTATGGGTGGACTAATTGGACCCATTGCTAGAAGATTACAAAGTTGAAAGGCGAATGCTAAGCAATCATTCCTCTTCATTTGCATTGACATTTGATGGCGCCTCATGTTCATCAAGTTTCAACTGACTCTCTTTGGCCTTGAGGATTATTGCCTTTGGAATCTTGATTTTTTCAGGAATTCATCCACCGTTGGGCTTCCATGCCCAAATGATGTAGCTAGTGTCTTCCCAACGTTGAGGATCATTGATGTTCTCTCTCCAATACTTGTTCCAACAATCCTTGTAAACCTCCACATCACTTTCATTCTCCTTCTTTGAAATTGGTGCCCAATATTGTATCTTCACTTGAAGATAAATTGCCGAGTCATTGTTCTGATCAATATCTGTTGCTGCCACTCCTAACCAAATTGGGTAATTTTCATCACATGGTTGCACAAGTACAAAGTCTCCCTTTGCCACATCAAGAGTTGGGTTGAACTCCTCAGCAGGTTTGTTGCGCATTGGACCACAATAGTGGCCCTCTATTATGTCAAGTGCTTCATCTAGACCATCTTCCAATGGAACTTCAAGAGGATGATCTTGTTCACGCATACTCCTTGGCCAAAAGTCATCAAATAAAGTGTTTTCACTTTGTCTAGGGTTTTGCATAGCTTGCATGAGATTCTCCCAGTACATAAGAACTTGGTTGATCCACCTAGCATACTCACTTTCATCTCCTTTCTCTTGCAAGTGATCTTTCCACCAACTAACATACTTCTTTATTCCTTCCATAAATTTCTCACTATCTTTAACATACTCAAAGGGTGGTAATACTTTTGGAACACCTTCAAGAAGCTTGGCTCCTCCTTGGTAATTTCTCTTCCATAACTCTATACCATTTTTGGGTAACCAATCCACATTTTAAGGGTGCACTTTGTACTGCATCAAAGGTATTCCATCACTCATATAGAACCTAAATTGCAATGGCTTTGAATGACCCACTAAGCTATCTGATCCATCATGTAAGAACCCCTTTACAAATCCTTTAAAGTCTGCCAACTTTTGTAGGAGAAAAGGTGTTGGATGCATGCTAACACACTCACTGAAGATCTTCATCAAATGTGGAAATGTAAAAATGGCTTGTTTTCTAAGCTTCTCAGAAAAGCAACTGAACAATGCATCGATGTCTTCATGAGTGTGACCAACCATAAGAAGTCCAAGTTGTACAGTGTCAAAGACTCCTCGTGCAACCAACAATGATAGGTATGCAAACACATATCGATTCTTATTTTCTGAACCACAATTGTCAAGTTGCAACAACAATGTTCTTGGCAACCTCTTGAACCCAAATACATTGCCATCCTCCTGTACATGTGCATTAGTACCGAAGATTGATTGCATCCTTGGACAATCATTTCCCTATCTAGAAGCAAAATTCTCAGTGTCCACATTCACATTTGTGATTAGATCAGTCTCTGCCTCTTCATTCTGAGCACTTTGTTCCTTGAAGTACTGGTCTTTCTCCTTAAGCACTTTCATATGGTGATAGAGAGAAGCTGTAGACAAAACACAATAAAAAAGATTTGTTCGTGGTTCTACACTTGAGTTCTCTAAGCTCAAGTCACAAAACATATGTTTATCTCTTCTTTCTAAGTTTCTTAGACATTTTGAGAGAGATGCAATTTTGAAGTTGCAATTTTGAAGTTGGGATCACTCGGCCATAATCCCAATGCAAAGTGACCATAAGCTGTTTGTCCATGTCCATGTCCATGAGTGAGCATTCCTGTCAAGGATACTGGAAGCCTCTCAACTCCATTGAGAGATTTTGGAACTGGTTTAATTTGTGGTATAACAGTCTTACTTTGGTCCATCTTGTCATGTATAATGCACAAGAACTTGGTTGGATTCATTTCTGAAGAGCTCCTCCAAGCATAGTACAGATTTCTACAGCTCATTTGTTGCAACATGTGTGATATCCTCTGTGCCATGTATCTAGCACGCTCCACCTGATTTTTGGTAGACTCCAGCTTTTTGACCTTTATGGATGTGCAAATGTCACATTTAGAGAATGTGCTTGATTTTGATAAAGTGACTGTCTTGAAGACTGTGTTCCACAACCTTGAGAATGTTGGCTATGACAACGTTTTGTATTCCATTGTGACAAGTGTGTTGTTTAGTTCCGCAAAATGTCCACTTGTTTGTACCTCGTTGGTAGAACACGTTGAGTTTCCCGAGTGCCATGCATGGTTGTCCTTGACTTATGTGGCATTTGATCTGCATTATTATCTATGAAGCCTTGTATGAGTGCTTTTGCCATGTCAACATGTGTCAAGCTCTTCCTTATTATTCCAGTGTTTCCATGATTGCCATTGCATGCTCCATCCAAGAATTTTTTACGCAGCCTGTAAAATGTTGACTTTCCTATTCCATGCATTACATACCATGCTTTACTACATACCTTCTTTCCATCAAAAGTAAACTCAAAGCATTCCTCTTCTTGATCTTTTCTATGAGCCATGCTCATACAGTCCAATACAAATGTGCATCGACTAGTGTAGCTTTGTCCCCAAAAGTCTGCCCTCGCTTGCATGATTTTGGATCTGTTTCCAATCTGGCAGCATCGCATCTCACAACAATCAATTGTTGCAACTTTGTGAATGTTTGCAGCATCACATTGTTTGTTGAAAGCATGAGCATTACCTTTTTTTTTCTAGGCCTAATTTTATGTACATAACTCCTTTTCTTACCTGTCCCATCTCTTATATCATAGTCACCGGCAATGGCATCCTGCTCTCTATCATTTTGAGTATGAAGAAGAAGACCTAGTTCTATACTGGTGGTACCTTCTTCAAAACTAGTTTCAGTGTTGTTATGTATGCCATCATCCTCATAGTCATCACTGGAAGCATATAAGCTGTCAAGGGAATCTCTCGTTTCTTCCATGAGGAAATCTTGAATACCCTTAATGGTAGAAGAGGATCCAGTGTCTTTGATCAAGGGCTCACCATTCTCAAATGTGAGCTGCCTAATAGGCCAGCTTACCAAATTCAAACTTGAAATATCACTTTGATGTGGATGCATCGACCCTTCCACAATGACACCAAGCTACTCTCACCTAGTTCAGTACAGTTTATAGCCTCATATGGGTGGACCAGCAATACCACTCCATTACCAAGTTTTGTAGATCTATTGTCATCCCAAAGGATGACTCTTTTCTCTTTCCAACTTGCTCTATCTATCAAGCCATCTTCTTGACCAACAAGAAAATCCTCATCTATTGTGTGAGATTTTCCTCTGTCCATAACAATATTATGCAATGGCCATTTGATGATGCTTCCAACTGCTTGATACATGGTTCTTTCATCCATTGTGACGAATGGAATCAAGAAGGTGTCATCAAAACTTTCTAGTACATGTATCATCACACATGTTGTGCCAATCAATTCAAAACCACAACGTTGAGATGCATCAGTGGAATGAATAACCCCACGAGCTTTCCTTGTGGAACCATCAACAAGAAACACTGAATCACCTTGTTTTGGACACTGCAATTTTTGAGAAAATCAAGAGATATCAGTAAAACTGTATGTCTGAACATATAACTCAAAATTTAATGCATTCCCAAGATACACACACAATTTTGGCAAAATCTTGCATCCCATTCAATTAAGAAAATCTACACTGAGTCAATCCATAGAGGATGGTAGGAGGCTCGAGCTCAAGTTTGAGCATGTATGTACATCCAAGTGCTAGAAATATAAAGCTGACAAGAGTTGCAAGATAGGGACTATGTTACATTGCAGAGGCACCCATGGAATTTGATAGGAGGATGGAGCCTTTATGCACATCCAAGTGCTATAAATATATATCTCACAAGAGTTACAAGATGGATCTTGAGTTATACTAAATCAACCCATTGGGGATGGTAGGAGGCTCGAGCTCAAGTTTGAGCCTAAATGTACATCTAAGTGCTAGAAATCTAAAGCTGAAATAGGTCCAATATGGTGCCTAAGTTACAATGCCGGAGCATAGATGGAGCCTAAATGTAGGTCTAAGTGCTAGAAATCTTTAGCTTAAAATAGTTGCAAGATGGATCTCAAGCTATAAGTCAACCCACACACGACAGTACGAGGCTGAAGCTCAAGTTTGATCCTAGATGTACATCTAAGTGCTATAAATACCTAGATAAAAAGAGTTTCACAAAGCCAAAGTTTCATAGAGGCAAGCATGGAATTTTGTAGGTGGCTCGATCTCAAGTTTGAGCCTAAATGTACATCCAAGTGTTAGAAATCTATACTTGTCACATGGGTTGCAAGATGTAGCCCAAGTTACATGGAGGCACCCATGGAATTTGGTAGAAGGCTCAAACTCAAGTTTGAGCATAGATGCACATTCAAGTGTTAGAAATCTACGAGCAACAACAGGTGTGAGAAAAACCCCAAGCCATGTTGAAGTAGCCTTGAATTTGGAAGGAGACTCAAATTGAAGTTCGAGCTATATTATACATTTAAAGAGTTGTAAGGTGGAGCCAAGGTAATGATGAGCTTTACATCAAACCCAAGTTTCCTTGAATGACCTATCAAAAGAGTCGGAGCTTACAAGAAGGTGAGGTTTCAAAGTAGTCGCATGAGTGGCTCAAACTTAAGTTCGAGCCTAGTTAGTCATATAGTTTTCTTTTAGGATAGGACATTAGTTCGAGTATAGGTGGCCTTGGAGATTATGCTATGACAATTGAGCGTTGACGGACATTCAAAATACAATGAAGTTTTTTTCTCAGTTGTTTATGTGTAAATCGATTCTTGGTGATTATAGTCCTGGTGGTTTACGTGTTGTAGCAGGACAATTTTACATGCAAAAAGGTGCAATGAAATCGGTTAAGGAAGAGGGTTGGTGGAGGTGAGTCCCTCACTCATTGATCCTAAGAGGTTTTAGCCAAGGGAAGTCAAAACTATGTCCAACTTGTGAGTATTATTTTCCCAAAACTTTCAAAAAACTAGTTCTAGACACCCCAAACTTCGTCGAATTTTTTGACCCCTTAAACGTCGTTTTTTTGAAAACTGTTCACAAAACCTGATGTTTCAGAACAAGGTTTGTTCAGAAAAGCGTAGAGCTGCTCTCAAGCTACAGGCTCATAAAAAAAGTTTTGCAATCGGACTCCATATGTGAAAGTTATGCTGATTTTCGTGAAAAGTTTTTTTTTTCACTTCTTTTAACCATCATGAAAACCATTAGTTTTGGTCCACGCATGTGAGTTTGCTAATCTAACCTTGGTAGGGTTGGTGGGAAAAGCTATTAAAGGCTTTTTAATGCTTTTAAAACCGTCTATATTATAATAGGTTTGGATTTTCCTACAGACTATGACGAATTCGACGACGGCGCGACATGTGAGATTATTTACTCCCGCATCTCCTTGCCCTTTGCGAATCTGCTCGCGGCCCCACAAGGCTCTTTTTCACAACTCTAGATTAATTCTCTATCTCTCTCTCTCTCTCTCTCTCTCTCTCTCTCTCCCCCCCCCTCTCTCTTCTACATTAAAACAGGGTTTCGGTTTTTGTGCAGATAGTGAAAAAACTGACGACGACGTGACAGGTATGGCTCTTTACTTTCCCATCTCCCTCTCCTCTATGAATCTATTTGCAGTCCCAAAACGCTCTACATTAACTCTGTGTGTGTGTGCGTGCATATCTTTCTCTCTTTGATTGCAGATGAAGATCTGATTGCAGTTTAGATTTGAAATTTGAATTTCAAATTCTAAAGGCTTATCCAGGTGCACTTCTTTGTCTCTCTCTCTCTCTCTCTCTCTCTCTCTCTCGTGTGTGTGTGTGTGTGTGTGTGTGTGTGTTATCTTCTTCTAATCTTTCTGTGTAATTACCATCAGCTCCTCTTAATCACTCCCTAATCTCTCTGTGTAATCTCCCTTGCCTCCTCTTAATCACTCCCTAATCTCTTCTAATCTCTCTATGTAATCTCCCTTGCCTCCTCTTAATCACTCCCTCTTTTCCTCTTAATCTCTCCTAAACCTGCATCTCAAAAGTTCAGTCTTCAATATCATTCTATTAGTTTCTAATCTCTATTTAATCTACTTCTAATGACTACTTATACTCATTATTGTTTGCTACCGTCTCCTTGATACACCTTTTAAACTCTATCATTAAGTTAATCAAACTACAACTACGTCTAAAATCATGCTCTATAAATTGAAAGTAAGTGGCTATTCTTTAATTAGAGTAATTAATCAATAAGTACTTTAATTAACTTTTTTAAAACTATAATTAAGTAATTAATTTACTTAAAAAAAAAGATAGATAACAACACTTACTTGGTTGGGTACTGAGTGTGACATTTCCACTTGACGTAGATTCTTTGCTTTTGATATTTAGCTTGTTTTTGGTGCCTTGTTTCCTTGTTGAGAAACTAGAACAATGAGCTGATGTAGCTTAAACCTCACCTTCTAATGCTCTCAAAGGACTAGCATATTCCACTCTAGTGTGATCTCATGAGCTTATTGTGGATATTTTAGCATGATAGCGTTGCCTCATGCAAGTGCTTGAGACTTAACTAGGGCTAGAGCATAATAGCTCTAGGGAAAGCGGCTCAAATTTAAGTTCGAACCTCGCCTACATATTCTATTGTAGCAATTCTGGCTTAATGGCATCCTTGTGGATACTTAGGGAAAGAGGCTCGAGCTTAAGTTCGAACCTTGCCTACATATGCTAATATAGCAAGTCTGCCTTGAACTTAAGTTTGAGCCTCAACTGTATATGTTACTTTAGCACTAGGGTGTACGGTTAGTCTCATGACATCTGTGTGGCTACCAATGCCAGTAGGCTCAAACTTAAGTTCGATCCTCACTTGCATATAGTAGAGTAGCACCATCATGTAGGGCTTGTTGCTACACGGGGCATAGAAGAACACCTTTAGGCTCGATCTTAAGTTCGAGCCTCAAGTGCATATTCTATTGAACTAGGATGCAAGGCTTGCCTCCTAACATCCTTGTATCTACCAATGGAAAGAGCCTTGCTTGTTGTGTAGCCCTACTATGCAAGGGCACAGCCTCATGACATCCTTGTGGCTATCAAGGACATGGAAAAATATCTTTAGACTCAAGCTAAAGTTTGAGTATTTCATACTGTAGCGCTAGGGGAAAAGGTTAGCCTTGTGAAATCCTTACAGCTACTAAGGTCATAGAATAGCATCCTTGTGGCAAAAAATGGGAAAAAGCTTGCACTTAAGTGTAGACCTTGCCTACAAATGTCAGTATAGCACTACGATGCATGTATAGCTTCATGACATCCATGTGGATACCAATGGAAAAGAAAAACACTTTGAGGCTCGAGCTTAGGTTCGAGCCTCAATTGTATAAGCTATTGTAGCACTAGGGAGTATGTCTAGACTCATCCTTTAGAGATACTAATTCCAAGAGGCTCGAACTTAAGTTTGATCCTCACTTGCATAGGCTAGTGTAGCACTAGAATGCAAGCCTAATGCCATACTTGTGGCTACCATGGGTATAGAATAGCACCTTAAGTTCAAGCCTCATTTTCATATGCTAGTGTAGCACTAGGATGCAAGGCTTTCCTCATGACATCCTTGTGTCTACTAAGGGCAAGAGGCTCGAACTTAAGTTTGAGCCTTGCCTACATATGCTAGTATAGCACTAGCATGAAAGTCTAGCTTCATGACATCCTTGTGGATACCAAGGGAATAGAACAACAGCTTTAGGTTCAAACTTAAGTTTAAGCCTCAATTGCATATGATATTGTAGCACCAATGTGTAAGGCTAGCCGAGGGATATCCTTGTGGCTACTTAGGGAAAGAGTCTTGAACTTAAGTTCGAACCTCACCTACATATGCTAGTATAGCAAGTCTAACCTAATGACATCCTTGTGAATACTTAGGGAAAGCGGCTCAAATTTAAGTTCGAACCTTGCTTGCATATGCTATTGTAGGCTATCTTAATGACATCCTTGTGGCTACTTAGGGAAAGAGGCTCAAACTTAAGTTTGAACCTTGCCTACTTATGCTAACATAGCAAGTCTAACTTAATGTCATCCTTGTGTCTACTTAGGGAAAGCGGATCAAATTTAAGTTCGAACCTTGCCTACATATGCTATTGTAGCAAGTCTGGCATAATGACATCCTTGTGGCTACTTAGGGAAAGAGGCTCGAGCTTAAGTTCGAACCTTGCCTACATATGCTAATATAGCAAGTCTGCCTTGAACTTAAGTTTGAGCATCAACTGTATATGTTACTTTAGCACTAGGGTGTAAGGTTAGCCTTATGACATCTGTGTGGCTACCAATGCCAGTAGGCTCAAACTTAAGTTCGATCCTCACTTGCATATACTAGAGTAGCACCAGCATGTAGGGCTTGTTGCTACCAAGGGCATAGAAGAACACCTTTAGGCTCGATCTTAAGTTCGAGCCTCAAGTGCATATTCTTTAGCACTAGAATGCAAGGCTTGCCTCATGACATCCTTGTGGCTAGCCTTATTTGCATATGCTATTGTAGCACTAGGGTGTAAGGCTAGCCGAGGGACATCCTTGTGGCTACCAGAGGCAAGAGACTCGAGCTTAAGTTCGAGCCTCACCTAGATATGTTAGTATAGCACTATCATGAAAATCTAGATTCACTAAGTCCTTTTAGGATTCATGCAAGAATAGAAAAACACTTAGGATTGAACTTAAGTCTAGCCTCATGGCATCCTTTTGGTTACCAATGACAAGAGGCTCAAACTTAAGTTTGATCCCCACTTGCATAATTGAGTGTAGCACTAGCATGGAAGGCTAGCTTGATGACATATTTGTGGCTATCAAGGGCATAGAATAGCACCTTTAGGCTCGATCTTAAGTTCGAGCCTCAAGTGCATCAGGGAATAAAAAATCACTTTTAGGCTCAAACTTAAGTTTGAGCTTCCTCTCCATATGCTAATGTAGCACTAGGGTGCATGCCTAGCCTCATGACATCCTTCTAGCTAGAAAAATCATAGAGCTTCACTTTTAGGCTCAAATTTAATGTAGCACTAACTTGCAAGACTACTCTCATGACATCCTTGTGGCTAGCAAGGGTACAAAACAACATCTTTTGGCTCAAATTTAAGTTCGAGCCT
This sequence comes from Adiantum capillus-veneris, assembly GCF_014529385.1. Lineage (NCBI taxonomy): Eukaryota > Viridiplantae > Streptophyta > Polypodiopsida > Polypodiales > Pteridaceae > Adiantum > Adiantum capillus-veneris. The sequence goes on along the minus strand of NC_140936.1, from coordinate 163,786,744 downwards.
CTCCTACACATGCTAGTGTTTTTTTTAAAATGTACTATTTAACTTAAACATATGCTCCTTGTTTAGGTTCTAACATTGTTCTTTTTGGTTGTTTCAGGGATGGAGGCTTCCAATGTACCAAGTATACCAGAGCAGGGTGCACAAGTCTTTACACTCGATGTTCTAACATTGTTCTTTTTGGTTGTTTCAGGGATGGAGGCTTCCAATGTACCAAGTATACCAGAGCAGGGTGCACAAGTCTTCACACTCGATGTTCTTGGAATGTCCACTCACGCCAAAACTACTGCTCCAAGAATAAAGGTTGACAAGACCTTTGAGTTAACAAAAGAAGAAGGAGTGAAGTGGTTTGTGGATACCTACGATACATATGCAAACTACAAAGGTGACATCCATCTATATTTGTCACAAGGTGATATGAAATATGGAGACATGGGGATTGTTGTGGGTGTCAAAGATGATGTGGATGCAACAACAATGCCATGCTTTGCATGTAATGTGATACCTATTGGAGAGACCACAAAGGAAAACAAGTTTTGCTTATCATTGGGCACTTTTCATGTAGCAGACATGAATGGTAGCAAACTAGGAAAAGAAAATTCTATTGTAAAATTAGGATTGAAGATCTCCAGGTTCACTAATCAAGAAGACTCGGGTGTGGACTGTGTGGAAGACCTAGTGAAGGCAGTGAAACATGCAAAGCAAGTCTTGAGCTTACCAAAGAAGATTGTACCTGCAAAGAAACCAATAGGGGCACTACCTAAGAAAGTTGTGGAGAAGACAGGGAAAGCCATAGTTAGGAGTGCACTTGCAGCATCAAGAGGTGCCCGTGCAAGCGCTTCAATACATGTAGAGAAGATCACTGCCACCATTAATTTAGAGGAGCAAGAAGGTTCACAAGGGCAAGATGCAGAAGGACTCAGAAGAAAAAGAAAGGCAAAGGATGATTCTACTCTTGAGGAAGATTGACAAAAACTAGCAAAGAGGAAGATGAAAAAGAGTGCAGAAGAAAAAGAGGTTTCGGAAGAGGAGTTGATGGACATGGAAACTCCATCCAAAGATAACAAGGCACTGACCTCTTTAGAAATCAAGAAGGGATTCTATCCTTTTGGGATCAATGAAGTCTTTAGCATTGACGTGACAAGGTGTTTTCCTGCTCCATCAAACTATGTGTACATAAGATTAAATCTAGATTGGGTCAGGATTTTGACTTTAGACTTCATTCAAGAACCAAAGCAAGAGGAGATACTAGCAATTTTGATGCCTTGTGATCCTTCCAAAAAACATCCTCTTGACAAACTTGCCAAAGAGGATGTTCACAATGTTGATTACTGGATCATCTCTGGACAACACTCCATTAGTGCTGCAAAACGTTTGCAAGGTGCAAACGTTGCAAAGGTTACCCCTCAATTGCATCAACAATTCAAATATAGACTATCAAAGATTATTCTCAATTGCCCACCAAAGATCTCTCGTGAAATCTCCAAAGATGCGAATCTATCTGTTGCAATGTCAATGCAAAAGGAGCCATTTCTTGACCAACTTATGCAAGCACGAGCACAATGGCATGCAAATGGTTGTCCTTCTAAGCCACCACCTGGTGTCAACCAAACCAAGAAGGACTTTGAGGCTTGGAAGGTACTTGTTTGATTCTTTGAAAACATGGATGTGAGTCTTTTTAATCAATATCTATTTGTAAACTAGAGTCTATCATAGGCTCAAGAAAGACCTCCATGTGCTCATTTAGAACTTAAATTGAGGTTTTAACTTAAGATTTAGTGTCACTTGCATATGAGGCTAAGCGAGGCTCGAACTTAAGTTTGAGCCCCACTTACATATACCCATGTATTTTGGACTATGCATAGATGTATGTGAGCATATAAAGAAACAATTCAATCTAGCTAGGCTTGAACTTATTAAGTATATGTCTCAATCCCACAAGTTAGAGCCTTGTCAATATTGATGTTGGAATTTTCAATTTTGCAGACCTTTGTTGAGACAACAAAGCACACACTTCAAAAGGGATTTGTCAAGACCGACTTGCATTTGCTTCTATGTGATGAGAAGATATGGAAGAATTGGGTCAAGATCATGAGACAATATGCTCGAGGCTTGCTACCAAATACAAAGGGAGAAACAATTGACGAAGGTTCCAACAAAAATCCTAAATTTCTAACTATGAAGGGTGGTCACATTCAACAAGCACCTGGCACAGCAACACTGGCACCTACATTGTTCAGGTGCATTTTAGGCCTCGAGAATAAAGAAGTTCTTGAACTACAAAACCATCTTGCTAAAGAAGAGCAAGCATACCCCTCATAGAATGGACATGGATGAGATGGCTTGGAAGTTAAAAACAGATCGAGTGTTGAAAGAAGCAATAATATCATTCTTCTTTGATTTGACAAGGGAAAAGTTATCTTGGGAGCAAGTTTGTGAGAAGTACAAGCTAGGAGAGCATGAGTACAATCAAATGAGGAGCTATAGCCAGTACTATGTCAAGGACTCCCTCAACAGAGCAAAGAAGACTCCACCCTCACTTCCAAAAAGTGTAATAACTCTCCTCAATCATCTTTATAGAGCTAATATGGGCATAATATCTCAAGATGAGTCTATTCCATGGAGAATCAAGGGGGTGGGCTTTGATATGGGAAAGATCAAAGACTTTTGCAATACAGAGCACGTACCATTTCAATTGGTTGTCTTGGATCTTCATGGTACTAAAGAAAAGCTCTCTATAGATTTTTTTGCAAATTTGGCACTCAATCTAAACACATTGAATGCACAATACGAATATGTGCTAGTGTGTTTCATTGATTTCATCAATATCAGAATGCTTGTTGTGAACGGGTTTCTAGCCAGTCAACTAAGGTCCATATTGAATATGGAAATATCCAAGCAACAAGAGATGACTCATGGATAGATGGAACTGTGGACTCTGCAATGGTTGCTCTTTTTGTTAGCAAGGTTGATAGATTTGAGGCTATTGACAAAGCTCATACAAAAAGAGTCTTTTTCTCAGGCTCTTATGGCAAGGATCATGAATTTATTAATAGAAACTTCATTGATGGCCTTATCACAGGGTTTTGTCCTGAGAAAAGCTATGTGTTGGAAATTTTTTGCAGTGGAGTTGTGTTGGAGCAAAGCTTGTCGAAGAAGAGAAGGGCAATTGCTCTATGTAAAGATGATTTTGAAGCAATGGAGTTAGAATCTCAATGCTCTAGTCTTTTGGAGAGCAATCCATCCTTACAGGAGTGGTGTGGTGCAAGTCAAGCATCACTTGCGAGACTAACAGTGGAGCTGGATGATAAAGAAAAAGAATACCTTAACAATCTTGACATCGATGAGCAACAAAGCAGTGGAGAGGATGTTGATGGAAATGAAGACAATGATAACGTAGACAACACAGATGATAGTGAAGTTCAAGAAGCTACAAATTTTGCTCATCAAGGGGGGGGCATACAATGTTGGAGAAATGAGTCCAGTTGTGGATGTTGAGTGTGCAAAAGAAAATGATGAAGATAATGAGGATGATGATGCAGGCAATGAGGATGCACAAGAGGATGATAGAGCCCCTCAAGACATTGTAGTAGCTGATGAAAAAGGTGCGAATGCTTCTTAGAGTATTTTTGATACTAGGTTTAATGATGCATGCCATTATCATGTACCAACAGACTCCTAAAGTATAAACAGGCAGGATAGTGTATTGAATTGATTAATTGTGATACTTTAGGTCCTTCAAACACTATTTTCTTAATACTATCTTGTGTCTTTATCTAAAAGTATGTCATTTTAATTAGATTTAATTGTTGTTGTTTTAAAAAATGATGGGGGGGATCAAACTTGAGTTTGAGCCATCACAAAGCACATGTCTTTATTTAAAGTGTCAATTCACAAAGCATAGCTAACATACAGATGTGTTTTAAGAGTAAGAAATTTTGGTTTTGGTGAGACAATAATGAAGCATTACCAAACACTAATGAGGCTCAACCTTAAGTTCAAGCCTAACAAGGAGAGATAGTGAAGCACTTGTGTATGAACTTCAATCAAAAAAGTCATGGCTGAGTTGTTCTAGGTGAGACTTGAACTTCCTTATCCTAGTGTAGCACTTGCATATGTTATGTGAAACTTATAATGTCTTTGTACCTAATAAGGCATTGAAATTTAGTTTGTAGGCTCGAACTTAAGTTTGAACTTTGCCTCCACATGTTAGTGTAGCACTACCATGTGAAGCCGAGCTCATGAGCACTACCATGTTATGCCAATCTCAAGAGCATTGTAGTAATATAATCTTCCAAATAGCAATACTTACGGATCATGAAGTAAAAAGGATCATACCTTGAAAAATTCATAGTTAAGAGGTTTTTTGAATAGGCCCTAGATGTGCACAATATAGTAATTTTATACATAGTGAATGCGTTGCGACTAGACATGGCTTGAGATTTAAGCCTTACACTTGAAACATAAGCTTAAGGTTAAGACTTAAGCCTTAGGCATGAACTTAAGTTTGAGTCTCAAAAGTCCTTGTCATAGAATCCTACCTCAACAACAAAATTCTTTGTCATAGAATCCTACCTCAGTACTTCCAAGTGAAGCTCACAATTTCATATCCTATTGTAGCGATTACATATGTTAAGAAAGAGAAAGAGTCATAATCTATAACAAGAAACTGAAATTTATTTTGTAGGATCGAACTTAAGTTCGAGCCTTGCCTTTGTATGTTAGTGTAGCACTACCATATGAGTCGTGTCTCATGAGCATTGTAGCAAAAAAATGTTACAAATAACAAAACACTTATAGATTATGAAGAAAATTGGATGATACCTTGAAAAATTCATAGACAAGGGGTTTTATAAATAGGTCTTCAATGCACATAGTATAAAAGGTTTTCACATAGTGAATGATGAAGACTAAAAAGGGCTTAGGACTTACATTTTAAACTTCAAACATAAGCATAAATGTTGAGACTTAAGTTTTAGGCTTGAAACAAAAGCCTAAACTTTGAGACTTAAGCTTTAGGCTGGAGCTTAAGATTAAGCCTCACTTTCAAATGTGCTTTAGGTATCATTCTAGGTTAGCATTTTTGTGTTAATGTGCTAAATGGAGCCTTTCTAGCATAAAACGTATGGGTTAGATGATGGAAATGAAATGGATTCTATGGTTATTGAAAATCCACTAGACTATTTTCTAAATAGGTAAAAATTTGGCTTTTTTCATCTTTCAGATGAAGACAACAAAATAGAAGACGGAGATAACATATCTCAAGCAGCACAAGTGCTACCCACCATTGTTGGAGAGACCGAGTTTCATAAAGGTGATCTTGTAGAGAACAAAAGTTATATTGTAGAACAAACCTCTTAAAAAACTTCAAATGACATGACTAAAGAGAGCGAGAACATGCTACCTACAATTGGAGAGACCCAAATTCATGAAAGTGACATTAGGAATAGTGAAGAGGAGATGGTGGTTGTAGAGCATCAAAGTAATTTTGTTGTGCAAAATTCTCCAAAACCTTCACACGACACTAACAACATGCCTCAAAGAGATGAGGATGCAGAGGGTAGTGAGAAGAAGGGTGAAGCCAATGAAGAGCTCCAAGCGACTCTTGCAACCAAGGACATACAAGAAAAAATTGACAAAGGGACACGAAAAGCGACACCAAATACAAACAAAGTCCAGACCATTCAAGAAAGGGAGCAAGGGATTGAAGTTGGTGAGAAAAACAAAGGTACTTATTTGTCCAATGTGATTAGTATAGATATGGCCCTTTTTGGAAGATAATACAAAATTCTATTATGTTGTCTTTGCACGTGAAATTGACATTCAAAACCAAGGATCCAGTGTGCCACAAGTAGACATAAACATTGAGGAGCTACGTCTTGATGCACGAAAACGTAGGCCACTTGGAAGCGTATATTCTTTTGAGAGAGATGGAGATAAACTAATCTTTCAATCTTCCCACATCAATAGAGAAATGCAATCACTTTTAGGAGACATCATTATAGATGAGTATGGGAGTATGAGACGTAAATAAACATGTGCAATTTACAATTGTGTGTTGCAAATATATGGTCCCTTGTTTTGAGATTTATAAGTGCAAAAACTTAAATTGTGATCATTCTTTTGTATCGTATGTAGAAAATATTGCTCATGCAATCAGCATGAAGAAACATGCACTCATTCTTGATCTTAATGGAGTTTTAGTCAGCAAAGAAGACAAGAGGCATCCATGTACAGATTGTGTCAAAATTGCTCATTGATGATAGCCCTTTCAAGGGATGTATTAACCCAAATGATAACTCCTTATATCCTGAAAGTTTTCAAGGGAGGCCTGACTATCTTCTTTGCAATGAGCTTCTACCATACCTCTTAAATCTAAATAATACAGATGAAATTCGATCTATTATTTCACTCAATCGGCTAGGACAATCTCCAATCACAGAGGTTCATGACCTATTCACAAAGTTTCAAGACATTATGGAAGAATGGGGCATGTTCAATGTCCAAGTTCTGAGGGAAGAACTTGACAACAATTCAGTCGAAGTGGAAAGCTCATCTTGTGCATCTTCACAGCTACCATTGTGCAATAACAAGTTAAGTTATGTTCAAGAAAGTAGAGGCAAGAAAGTAGTAAACTCCTTAAGCAAGGATCCAGCTATGTTGGCATCCAAGTTTGGTGTGCCACTATTATCTTCAAACCAGCTGAACTTGTTAAAATTGTCTCACAAAACAAAAAATTTGAGTGATCAACATGCTATTGCTTATGCTACTAGCTTGGGGTATGGTCGTGGTCATTTCATTAGCGGAGTTGCAGAAAAAGCATACATATCAAAGCTACAAAAGGCCTACTTAAGCTTATGGGTAGGACTCACTTTAGATTTATCAAAAAATATAAAATATAAAATCAAATTTTTATCTAATCTAGAATATTTGTTATTGCAGGTGGAAGAAAACAACCAGTAAGGGCTTGGCGTGTGCGTTGACTCAATCACCTGGAATGTTCACATACATCTAGAGTGGTGGAAATGTGTTAAGAAGATTTTGACCAAAACAATGTGTTGGGCTCTAGTATTCCGGCCAAAACAATGTGTTGGGTCCAATTATTTGAACATGAACCAAATATGTACACTTTTATATTTCATCGACTAGATGTTATTCAGCCTTGGAAAAGAAGTCTCTCTTTTATCTTTGTGGTTGGAGCTCTTTGTACAAGATTTCTTCTGTGTATTGAAGAAAAATATTTTCTTTTGTTGTCTTCTCAAGGTTTGAGTCTATATATATCATGGATAAAATAAATAATGTTGGTGCACAATGTGTTAATTGAAAATAATATCTCTTCCATTGACCATCATGCCTTTTTTTTGGAACAGGAGATTTTGAAGCATATAAATTTGATTTCAAATGTACAAAGCATTTACTATTGAGGTGGCACATGTCATTGAGGACTCATAGGCCTAGAAGGAAATTGATTCCACCACCCTCAGATACTATACGGAAACAAAGAAGAGTATTGATCCTTGAACTCAATGGTGTTTTACTTAAGACCATTGAAATGCAACATGGTGATGTATGCCCAGATTGGGAAAAACATATGCATCTCGTTGAAGAGAGTACAAATGTGTGGCATTTTATTTGCAAAGATGC
>NC_140936.1:162779103-163049103 GCF_014529385.1 Adiantum capillus-veneris | reverse complement strand
AACCTCGATCCATTTATCAACCTCATCCGCTTTCTGTTGAGTTTTTGTAATAACATCCACCCAAGAAGTCGTCATTTCTTCGTGTTGCTCTTCTCCCTCTTTGATGTCCCGCAATCTCTTTCATCGTGTTGGGCTCCTTCCCGAGGTTGTTCTCCCTCTCGAAGTGTGTTTTGTGATCTTACCTCGACGAGATCCTTCTTGAGTGACACAATCTGTTCATCTTGGGTCGTCACACCATCTTCCAATGTAGTTATCTTGCTTTCTTGGACCAACACACGTTCTTTGAGACTTTATCGTACCCAAAAGGTTGCGATTGATCTTGTTAATGGTTTCTGTCATCTCTTCTTTGCACTTTTGAATGGAATCCTCTAAAGAGCCAGTCTTGTCATTCTGCTTCTTCGTGCTTAATAGCCAGCAAAAATGAGGATACGAAAAGTTCTGATGGTGAAAAGAAGACCACACTATACGCAAATGTGTTTCCACAGTATGTATACATGTTCTTCCACATCAAGCATACATGTCATACATTTTGCGTACAGTCTACGTGCCCTTCTAAAGAAATTTGAATATCCCTCCCACCCCGGGGGGTAATTTCTGCAATCTACTATTTTTTTAAAGGAAAAATTGAATTTTTGGAGAGAGAGAGAGAGAGAGAGAGAGAGAGACGAAAACCTTTGTGGCGTGACGGAAACCCTAACCTACAACCTGTAGCAAGACGAAACCTTGACTGCGTGTCTCTACTGCAAACCTTGAAAGCCTCTTAGCCTGCAGCACCGGCAACCTGCATAGCTTGCTCGTGCGCGTGCAATATTTGCCTCTTGTGCTTGATGCCCTCATACCTCTGCGCATCCTACCTGCAGCGCGAGAGAACGATGCAAGCCTTCAACGGAGGGAAGGGAGAGCAAAGGAAAGAATTGAACATAACATACCCTCCACGTCCCTCCTCCTCCTAAATTATTCAGGTATAGTACACTAGTGTGGCCGGCGGCTGCCCCTCTCTCTCTCTCTCTCTCTCTCCCTACGTGCGCACTGTCTTCACTGTAGCCGGATAAAGGAAATTGTGACACGTGGCACTGGAAAACCAGTCTCCTCAAAATATATAGTATATATAGTATAGATATAGATGAATGCAGATACATACATACATATTCACATCATTCTCACCGATCGATAAGCAGCCACCTGCAACTTATACAGCGCTAGTAAAAAGCAAGTTATACAATGCTAATTTTACATAATAATTAGGTCCCACCCTTTCAATCTGCAACAAATGCGTGAGAGCAGATTCTTACAAGGCACATCTTGCATCTGTAGCAACACGCAGCCTGCCTTCCGATCAACAAACAGCTACTTATTGGCTCAAGTCTCCTCTTCCATGGGAGTAATTAGACGATGAGCAGTAATTTAAGTAACAATACTTTGCTCATTCGACATCCCTCTGCTTTTGCGCTGCAAATTGCTCGGCACTTCTGCCAAACAAGTCTGCACGACGGTGGTAGTCCTCTGCTGTTCTTCCACCATCGCCTTGGAAAACCTCTTCCTCCAATTGTTCTAGCCTGTTCTCCTGCATTTTACCTCCTGTACTCTCATTATTTTCCTCTTTTTCAGTATTTGCCTTGAGAAGCGAACCTTCATTGCAAGGGGCTTCACTCCATCCAAGCGTCGCCCGTTGTTCTAGCTGTGGAGCAGACAAATCATCATCCTCCTGCAAAGGAGAGACTTGAGGGTCCTTGATTACAATCTCTCCCTTATCTCCATCTTTAACACCACTCATGTGATCTGCACGAGCCCACTGCTGCGTTAATACAGACGAATGATCTGTACCTGTTCTCACATTAAAATCTGATGCGTTCTCATCATGAGATTGCATTAACTCTTCCATCTTCTGCCTGTCCACATAATCTGTCTGCTCTAATTGTTCGATGTTGTCAATGTTCCCTTCCTCATCAAGAGCACGGTTTCTGGAATGAACATATGCTGGAAGATAATTCTCTGAATCACAAGCTCTATGATTTGTACCTTCAACTACTTCAACGTTGGCATTCGAAGTGCTACCGAGCTTGTCTTCCCATGAGCTTGTCCCTTCCTCCGCTGCACCCAATCTTAAGGAGTGGCACCTTAGGCTGTGAAGCTTGTTAGCACCGACTTGCTGAGCAGCCAACGACCAAACTCAACACGTGCTCTCTCTCTCTCTCTCTCTCTCTCTCTCTCTCTCTCACACACACACACACACACACACACACACACACACACAAATTACTTCCATGCAATATTAATACGCCCCACACTTTCAACATGTTCCTTAAACATAATGCGGAACACTTTCATTCAAGTCTCTTTCATAGCTGTAGGTGCTGACAAGAAGAATACAATGGTTACATAAATGGACACTGTGTGTGTGTGTGTGTGTGAGAGAGAGAGAGAGAGAGAGAGAGAGAGAGAGAGAGACCTTTACTGTATATATAGGAGGACCCATTGAAGAGATGACGAGCTTGGGCAGCGCAGGAAAAGGGAAGAGCGACGCTACATTCAAATGTGGAGGAGGGCGTAATTTGACGGAACAGAAGAGAATTGGTTTGGCAATTATATTCAAGTGATCATCAATTGTAATTATACCTGCCGCCTTAGAGTAATAATTATAATTAGCGAGAGAGGCAGAGGCGGACAGCATGGCCATCACCAATTGAGGTCGAAACCTGCCGGAACGACTTCTTGCTTGCTTGCTTGCATGAGCATGAGCATGAGCATGAGCATCAACAGAAGAAAACGCAGCAAGATTGTAAGTACTTGTAGCGCGCGCACCCACAAAGAAATGGCGCCGGATGAAAAGAAAACCGCCTCTGGACCTGTTGACAAGTGGCATGCCAGTTGTCCTCACCAAGGCGAAGTTCATACTGTATTTATTTCTTAGTAATTTTAATTAACGAGCACACATTTCCCCGCGTTCTCCTCTAATACAATTATAGATACAAACTGGTCATGAGGATCAGATATGGGTCCAAAATGGAACAGACATATAATGTCTCTCGTACATACTGACCTACTCGCTCAGACATACTTTGGCTACTGCGTCCATGCAAGCCTCCGTCTGCGCGAATGAGACAACACGCGTATCTTGATCGCGGTTCAATTACTCTCATAGATTCTCCAAGATTCCCTTTCTTTCGTTTAAAGGAAATTCACCACCCTTATAAAAAGGATTCAGAAATTGAACTCCTCATCTTTCACAGATTGACTCCGAAAGATGTTCTTGTAACCAATATGGCGGGCACATGAAGCTGCTGCACTCCCTCACTTATTAAAATAAAATATTTTACGTTTGCTCCAGCGTCTCGCTGCCCTACCTTTGCACGCACCTGTTGTCTGCGCGTTGCCCTGCCTTGTCTGCACGGCGCCTGTCCCACGCCTGTTTGCTGCTCCACGCACTTGCCTGGTTTGCTGCGTTCGACGTCGTTTCCCCTCTCCACACATCTTGTTTGATTCTCTTTTTATTTCTGATTTTATGTGATTGGGCCTGGTTTGCTGCGTCCGACACCGTTCCCCCTCTCCACGCATCTTGTTTGAAATTTTTTTCCCCCGATTTTATGTGATTGCCCCTCCCCCTACTACCGGGCACAACTATAAAGAAAACTCAAACATCCAAGATATACCCCCCGAATATTCCCCCCCCCCCCACCCCCAACATCCTCTGCAACGTAGGTCCTTGCTCTTGCATCGAAGAGAGAGAGAGAGAGAGAGAGAGAGAGAGAGAGAGAGAGAGAGAGAGAGAGAGAGAGAGAGAGAGAGAGAGAGAGAGAGAGAGAGAGACTCAACTCACACTATGGGTGCGCCCCGCTAGTCCTTGTCTGCAGAGAGAGAGAGAGAGAGAGAGAGAGAGAGAGAGAGAGAGAGAGAGAGAGAGCAAACATTAACAAGACGTCCAAAGGATGAGAGAACTGCTAGAAAGTAGGTAATTGTTCATACTCGTAATGTGAAGCAAGTATCATTGGGTGCATTTGCACATGTAGTGCGCAGGGAGCTCGAGATGAATAGGTAGCGTGCGTCGGCATGAACTTTCGACCCTCAATCCATTACAGGTGGATGTGAGCGTGAATAGGTAGACTTATTGCCTATGTTCCGAACACAACTAGCAAGGTAGTAGATACCTCTTGATTCCAAAGCGATACTTACTCACCTTTTCTGAGTCACTAAAGTTTGATATCTTTGTGTTTGTGAGCTTGCCAAAGCTTCTAGCCAAATGTTAGCAGCACGCTAACAAAGCGGCCTTGTTATAAAAACCCGTCATGCTCAAATTTATACTTTTAATTATTTTTACAAAATTGTAAAGTTTGTAGTTGGGTCTATGAGCTTCTAGTTTGTAATTACTCATATGTAATCTCTAGTCCCTTTCTACCCCATATTCTAATTCTATTTAACATTTTTAAAACCTTGACTGAGGTATATAATCCAATGTCTATAAAATACCATATGAAGTTTTTGGAGAATGGATCATGTGTTTTGTCTCTAAGCGTCCTCTTCCTTCTTGTGCTCATATCTCCCTTGTGGAATGACCTGATTGGAGTGTCCTTTGCTTCAACATGTTCACAAATGAAAACGCTACAGGATATTGTAAGTTTCTCGGGATGATCCCATGAGTTTGTTGTAGCTAAACCTCTTCCTAATTGGTTTACAACTAAAGATTTAAGGATCCAAATTTCATTTTAAGTATAGGAGAGGTATTAGGGTAACATTGCTAAGCTTCCAAATGCACTCTGTGTCATAATAATTAATATCTAATTCTCCTAAATGATTTTCTCATATTAAACTGATCATTTAATTTGAGAAAGTGCCAGGGGAGAAAAAGCTAGAATATTGGTTAAGTTAGCAGACCGGCCACAGTAGGGATCCAAAGGAAGGAAAATAGGGATCCAAAGGGGGGGGGACATCTGCAAAAGAGCTATGTGCACCAATGGGCTTAAAAGACCCTAAGCTTCAATCCATTAAGACTTCCAAAATGCTAAGGTTCCAAAATTCAAAGGTTGCGTCCAAAGGTCAAACATTAGGGAAATTGGATTCTTTGTGTGTGCCCCAAAAGTCTTCATCCATCCCTACATAGGAGGGGACGAGCCTTGCAAATAGGGGATGAGAGAGAAAATTACACACACACACACACACACAAGCTCCCTTTACACAAAGGGAATGAGGGACACATGTCAGCTCCCTAGCCTAGATGCCCACAAGGTGTATTCAAATCCTATTGGGTGGCCTTGGAGGTGGACCAGTGAGAATTAGGCTAGAGTAAATCTAGTTTAATCAATTTAAAAACACTTAATAAAAGAATCAATGGGAATTAAGCTCCAGAGGGGTCCAATGAGCATTCAGCAGCCCAATGGCTTGCTTGATTCCTATTGTCTAGGAGGCAAAGGGGTCCAATGAGGGTTTAGTTGCATTTATTAATTATCTAAAGCTCTCACAAAAGGGGAAAGGGGGACACATGTGAGAAGGCTATCACTTATGCTGCTTAATTACCATTAGCTAAGCCTGGGGAGGTCCAATAGGATTCTAGCAAGAGCAAATAGAAAGAGGGGTTGAGCAAGAGAGAGAGAGGGGGCTGATTTTTCAAAGGCATTATCATCTACACACTCACACTAGCTCATGTGTGGAGTAATAAGACTCTCTCTCCTTCTCAAGCTTTAATGGAAAGCTTATCACCTACTCCAAGCTTGGAGAAGGAAGGCCTACACCAACAACTCTTGGCTTTGTGATGCAAATCCAACCAAGAGCTAAGCTTCAGTGCATGCTCATCTCCTCTACCATGCTAATTACTAAGCTAAGCTATGCTAATATGAGTGATTATGTGGGGCGATGTATATCTTTCTTGTAAGAATACTCCTTCTTCCTCTCAATCTACTCTCATACCCCGCTAGCTCTCACAATCTTCGAAGGTGTGTGAGGTCTTGGGTCTGAGACCGTGAGGGAATTGATGTTGTGTTTGATAAGTGTTTTGCTTTGTGCATGAAGTTTCCATCTTCATTGCACTAGCGAGTACTGAAGGAACACAAAGAATTGTATTGTAAAATGTCTCTCTTGATGGGAGAAACCATAATACAAAGCCTTTTGGAGGGGGGACCGGCTCCATGCAAATCCGGTCCTCAACTATTGTCAATTGCTTTATTTCTCTCTCTTTTGAAGTATTGTTAATGCTATCTAACTAGGTGTTATGCTTTTTGTTGCTCTCTCCACCCAAGCACTCTTGTTATTCTCATTAGGAAGCTATTCTAATGAAATGCTCACTATGTTCATGCTATTTTCCGCTACACACAAGTTACTAGACCATTAAATGTTACACTCGCCGACAAACAAATGAGGTGGGAAAATTTCCTTTCACAATTTCATTTTCATATTGCTCACATTGCTGGCAAGCATAATCAAGTAGTCGATGCACTCTCAAGACGGCCGAGAGTGAATGCGGTTTCCATAGCAACGCACAATGATCTATCTTCTATGATAGATGAGTATGCTATTGATCCCGATTTTAGAGATGTGATTTCAGCCCTTGCACTAGGGAAGAAAGAGGAACCATTTACTTTACAAGATGGTTATCTTCTCTATGGAAATAGACTATGCGTTACTAGCTCACTACGTGAGAAAGTAATGTATGAATCTCATGCTCCTCCTTATGCAGGGCATAGAGGGATTCAGTCTACCCTATAGGGGGATTGAAACATATTTCTATTGGCCTACCATGAAAGAAAACATACAAGAGTATGTTTCTAAATGTGTGGTATGCCAAAAGACAAAGTTTGATAGAGGGAAGCATTGAATTGCTTCAACCTTTGCCAGTCCCTAATTCCATGGGAGAGCATATCCATGGATTTTATCTTTGGATTGCCTAAGTCTATCCATGGGAATACGGCAATATGGACGATAGTAGAAAGGTTCAGTAAACAAGCTCATTTTATACCTGTCAAAAACACTATCAAAGCCCATCAAATGGCAACCCTCTTCATTTCACTAATCTTCAAGTACCATGGCTTGCCAATGTCCATAGTGTTGGATAGAGATTCTAGAATGATTAGTAATTTGTGGAAGGGTCTTTGAGAATTAGGAACAAGGCTAAACTTCTTTTCGGCCTATCACTTACAAACGGATGGCCAAAGTGAAATAGCTAACCTAACAATTCTCGATCTAGTAAAAGCCTATGTAACGGAAGTAAATCAAAGATCCCAATTGGAGAAGTACTTACCCTTAGTGGAGTATGCCTACAATAGCACTGTACATACTTCCATGGGAAAAGCACCTTTTGAGGTAATTGAGGGAAGATCAAAAAGTCCCTTGCTACTTAAGGTACACGGGAAGATCTTCACTGCAGATGAGTATAGCCGAGACCTACAAGAATCTTTTCAAAAAATTAAGGATGTTATCTCTATCTCACAGCAAAGGCAAAAGGCTGCTGCTGACAAGCACAGAAGAGCCCAATCCTGTAAAGAAAATGATTGGGTCTTACTCAAATTTACCAAGGCTCGATTAAGGCACACGACAGGCAAGAATCCTACGGGACACCAAAAGTACTATGCTGAGTTAGCAAAAAGGTACTATGGTTCCTTCCAGATTCTTAGGCCAATCAAAAAGATGGCCTATCAACTCAAGTTTCCTAATCACTGGCTCATACACAATGCTTTCCATGTGAGCGTATTAAAGCCTTACAAAGGAGAGCCACCTCAAGAACCAACTACTGAAGACCCACCGGAGATCGAGGACCAAGAAGAGGTACTGCAGCCCGAGTCCATTCTCCCACATGAAGACAAGGTACTAAGAGACGGTAAGACTATCCAATGATATCTTATTAAGTTTAAGAATTATCCTTTTGAAGATGCTAGATGAATGCAAGGCATACAATTAAAGGATAACCTAAACCTTGTCAATGCTTACAATGCTTCCCAAGAGTAAACAAATGTACAAATGTTAAAAATGAACAAAATTTTTGCCTTATAAGACTCTCTTTTTCTTTATTGTGCACAAAAATGTAGTATGCATGCTTAGATCAAGTTTGCGAGACAACGTCTCCCGAACACCAAGTAGAGCTTGTCACTCTACTATGGAAGATGATAGGACTAATGTGCAGACATGCTTGCAGCAGCCTCATGCTCTCAAGCGCCAAATGGACTAGTCATCCACTGTGGAACGATGTCGTAGGGTAACATAGGGATCCTCTACCCGCTAGGAAAAAGGACTAATGAATATGCTTTATCTTCTCTACCCCATAGTCGAGAACGACTATGATTTCAAGAGAGAGGTAATGTCATAATAATCAATATCTAATTCTCCTAAATGATTTTCTCATGTTAAACTGATCATTTAATATAGGGAAGTGCTAGGGGAGAAAAAGATAGAATATTGGTTAAGTTAGCAGACCGGCCACAATAGGGATGTAAAGGAGGGAAAATAGGGATCCAAGGGGGGGGGGGGGGGGGGCATCTGCAAAAGAGCTATGTGCACCAATGGGTTTAAAAGACCCTAAGGTTCAGCCCATTAAGACCTTCAAAATGCTAAGGTTCCAAAATTCAAAGGTTGTGTCCAAAGGTCAAACATTAGGGAAATTGGATGCTTTGTGTGTGCCCCAAAAGTCTTCATCCATCCCTACATAGGAGGGGGCGAGCCTTGCAAGTAGGGGATGAAAGAGAAAATTACACACACACACACACACACACACACACACACACACAAGCTCCCTTTACACAAAGGGAATGAGGGACATATGTCAGCTCCCTAGCCCAGATGCCCACAAGGTGTATTCAAATCCTATTGGATGGCCTTGGAGGTGGACCAATGAGAATTAGTCTAGATTAAAACTAGTTTAATTAATTTAAAAACACTTAATAAAATAAAAAATGGGAATCAAGCTCTTTAGAGGACTATTGGACAGTCTCCCAAGGGGTCCAATGAGCATTCAACAGCCCAATGGCTTGCCTGATTCCTATTGGCCAGGAGGCAAAGGGGTCCAATGAGAGTTTAGTTGCATTTATTAATTACCTAAAGCTCTCACAAAAGGGGGAAGGGGGACACATGTCAGAAGGCTATCACTTATGCTGCTTAATTTCCATTGGCTAAGCCTGGGGAGGTCCAATAGGATGCTAGCAAGAGCAAATAGCAAGAGGGGTCGACCAAGAGAGAGAGGGGGCTGATTTTTCAAAGAAATTATCACCTACACACTCACACTAGCTCATGTGTGGAGTAAGAAGACTCTCTCTCCTTCTCAAGCTTTAATGGAAAGCTTATCACCTACTCCAAGCTTGGAGAAGGAAGGCCTACACCAACAACTCTTCGCTTTGTGATGCAAATCCAACCAAGAGCCAAGCTTCAATGCATGCTCATCTCCTCTACCATGCTAATCACTAAGCTAAGCTATGCTAATATGAGTGATTATGTGAGGAGATGTATATCTTTCTCGTAAGAATACTCCTTTTTTCTCTCAATCTACTCTCATACCCCGCTAGCTCTCACCATCTTTGAAGGTGTGTGAGGTCTTGGGTCTGAGACCGTGAGGGAATTGATGTTGTGTTTGATAAGTGTTTTGCTTTGTGCATGAAGTTTCCATCTTCATTGCACTAGCGAGTATTGAAGGAACACAAAGAATTGTATTGTAAAATGTCTCTCTTGATGGGAGAAACCATAATACAAAGCCTTTTGGAGGGGGGACCGGATCCATGCAAACCCAGTCCTCAACTGTTGTCAATTGCTTTATTTCTCTCTCTTTTGAAGTATTGTTAATGCTATCTAACTAGGTGTTATGCTTTTTGTTGCTCTCTCCACCCAAGCACTCTTGTTATTCTCATTAGGAAGCTATTCTAATGAAATGCTCACTATGTTCATGCTATTTTCCGCTACACACAAGTTACTAGACCATTAAATGTTACACTCGCCGACAAACAAATGAGGTGGGAAAATTTCCTTTCACAATTTCATTTTCATATTGCTCACATTGCTGGCAAGCATAATCAAGTAGTCGATGCACTCTCAAGACGGCCGAGAGTGAATGCGGTTTCCATAGCAACGCACAATGATCTATCTTCTATGATAGATGAGTATGCTATTGATCCCGATTTTAGAGATGTGATTTCAGCCCTTGCACTAGGGAAGAAAGAGGAACCATTTACTTTACAAGATGGTTATCTTCTCTATGGAAATAGACTATGCGTTACTAGCTCACTACGTGAGAAAGTAATGTATGAATCTCATGCTCCTCCTTATGCAGGGCATAGAGGGATTCAGTCTACCCTATAGGGGGATTGAAACATATTTCTATTGGCCTACCATGAAAGAAAACATACAAGAGTATGTTTCTAAATGTGTGGTATACCAAAAGACAAAGTTTGATAGAGGGAAGCATTGAATTGCTTCAACCTTTGCCAGTCCCTAATTCCATGGGAGAGCATATCCATGGATTTTATCTTTGGATTGCCTAAGTCTATCCATGGGAATACGGCAATATGGACGATAGTAGAAAGGTTCAGTAAACAAGCTCATTTTATACCTGTCAAAAACACTATCAAAGCCCATCAAATGGCAACCCTCTTCATTTCACAAATCTTCAAGTACCATGGCTTGCCAATGTCCATAGTGTTGGATAGAGATTCTAGAATGATTAGTAATTTGTGGAAGGGTCTTTGAGAATTAGGAACAAGGCTAAACTTCTTTTCGGCCTATCACTTACAAACGGATGGCCAAAGTGAAATAGCTAACCTAACAATTCTCGATCTAGTAAAAGCCTATGTAATGGAAGTAAATCAAAGATCCCAATTGGAGAAGTACTTACCCTTAGTGGAGTATGCCTACAATAGCACTGTACATACTTCCATGGGAAAAGCACCTTTTGAGGTAATTGAGGGAAGATCAAAAAGTCCCTTGCTACTTAAGGTACACGGGAAGATCTTCACTGCAGATGAGTATAGCCGAGACCTACAAGAATCTTTTCAAAAAATTAAGGATGTTATCTCTATCTCACAGCAAAGGCAAAAGGCTGCTGCTGACAAGCACAGAAGAGCCCAATCCTGTAAAGAAAATGATTGGGTCTTACTCAAATTTACCAAGGCTCGATTAAGGCACACGACAGGCAAGAATCCTACGGGACACCAAAAGTACTATGCTGAGTTAGCAAAAAGGTACTATGGTTCCTTCCAGATCCTTAGGCCAATCAAAAAGATGGCCTATCAACTCAAGTTTCCTAATCACTGGCTCATACACAATGCTTTCCATGTGAGCGTATTAAAGCCTTACAAAGGAGAGCCACCTCAAGAACCAACTACTGAAGACCCACCGGAGATCGAGGACCAAGAAGAGGTACTGCAGCCCGAGTCCATTCTCCCACATGAAGACAAGGTACTAAGAGACGGTAAGACTATCCAATGATATCTTATTAAGTTTAAGAATTATCCTTTTGAAGATGCTAGATGAATGCAAGGCATACAATTAAAGGATAACCTAAACCTTGTCAATGCTTACAATGCTTCCCAAGAGTAAACAAATGTACAAATGTTAAAAATGAACAAAATTTTTGCCTTATAAGACTCTCTTTTTCTTTATTGTGCACAAAAATGTAGTATGCATGCTTAGATCAAGTTTGCGAGACAACGTCTCCCGAACACCAAGTAGAGCTTGTCACTCTACTATGGAAGATGATAGGACTAATGTGCAGACATGCTTGCAGCAGCCTCATGCTCTCAAGCGCCAAATGGACTAGTCATCCACTGTGGAACGATGTCATAGGGTAACATAGGGATCCTCTACCCGCTAGGAAAAAGGACTAATGAATATGCTTTATCTTCTCTACCCCATAGTCGAGAACGACTATGATTTCAAGAGAGAGGTAATGTCATAATAATCAATATCTAATTCTCCTAAATGATTTTCTCATGTTAAACTGATCATTTAATATAGGGAAGTGCTAGGGGAGAAAAAGATAGAATATTGGTTAAGTTAGCAGACCGGCCACAATAGGGATGTAAAGGAGGGAAAATAGGGATCCAAGGGGGGGGGGGGGGGGGGGGGGGGGGGGGGGGGGGGGGCATCTGCAAAAGAGCTATGTGCACCAATGGGTTTAAAAGACCCTAAGGTTCAGCCCATTAAGACCTTCAAAATGCTAAGGTTCCAAAATTCAAAGGTTGTGTCCAAAGGTCAAACATTAGGGAAATTGGATGCTTTGTGTGTGCCCCAAAAGTCTTCATCCATCCCTACATAGGAGGGGGCG
Organism: Adiantum capillus-veneris; assembly: GCF_014529385.1. Lineage (NCBI taxonomy): Eukaryota > Viridiplantae > Streptophyta > Polypodiopsida > Polypodiales > Pteridaceae > Adiantum > Adiantum capillus-veneris. The sequence continues at coordinate 163,036,877 of NC_140936.1, read as the reverse complement.
AGCCTTGCAAGTAGGGGATGAAAGAGAAAATTACACACACACACACACACACACACACACACACAAGCTCCCTTTACACAAAGGGAATGAGGGACATATGTCAGCTCCCTAGCCCAGATGCCCACAAGGTGTATTCAAATCCTATTGGATGGCCTTGGAGGTGGACCAATGAGAATTAGTCTAGATTAAATCTAGTTTAATTAATTTAAAAACACTTAATAAAATTAAAAATGGGAATCAAGCTCTTTAGAGGACTATTGGACAGTCTCCCAAGGGGTCCAATGAGCATTCAACAGCCCAATGGCTTGCCTGATTCCTATTGGCCAGGAGGCAAAGGGGTCCAATGAGAGTTTGGTTGCATTTATTAATTACCTAAAGCTCTCACAAAAGGGGGAAGGGGGACACATGTCAGAAGGCTATCACTTATGCTGCTTAATTTCCATTGGCTAAGCCTGGGGAGGTCCAATAGGATGCTAGCAAGAGGAAATAGCAAGAGGGGTCGACCAAGAGAGAGAGGGGGCTGATTTTTCAAAGAAATTATCACCTACACACTCACACTAGCTCATGTGTGGAGTAAGAAGACTCTCTCTCCTTCTCAAGCTTTAATGGAAAGCTTATCACCTACTCCAAGCTTGGAGAAGGAAGGCCTACACCAACAACTCTTCGCTTTGTGATGCAAATCCAACCAAGAGCCAAGCTTCAATGCATGCTCATCTCCTCTACCATGCTAATCACTAAGCTAAGATATGCTAATATGAGTGATTATGTGAGGAGATGTATATCTTTCTCGTAAGAATACTCCTTTTTTCTCTCAATCTACTCTCATACCCCGCTAGCTCTCACCATCTTTGAAGGTGTGTGAGGTCTTGGGTCTGAGACCGTGAGGGAATTGATGTTGTGTTTGATAAGTGTTTTGCTTTGTGCATGAAGTTTCCATCTTCATTGCACTAGCGAGTACTGAAGGAACACAAAGAATTGTATTGTAAAATGTCTCTCTTGATGGGAGAAACCATAATACAAAGCCTTTTGGAGGGGGGACCGGATCCATGCAAACCCAGTCCTCAACTGTTGTCAATTGCTTAATTTCTCTCTCTTTTGAAGTATTGTTCATGCTATCTAACTAGGTGTTATGCTTTTTGTTGCTCTCTCCACCCAAGCACTCTTGTTATTCTCATTAGGAAGATATTCTAATGAAATGCTCACTATGTTCATGCTATTTTCCGCTACACACAAGTTACTAGACCATTAAATGTTACACTCCGAGTCAAAATAGCCTTGTAGAATTAGGCATGTGTGTTTAGGATCTCTCTACTTGACCTCTAAGTTTGGTGACGTTTGGACTTTGTTTGCTTGGTGAATCATCAAGATTTGTCTTGTCGATATTATGATTGTTTTTTGTTGTCTGATACACACTTCTGTGTTGCATTGAGTAGATAGAGATTGAGTGTCTTTCTAAGAAATTGAAAACCTCTTGTAGCCTCTATGCACTAGTCGTATTGACAATGTCCCAACATTGGTATGACATTTAGGTACATGGTTCTCGCTATCTCTACAATAAGATAGAGTGAGGCTTGCCAACCCTTGAAATTACATTTGGCACCGTTTTTGGGGACGAGGTGACCTAAACTAGAGAAAATCTCAGCATTTGGATATCATTTTCCATCATTTACTCTAGGCTTACTTAGAGAAAATACCATCTTTTAGAAACCAACATAGTTGAGGAGTGTAGTCTTCAGCTGTGTAGAGGTTTCTTGAGAGTAGATACTTGCCAAGGACCTTTTAGGTATATATTTGGCTTATTTTGAGTGGTTGATGAGTGGACTACGTCAGAGTCTAAAATTCAACACTCATTTCATGAGAAAAACAAGAAAAACCAATGTTTGTGAACACTTTCCACTATCTTCTTGTTGTTTTGACTAGGAGTAGGTTAAATAGATATCACATTTGATCTCCAACTATCTCACCTTTTGAGTTTTTATTAGTGAGTTGTTTCGTGAAATTTTAGGGTTTTCAGGTTTTGGACTCTGGAATGAGCTGGGTGCTTTTAGACAACTATTCCAAGGTGGTAGTTAGAGTTAGTTCATATCAACATGAGACTTCAAATCAGATGATATCGGAAATGAAATACAATATTGGAATTGGAAATGACAATGAACACTGGAACTGGAGAAGAGAATGAACAAGATTTTTCCGGCACTCTAAAGCTGTATTAGCACTTCTTTGATTTTCACTTTGATATCTTGCATGCACTTATATGTTGGCGTTTCTCCTAATAGCATCTCCAGTTTTAAGCCAAGGCTTTTTAGATTTACTATGGAGGGATTCTACAAATGAGGATTAACCATAAGATCTTCTTTTGTAATGAACCATTCGAGAACTCTTTCCAACACTTGAATGTAGCGAGAATGCAATGGCAGTTGACAGAGTTGTTGATTGGGGTAGCTGAGTGATTTCCAATCGTGGACCATATATCTGACTCCCACAAATAGCATTTGAAAGTGCTCCAGATCAGAATAGGTTGTTTCATAGTGAAGGAGCTCTCTGAATCTGAACTGGTTATTGTCCTGCTCAATGCTATTAGTTCGGTGGAGCAACCTTGTTCAAATTTTGAGTTAGATCTTGACTCCACTAGAAGACTCTTACCTCTATTCTGCCCCCTGAGGTATGTGTCATAATAACTAATATCTAATTTTCCTAAATTATTTTCTCATGTTAAACTGATCATTTAATATGCAGAAGTACCAAGGGAGAAAAACTAGAATATTGGTTAGGCTGGCAAACCAGTCACAGTAGGGATCCAAAGGAGGGAAAATAGGGATCCAAAGGGGGGCCATCTACAAAAGAGCAATGTGCAACAATGGGCTTCAAAGACCCTAAGGTTCAGCCCATTAGAACTTCCAAAATGCTGAGGTTCCAAAATTCAATCAAATACTCAATGGTTGAGCCTTAAGGAAAAATTGGATGCTTGTGGGAAGACTTTTGAAAAATTGGATGTTTGTGGGAAGACTATCCCTATCTAGGAGGGGGCGATCCATCTTTGTAGGGGACGAGAGAAAAACACCACTCTTCCAAGCTCTCTTTACACAAAGGGCGTCGTGGACACATGTCAGCTTCCTAGCCCAGTTGCCCCCAAGGTGCATTCAAATCCTATTTGATGGCATTGATGTTGTGTTTTCAAGTGTAAACTTGGTGCTTGAAGATTCCATATTCATTGCACCAGCAAGTTATTGAAGGAACACAAAGTATTGTATTGTAAAATGTCTCCCTTGATGGGGGAAACCTATAATACAAAGCCTTTTGGAGGGGGGACCGGCTCCATGGAAATCCGGTTTTCAAATGTTGTCAATAGCTTAATTTCTCTCTCTTTTGAAGTATTGTTCATGCCCTATCTAGCTAGGTGTTATGCTTTTGTTGCTCTCTCCATCCAAGAAATCTTGCTATGCGCATTAGGAATCTATTCTTAATGAAATGCTCGTTATTTTCCGCTACACACAAGTTACTAGACCGTCCAATGTTAAATTGATATCAGAGCACAAGGTTTCTCTTTTCTTGCTCAAGAAGAGAGGTCCTCAAGCTAACTATAAATGGTTGGTATTATTAATTGCAATTGAGTAAGTAGAATAGGGATTTTGTACCCTTGCAGTGGGCCTGCTTCGTGTAGATAACGGGACATCACCATCGAGAGCTATGGTCTTAATAGTGGAGTCCTACGGGGCTTCCCTACGGCTTAACCACTATTGAGTTATTAGAAGCTTGACAGGAGCCGGTGCTTTTTTGGTGGTGAAAGACCCTCTCTTTTATTCCTTGCAATTAATGATATTCGAGCCATGGGTATCGGAGCTTGAGTTCTTTTCTAAAGGGGTTAAGAGAAGTAGCAACTAGGGCTTGAAGTGCCAAAGTACACTTAAAAGTTTTACACATAAAGTTTGTTAGAATGGTTGACAATAGTAGAGAGAGTGAAATTAATGTTGACAGCTTTGATTCTGCTAGTGAACAGGCTACTAATGATGCCCGTATGCTTGTTAATTACCTTGTTACTAGGCTTCAACAAGCCATGGGCAATCCATCCCTCCAAAGTGAAGTGCAATGGTAGTTACATGCTCATGGGATTCTCCAAACTCCCCACCAAGAAGGGAGAGTACCTAGGAAGCCTCCTTGTGAGATTTCCAAAAGAGGCCTCTCTCCGATAAGGGAAGAAGAAGAGGATCCATACAAAGGGCTCAAAAATCTACTACTTGACGATGCATCTACTTCCCAAAGGAGAACTTAAGTTTCAATGGTAGAGCCCCCGCCAAAAGGAGGAGGAAGAAGTGAGTCTCCTGCCACCTCGGCGGAGATGGTTCAATGAAGACAACGGGAAAAACGCTCTCCAACACCCCCTAAACGGAGAAGACTATTGCACACTTCTCTACACTATAATTCAAAGAGGAATGAGAGAAAACAAGAGAAGAAAAAGGCGAGAAAGAGGTCACCCTCTTCTCCATCTTCTTCATCCTCTTCCTCTTATGAAGAAAGTGATGGTGCAGATAAGGAGGAACAAGGGAAGAAAAAGGCGCAAAAGAGGTCACCCTCTTCTCCATCCTCCTCAAATTCTTCCTCTTTTGAAGAAAGTGATGGTGCAGCTTTCGAACCACCAAAAAGAAGAGGCCATAGGAAATCCTATGCCGCGTGGAAGAGGTCGTCCAAGCTCAAAAAGTTCAAAGAGGGAGGAAAGAACATCTCTTTCCTTACCTACGATGGCACCTTTGGTGCTATGGACAAAGTCTTGGCCTTCATCCAACAATTCGATGCGGCGTTTGGAGATGAGGGCTTCACAGAGTCCTCTAAGATATGCCATGTAGCTATGCACTTTCAAAAGTCCACAAGGCAATGGTGGTCTAGCCTACGGGCGAATGGTGAAGCTCCTTGATGAAAAGCTTTAAGAGCTTCCATCATGAAGTAGTATTTGGCTACCGATGCCAAAGACAAATTACTCACCGAATGGCGAAGTTTGAAGCTCTCTCCTTATGAATCTATTCACAAATATATAGACAATTTTTGGGACTTACATCTCAAAGCCACTGTCTTCAAAAAGATGGATTTTGGAGAGTAAAAACAACAATTTTGTGCGGGTTTAACTAAAGATATGGCGGAGTATGTCAACTCCCAAAGGCCACGCACCATATCTATAGTCATACACCATACCATGGTGGCTTCACGAATCAATTTCCAACAAGGGGCTAAGAGAAATCTTAAGCCCATGGAGAACAGGGACCATAATAATGAGTCAAAGGGGAAGGACAATGTCCAAAAGTCTCCTAAAGGCAACAGCAACAACAACAAAGCTAAGGAGAAGGGACTTTATAAAGGCAAAAATAAACTCTTTCCTAAAGAGCTTGAGCGTTATCGTAAAGATAACCACTGTTTCAAGTGTGGGGAGAAAGGGCATGCCTATCGTGCTTTTCCCCACAAAAATACATGAAATGAGCCTCCTAGAGCTAACTTGGTCGAAATCCAAGAAGAGGATGCTCACCACAAAGGATCTCCTCTATGACATGCTTGGGAAAAGGTAAGAGAATGTAATGGCTATTGCCCACACAGGAGCAATAGGCATTACAGGAATGATTACCCGCAACTACATTATGTGAACATCAACACATAGAATGACGCTAGAAGACAGTACACAGTACATAGGCACATAACACCTCTTGCTTCATTCATATGTAATCCGGAAACAGAGTTACAACGGCAGATGCCATGAATAGCATAGAGATTGGTGTGTTACATCAAAAGACAGGTATGGCCCCCATATACACCGCTGCTCCAGCACAGATCGGGAACGGTGCACACACTCCCCCTGTCCCATCATATCCTGTGAAGAATTGCCGCCACGGCTGCCGCATACCGCATGACTCCTGATCCGCAATGTCCAGACCTCCACAGGACCGCATGTGCGACTAATGCCGTAACACCTGGCACGCATGGTGGATTGTGCAAACCCACACTCAGCCCCTCCAGTTGGAAGGTTCCGGTTGCTGATCTTCGACCTATTCTGGTGAAGAGGAAATATCAATGTAGCCAAAGCCTCTAAAATTTGCAGTGTGTGCCCAATAGACCTCATCCAAAAGATGTGGATCTATCTCAATATGTTCCGACGAAGGAGCCCGAGGAATAAACTGCGTTGGCAAAGAAATAGATTGCGGCGCCTGTGGCAAAGGAGCAAGAGGCGTATGTAAAGGATAATAGCAAGAAAGGTATCTATTAAGAGCAGACCAAAATGGAGGGCAAGGGGGTAGACTGAGAGAAAAAGAATGAGCCAAGGTCTCCACCCAAAAACAGACCCTGCACCGCTCCTTACGAAATCGACGAATCACTTTCTGCAAACGAGATACATGAGCCTGGGCTTCAGCACAATCTTCTGTAGCTTGCGCCCAATTAGCAACATCAAAACCTTCGGGAACAACACTCTTACCTCTGTCAGTGTTGGATGACTAGGGTTGCTGCACCACAACCTGCTGAGTTGGTGGCTATGCTCTCACCTCAGCAGATAAGCGTGTGCTCCAGCTCTGTATTTGATTGTCCAAAAAGATACGGAGATCCTGTTGCAGCTCCACTGCCAGCGCATCCAAATCATTCATCCTGATCATTACATCACCAAGGTGCGAGGCTAAGTATGAGGCAAGGCTATGCTGCGTTAATTTAAGTAGTTCCTCTTGAATAGAAGCCACAAACGCAGCATTAGCCCCCCGAAGCATTTGTATTTCTGCATCCTACTGGCGAGCTCTTGCAGTCAGATCTTCATTTTGATTGGTCAACTCGACAATGCGAGTCTACAAGGCCGTTACCTGCGCTTCCAGCTCATTAACTCTACCCTCTGTTGCAGGGGCTGGCTAGGCCGCACGAATGGACTCTGCAAGTTTGCTAAAAAAAGTGCCGCACGCTTGTATTTGGTCAGCAGGGTTTGCTGCCATAGCCTCCTAGGGTAACGATGCGGGAAGAGTACCTCCCGTCGAGGCAACCGTATTGGTGGTTCCAGAAGTTTCCGATTGCAAGGGAACGTCCGCAGCAGAAGCCGGAGAGCCCGTCCTCAGCGGAGTAGCACTTGCCACTCTCTCCTACATTCGGCGGCGCCAGCGTGCCACCACAGAATCCTCCAGCACCGGAGATGCAGTCGTAGGAGGTGGTGTAGAGAACTGTTGTTCCTCCCTACCGTGCTTGCAGGTTGCTGGTCCGGCAGTGGCTATCTCTTGGGCTCCAGAGGGTACCACTGCCGTCGATGGACCCGGAAATTCCTCAGTGCCCACATTCTGCTGCTGTGTTTCCCGCCCAGCAGGAACTGCCAAACTCTGGGTTTGCGTCAGAGGGGCAACAGTCCCTTGGACCACCAATCGGTCATCTTCAAAGTGGCATAGAGGACGCAAGGCGAGAGGAAAAACTTCCCTTAAGGGAAAGATCAATGTGAGCAATTGGTCGACTTTTGTGTTGGTTGGGGTATTTCGCCCCAACTGTGCCATCACCCTTTGGCATTCTGCCAGCAGTTTTTCTCTGACAACTGCTGCCCAAGCCAAAGGCCCAAAGTTGGCCGAATGCAAAACATTCCTTGCTCTGGTCGAGATGGTATAGGTTTTGGCTTGTAGCCAAATTGCCTCGAGAAACCATCGATACGCATCCCTGGTCGCTACATCTGACAACCCTGAAAGCTTATATTCACCTTTCACTTTCAAGTCAAACTCTTGCTCGACATCTGCAGCAGGAATCACATGAGACGCGCAAACCACTCCATCGTTGGGCAAACAGCAACACCTGGAGATCCTTTCTGCTGTCAGCTGAATCTGTTGGTTATTCAGTCTCACCATATCTCCAGCAGAGCCACTTTCTCAATGAAACCTGCTGCATGCGGGTGAATAGGTATCCCTTGCCAATCCAAGTTGGCAAACACACGTAGCCGCAAATCTTGCAGCCAGGCGTCCACTCGGCGAAGCGCTAGGTGCTGTACGGGAGTGAAGGGGATGCATTGTAGGAGAGAAGCCGTCATGGCAACGATGAGATGCAAGAGTAGAGAATATAGAGCTAAGGACGCACGATAAACAAAATAGGAGAAGCACAACAATAATCATCTGCATGCAGTAACCATCATAGGAGAAGCACGGTGTCGCAACCATCATAGCTCCTTTCCCATTTTCCAAGATTGCATGCAAAAGAATCCCCAATCATTATTAGGGCGGCTTCCGGCTCTTGTACCATAGCAAAGGGGCACTGAATCAGGATAGGTGAAACATAATGGCACAGTCTAAAACCATTGACCGGTACAAAAATAACCTCCCCCCGCAAATCCGCCAAGTAAAAAGCAATGGGTCCGCATGCTTGAAAAATCCAAAATGGTCCTGACCACCGTAATTTAAGCTTCCCAGGCATCTTCCCGAGGCGAGAATTAAAGACAAGGACAATCTATCCTCGAACAAATTGACGTGCTTTCGGGCGATCCAGCCATTTTTTCCGCCTAGACTGCAGATCCTGCAGCACCGCAGTTCCTTCAAAACATCCAAGCGATAAATAACAGAATCTTTTGGAAGAAGCCAATCCGGAATGAGCATCCGCAAACTCGAAATCACATGCTCCACCGGGGTGATTGCCTCCATGCCAAATGCCAACTTAAAAGGAGTCAATCCTGTTGCCACTTTATAAGCTATCCGAAGGCCCATAAGGCGGAAGGAAGTTTCACATCCCAATCTGTGCGATGCATATTCACTAACTTTGTTAAAATCTGAATCAATTGCTTATTAGTCGATTCTGCTTGTCCATTTGCTTGAGGATAATATGGAGAAGATTTCCTGTGCAATACAAAATAAAACCGTAGCATTCTCTCCATCACCTTATTCAAAAAATGACTTCCCCTATCACTAACCAGCTCAATAGGGCAGCCATATCTAGAAAAGATATCCTTATATAAGCATCAAGCCACATAAACTGCAGTATTATCTCTCAAAGGCCATGCCTCCACCCATTTGGTAGCGTAATCCGTGGCTGTCAAAATATACTTATTACTTGTGTGAGCTGCAAAACTGGTTTAAAAGGTCCAACAAAATCCAAACCCCACTTTTGAAAAGGCTCCAAGGGCAAAACCGACTGAAAAGGCATTCTGGACTGTTTGGTAGGTTGCCCCAACCGCTGACACACATCACATTGTTGCACATAATTTCTTGCATCCTGAAACAATGTGGGCCACCATAATCCTGATTGGAGAACCTTTCGAGCTGTGATTAATGTTGCAAAGTGACCTCTCGCAATACTGGTATGGACTTCCTCCAGAATTGCTTCCTGCTCCTGTGGTAGCACACATCTGAGTAATACATCCGCCACCGTATGATAATAGAGCTTCCCCATAATAATCTCAAAATTCCTGCTTCTGATAGCCATACGTTTCCTCTGATGGTGGTTGGACAAGAAGGAAGGCATTTCGCCACTGTTGAGAAAATGAAACATCTCTTCATACCATGTCCATGGGATGCTAGGGATGACCCTTGCCTGTTGCAGAACTGTTGTATCCTCCGCAACTACACCTGTTAGAAACAGAGATGCATCCGAAAATTCATTAGCTACACCCGTCGGCGGCTCACCAGAATCTAACCTGGATAGGTAGTCAGCCACCGCATGCTGAGCCCCTAGCCGATGTATGACCTCAAAGTCAAATTCCTGCAGCAAAAGCACCCATCTGGCCAATCTTCCCGTCAAATTCTGTTACCGTACCAGGTATAAAAGAGCCGAATGTTCCACATGGAAGAAAAAACGTCGGCCCAACAAATAGTGCCGGAATTTCTTCACTGAATAAATCATCCCTAAACATTCCCTTTCGGTTACTGAATAATTTCTTTATGCGGATGATAATCGTCTACTGGCATAATAGACAGGTCGTAACCATCCTTGACTTTGTTCCTACATCAGCACACTGCCAATAGCTCGATCCGAAGCATCCACAAACACATGAAAATCCTGACCCCAATTCGGAGGAAGCATAATCGAAGCTTTGGATAGCTGAAGTTTTAATCTCCGAAAATCCAAATCACATTCCTGTGTCCATTCAAAATCTATAGCATGCGCTGCCTGAGTAATCGGGATTGCCAAATGCGCGACAAATCGCAAATGCCTCCCATGCCAACGGGCTTGACCCAGGAAAATCTGACACTATTTCTGGTTCCGTGGTGGAGGCGCTTCCATAATTGAGGCTATTTTATCCGGATCCACGGAAATACCCTCTTCAGAAATTATATGTCCCAATAGCCTGCCACTGCGAATAGCAAATGCACACTTTAAAGGATTCAAACTGAATTTTACCTCTCTGCATTTCATAAAGCATAACCGTAATTGCTTCAAGTGCTCCAATTGCGCTCCAAAAACACTGAGATCATCCAAAAAAATTCTCATAAAATCCGTCAAATAAGGACAAAAAATTTGAAACATATCCCTTTGAAAAGTTGAAGGCGCATTCCACAATCCGAACCACATCACTGTGCAGGCAAACACACCCCATGCGGTAATAAAAGCTGTTTTTGGCTGATCCCGCAATGCCATTCGGATTTGGTTATATCCACTAAACCCATCCAGAAAAGTATACATCTCATGTCCGGCTACATCATCCAAAATGGAATCCAAGAATGGAAGAGGAAAAGGATCTGGAACAGTAGCGGCATTCAATTTCCGGTAATCCACACAAATTCGGATTTGCTTGTTTTTCTTTGGTACAACCACAATTGGAGAAATCCACTCCGGATTATCAATAGGGGTAATAAAACCCACTTCCAAAAGACGATCAATTTCCATCTTAACTTGCTTTGCCACATTCGGATTCATCCTATATGAGTGTTGCTTCACTGGCACCGCATCCGGTTCAGATTTATCGTATGCTGATAAAACTTAGGATCCAATCCCTGTATATCCACATATTTCCATGCGAAAACATACTTAAATTTTGTCAGTAACTTAATCAAATTATCTCTAAAACTTGCCTCAAGCTGCTTATTAATGTATATGGGCTGCGACTCCGCTTGCTCCCCAAGAAAGACCTTCTCTAATTCATCTTCTTTAACCCTTGTAATTTTTTCCATATGCGTCGCAAACGCAGTGGTTGTTGCCATGTAGAAGAGTCTCCTTGACTCCGACGACCCCGACCGTTGAAATAACATTCCACTGTATTATGAGTATTGGTCGTGCAAATCGCACACCACTTCTGAGTCATTGCGCACTCCTGAGCAGCATGGCCCGGATTCCGATACTGGGTACACCATAGTTCCTTCAGACTTTTAGCCACCGCAGCAGATTCCGACGATCCGGATGATACGCCTTTCCTGTGACGCTGGGATTTTTTCCGAGGTGTCCCTTCCGATTCTTTCCCCGAATCGCTGTTGCCTGAGTCTGAGGAATCTGATACTGCGGACTGCGACTCCGAACTATCACTGCCACTGTCTTGCGACTTCTGATGAGATTTCTTCCTGTCTTTTTTCTTTGATTTCTTTGGAGATTCCGTATCCTCTAAAGCTTCTCCTGCTACTACAGCCCTAGCAATTACATTATCCAGTGGAGTAGTTACCTTATCCACCGTTTCCATAGCCATTCTGAGATCCTTGTTGAGCCCCCGCAAAAAATATTCATTCAACACCTCTGCTGCCAGCCTTTGTGCCTGAGGTACCCTCTGCAAAAGCATCCAAAATTTTGCAGTGTAATCCTCCACTGCCAATGACTTTTGCCGCAGCGTTCGAAGCTTTTCCAAATGTTGAGGGACTGTCTTTTCCGTTCTAAACCTTCGTAGAAATGCTCTGGATCCGTCGACATACGTCTAAAAATGATCATCAGGGTATTCGGAAAACCATTTCGCAGCTTTCCCCGAGAGTGTAGATTCAAACACTGATTGTTGATGGAGAGGAATCACCACCCCAGGATGTTTCAATCCATAAGCTTTATTGAATTGGTGCAAATGTGCATCAGGGTCTTCTCTCGAAAGACCTCGAAACCGACTATACTTAATCTGAGGATGAGCCATCACCCCTTGCCCAACTGTACCTCCTCCCGAAAAAAGCGTTACAACAGTAGATGCCATGAATAACATAGAGATTGGTGTGTTACATCAAAAGACAGGTATGGCCCCCATATACAACCGCTGCTCCAGTGCAGATCGGGAACGGTGCACACACTCCCCATGTCCCATGATATCCTGTGAAGAACTGCCCCACCATGGATGCCGCATACCGCATGACTCCTGATCCGCAATGTCCAGACCTCCGTAGGACTGCATGTGAGACTTATGCCGTAACAGAGAACGTGATACTTTTATTCTCTCTGACCCTGCTTCTACTCACAATTTCATATCCACAGAGTTGGCCACCAAGCTAGGCATCCAAGCCTATGAGATGGGAGATGTCCTACCTGTCGATGGTGCTTTCAAGGGGCAAGAAGCCTCAGTCACTCCCTTAATTGGGAAATTGAGTCTCCATGTCGAAAGCTATGTGGACAAGGAGGACTTCTTTATCTCTCCTCTGCATGAGGATGTAATCCTAGGGGCCCCACCAATGTTAAATTCCTTGAAAGGCAAAGCTACTTTAGGTTCAGGGAAAAAGATATGTACATAGATGCTAAAGAGTTGGGTAACACCATACCCATTGTACATACGCAAGCTTTCAATAAGTCAATAAAGAGCTCTATTTCCGTGTACATAATTTTTGTTAAAGATTCTCAAAATGAACCTAATGCTTTAGCAAAAGAAAATAAAACAATCACAAAGATTAGAGCTATCCAATTTTCTATCAACCTCAAACGGATGGCCAAAGTGAAATAGCTAACCTAACAATTATTGATCTACTAACATCCTACCTAACAATGGGAGAAGTACTTATCGTTAGAGGAGTATGCCTACAATAACACTATACGTACCTCCATTGGAAAAGCACCTTTTGAGGTAATTGAGGGAAGATCTAAAGGTCCCCTGCTACTTAAGGTACACGGGAAGATCTTCCCTGCAGATGAGTATAGCCGAGACCTACAAGAATCTTTCCAGAAGATTAAGGATGCTATTTCTATCTCACAGCAAAGGAAAAAGGCTGCTGCTGATAAGCGTAGAAGAGCTCAATCCTTTAAACAAAATGATTCGGTCTTACTTAAATTTTTCAAGGCTTGATTAAGGCACACAACGGGCAAGAATCCTACGGGACACCAAAAGTACTATGCTAAATTAGCTAAAAGGTACTATGCTCCCTTCGAGATTCTTAGACTAATCAATGAGATGGCCTATCAACTCAATTTGCCCAGTCATTGGCTCATACATAATGCTTTCCATGTGAGCCTACTAAAGCCTTACAAAGGAGAGCCACCTATGGAACCAACTATTGAAGACCCACCGAAGATCGAGGACCAAGAAGAGGTGCTACCGCCCGGATCGATTCTCTGACATGAAGAAAAGGTATTGAGAGGTGGTAAGATTATCTGATGATTTCTTATTAAGTTTAAGAACTATCCTTTTGAAGATTCTAGATGGATGCAAGGCATACAATTAAAGGATAACCTAAACCTTTTCAATGCTTACAATGCTTCCCTAGAGTAAGAAAATGGCAAAATGTTTAACATGAACAAAGTTTTTGTCTTATAAGACTCTCTTTTTCTTTATTTTGTACAAATGTTAAGAAGTATGCATGCTTAGGATCAAGTTTGCGGAGACGACATCTTCCAAACACCAAGTAGAGCTTGTCACTCTACTATGGAAGATTGATAGGACTAATGTGCAGACATGCTTGCGGCAGCTTAGGCTCTCAAGAGCCAAATGGATTAGTCATCCATTCTGGAACGATGTCGTAGGGTAAAATAGGGATCCTCTACCCGCTAGAAAAAGGACTAATGACTAGGCTTTATCTTCTCTACCTCATAGTCGAGGACGACTATGATTTCAAGAGAGAGGTAATGTCATAATAACTAATGTCTAATTCTCCTAAATGATTTTTTCATGTTAAACTCATCATTTAATATGGGGAAGTACCATGGGAGAAAAAGCTAGAATATTGGTTAGGCTGGCAAACCGGTCATAGTAGGGATCCAAAGGAGGGAAAATAGGGATCCAAAGGGGGGCCATCTACAAAAGAGCAATGTGCAAACGATGGGATTCCAAGACCCTAAGGTTCAGCCCATTAAGACTTCCAAAATGCTAAGGTTCCAAAATTCAATCAAATACTCAATGGTCAAGCCTTAAGGCAAAATTGCATGCTTGTGGGAAGACTCAAAAGTCTTCCCACATCCCTATCTAGGAGGGGGTGAGCCATCTTTGTAGGGGACAAGAGAGAAACACACACACACTCTTCCAACCTCCCTTTACACAAAGGGCATTGTGGATAGATGTCAGCTTCCTAGCCCAATTGCCCCCAACCTGGTGCATTCAAATCGTATTAGATGGCCATAGAGGTGGACCGATGAGAATTAGGCTAGACTAAATTTAGTTTAATTCATTTAAAAGCACTTGATAAAAGAACCAATAGAAATTAAGCTCTGTAAAAGGCTATTGGACAGTCTCCCAAGGGGTCCAATGAGCATTTAGCAGCCCAAAGGCTTGCCTGATTCCTATTGGCCAGAAGACTAAGAGGTCCAATGAGAGTTTAATTGCATTATTTAAATACCCAAAGCTCTCACAAAAGGGGAAAGGAGACACGTGTCACAAGGCTATCACTTCTGCTTCTTAATTGTCATTGGCTAAGCTTTGCAGTGGCCAATAGGATGCGAGCATGAGCAAATAGCAAGAGTGGTCGACCAAGAGAGAGAAGGGATTGATTTTTTCAAGGCATTATCACACACACACACACACTCACACAATCTCATATGTGAAGTAAAGAAGACTATCTCCTTCTCAAGCTTTAATGGAAAGCTTATCATCTACTCCTAGCTTGTGAGAAGGGAGGCCTACACCAACAACTCTTGGCTTTGTGATGCAAATCCAACCAAGAGCCAAGCTCCAATGCATGCTCATCTTCTCTACCATGCTAATTACTATGCTATACTAAGCTATTAAGAGTGATTATGTGAGGAGACATACTTCTTTCTCATAAGAATACTCCTTCCTCTAGATCTACTCTCATACCCCGCTAGCTCTCACCATCTTCGAAGGTGTGTGAGGTCTTGGGTCTGAGACCGTGAGGGAATTGATGTTGTGTTTTCAAGTGTGATCTTGGTTCTTCAAGCTTCCATCTTCATTGCACTAGCAAGTTATTGAAGGAACACAAAGTATTGTATTGTAAAATGTCTCCCTTGATGGGGGAGACCTATAATACAAAGCCTTTTGGACGGCTCCATGTAAATCCGGTCCTCAACTGTTGTCAATAGCTTAATTTCTCTCTCATTTGAAGTATTGTTCATGCCTATCTAACTAGGTGTTATGCTTTTGTTGCTCTCTCCATCCAAGCACTCTTGCTATGCTCATTAGGAGTTTATTCTTAATGAGATGATCACTATGTTTATGTTATTTTCCGCTACACACAAGTTACTAGACCATTAAATGTTATGTATGTATAACAATGACCTGCTCTGTCACCGACTTTTGGGAACCAGCAGTGCCTTGTGTATGTGATTGCTCTTGATTTTGATCGTGATGATAATGAATTTGATCTTGTTGTTGAGTCTGGTGAGATCAGGTTGGTCAGTGTGGTTGGTGGGACCAGTGCCAGCTCCTATATCCTCCCCATGGTCTTGGTCCTCCTTTTGCTCTTCTTCTTACTCATCAGTGTCCTGATTCTTGATGTGTTCAACTAGTACCTGATTGACCATCGCTCCTGTAAACTGCTTAGACTTACTGTCCAAGTTAGACTTCATGGACTCAATAAAGTCTTTTACGTGCTCCATGTTTAAGCCAAGTGGCCCTCAGGATCAGCAATATCTACTAGAGAGTGACAAATATATTTTTTAGTTACAGCATGTCGGTGGATGTGATGGTTTGCCATTAGTGACTTCAGAGCGGCTTTCTTCTCCTCTTGCCTACCCTAAAACTCTTGTTTCTCTTATTTAACAAATCTTTTTTCATTCAATAACCGCTAGTTTTTATTTTTGAGTGTTATTATATCTTTTTGTTGAGCAACCATGATTCTGGCATCGCTGTTGTTCTCAATGTCTATCTCCAACATCGTAGATATGAGTTCAATTGTTTCACTCTTAGACTTCTTTAGCTCACTCTTAGTCTTCTCCAGCTCACTCTTAGTCTCTTGGAGTTCAGCTTGAGAAGCTATTATTCTTGAGCCAGGAGTCTTCTGCTGAGCTTCAACCAGCTACCCCATGGTGTTGACTATTTTGTTCCACCTAGACATCATGGTGGCAACACAACCATTTGTTATGGCATCCAAGTCTATCTGTGAAGTTTCATAAGCAAAGACAGGAGTAGGGTAAGACATAAGTGCCTTATCTGCTTGTTGTATTAATATCCTTCCATGTAGCGGCTTCTTCTGAAGGAGTTGGAGGCGATCCAATTTCCTTTTCTGAACTGGGGGACATTGATAGGGCTAACTAGTTCTGAGAGGCATCTTTAACCCTTGTGTCCATTGGTGTGGTCTGTTGTGTTTCAATGGTTTTTTGTTCAGTGTTTGGTGGGGTACAAGCCAAATTGATAGTTTTTTTGATAGATACCTCTTGTCCTTTGTTCTATTTGATTGGCTTAGTTGGTAGCTTGTGTTTGAGTTTCAATTTGGTAATAAAATAGCCGTCGTTTTCTTTTTTTCCAGTGGCTTTGTGGTGCCACTGGTGTTGTCTCCTAGTGTCCCCAATTCAGCCTCTACCATTTTTCTTTTTGTACCCATTGCGACAATTTCTAGGCAAGCACCTTCAATAGTAGCCTCCTAGTCATTTTGTTGGCAGAGTCTTACTATGCAGTGGCTCGAGTGATGCTAGCTCTAGTGCCTGTTGCGTTGTCCCACACCTTGTTGGCATGGGGGTGAGGTGGAAGACAAGTCGCCCAATACAAAAGCTGCCAAGCATATGAGGCTTTAAATATATGATGGTTCTAAGTTTTAACCTTAGTAGTTTGCTGAATGAGACTGTTGTGTAGTTGCTAGATCAATTTTAGCTTTGGAGTCTTTTTAGCAGCATACCAAAGAGCTTCTCAGCCACATATGTGGGGTTGTTCTTCAGAATTATGGCTTCTCAACAACCACATATGTGGGGTTTTTCTTCAGACTTATGGCTTCAATAATAAATTTGTAAACTGGGCCATATTGCATAACTGCTATTGGGACCCCTTGAGCTCCTTGTTTGTGCTTCTTTAAGGCTTCAACATCCTCATTCAAATGATTCTTGACTTTTATCTGTTGTGCATGACTTTGCCTTGGGTTATAGAGTATTATGAAGAGAACATGTCCCAGAGTTGCTGTTGTGACCTGAACCTTCCTATCATTGATCTCTACAAAGCCATGTTCAACATCAAAAGTATCTATCACCTGCTTGTAAAGTGTGAGCTTTGTCCTCAACTATGGTGTGCTAACTAGGATTGTTGTTAAGCCTTTATTTTTAGTAATTAGCATCTCTTAATCTTTTAAAAAAAAATGCTAGGCTACATTAGCACTTCTTGTTTTGCTAATTGTGGTCGTTAATTAACCACCCTTGCATTGCATATTAGGTTGCACTAATCCCTTTTGGAGGTTTGATAATGACGAGATATGTACCCTCATTGAGGATGTGCCACTACCCGCATTGTTAGGCTCGTGATTTTGCATCAATTTGGGTCTATTAGATACTTTGTACTTAAGCCTTAAACCATTGCATTAATTGTGTGCGGAAGAAGAGTTGCTCAGGGGATTCTCATTGAGCCCCTAAACTTTGCATGTGGAGAACTCTAGCATTATTAATTAACTTGCAAAGTGTGTTATTTTTCTCTCTAACTTTTCTGTTGCATCAGTTCAACATAGATGTGTGTGTATGTGAGCTTCAAAGAATTCAATGGTCAAAGCATCTTTTTTGGTAAGGCAAGAAAAAGAAAACAAAAACCCCTTTTTGCTGCCTTCAACCACGTGGGAAGGGACCCTCTTTTTTCTTTTTGGAGCTAAAGTGTCAAGGCCTAGCCCACCCGAATGGACCTCAAAAAGGCGGTAAGGTTGAATTAATATAATTTTGGGTCCGTGATTGACATGAAGCACTGCTTTTGCTGGCCATTGGGTGATCATTGAGCTGCCAGGTCTCGAGTGTCCACACCTCATCTCTGCCACAACTCCATCAACATTCAAAGCTTTAACGCGAGGTCGCCAATAACATCATAGACGGGCTGCTACCTCTGTCGTAAGAACTATTTGCCTCATCTCTTAGAGCCCTCACGAGTCAATGATGCTCATCTCTCTTGCATGTGCACTGGACTCGAGCTCATTTTGCTACACCTTGGATACCCTCGGCGTGCAGACCTACCTCGTCCTTGGCCTGCAACAACCCCCTTGCATGCCTGTAGTTGCTCATCAATAGTTGCAGCCCTCGTTTGTTGCCTATCAAACTACACCGACACCTGCTCACGGCCCCCTCCTGCTATGCAACCCTACCAATCTTAACACCACTCAGAGTCGTCAAACTACACCCATCAAAATCAGTTGTGTAGACTAGTGCTAGCTAGGTGAAATCAACACCCTCACTCAACAAAACAATCGTCATCGTCACCTACTCAGCCATTTAGTCATTTTGGCAGTGCATCCCACGCGTCGCATATTCTTAGCTTTTGCAGACCTGATGCCACTTAGTTTTCTCATGAGTGGGTCATTTTTCACAAGTGTCTGTTCCCACTGTCCTCAAATACCTTCACATTCAAAGGAGGAACTCAAGGTTTCATCAAGCTTCAAAAGGGCTTCTCCAAGAAGAAATTTCAAAAAACCTCAAAGACTATTGTGAAGAGGGGCTTCACCCCGGTGAAGAGGAGCTTCACAAAGTTCAAAATTATTTTTTACTCTCTCTCTCTCTCTCTCTCTCTCTCTCTCTCTCTCTCTCTCTCTCTCTCTCTCTCTCTCTCTCACTCACTCACACACACACACACACACACACACACACACAAACAAACAAAATCTTGCATCCAAGCACAATAAATTGAAAAATAAATTTCCTATCATCTCCTAAGGGGTATTTGTGCTCATGTAAAGAGGTAGACACTGGCTAGGAGAGTCTCCTAATCTAAGACCCCTCTATCAGTGCAATGGAAGAGAAGGCGCTTGGGAATTACCAAGTTGAAAGGCTACTTGTCATAATAATCAATATCTAATTCTCCTAAATGATTTTCTCATATTAAACTGATCATTTAATGTGGGGAGGTACCAGGGGAGAAAAAGCTAGAATATTGGTTAAGCTAGCAGACCGGCCACAGTAGGGATCCAAAGGAGGGAAAATAGGGATCCAAAGGGGGGGCCATCTGCAAAAGAGCCATGTGCAACAATGGTCTAAAAAGACCCTAAGGTTCAGCCCATTAAGATTTCCAAAATGCTAAGGTTCCAAAATTCAAAGGTTGTGTCCAAAGGTCAACCCTAGGGAAAATTGGATGCTTTGTGTGTGCCCTAAAAGTCTTTGCACATCCCTACATGGGAGGGGGCGATCCATAAAGATAGGGGATGAGAGAGAAAGCCACACACACACACACACACACAGGCTCCCTTTACACAAAGGGGATGAGGGACACATGTCAGCTCCCTAGGCCAGATGCCCGCAAAGTGTGCCCAATTTCTATTGGATGACCCTTGAAGTGGACCAATGAGAATTAAGCTAGACTAAATCTAGTTTAATTAATCTAAAAACATTTAATAAAAGAAACCAATGAGAATTAAGTCTCCTAGAAGACTATTGGGCAGTTTCCCAAGGGGTCCAATGAGCATTCAGGAGCCCCATGGCTTGCCTGATTCCTATTGGCCAGCAGGCAAAGGGGTCCAATGAGAGTTTAGTTTAATTATTTAATTACCTAAAACTCTCACAAAAGGGGAAAGGGGGACACATGTCAGAAGGCTATCACTTATGCTGCTTAATTGTAATTGGCTTGACTTGGGGAGGGTCAATGAGGCTTCAGCAAGAGCAATTAGCAAGAGGGCTCGCCCAAGAGAGAGAGAGGGGGCTGATTTTTGCAAGGCATTATCACACACACACTCACACTTGACCATGTGTGAAGAAAGAATACTCTATTTCCTCCCAAGCTTTAATGGAGAGCTCATCACCTACTCCAAGCTTGTGAGATAGAAGCCTACATCAACACTCTCTTGGCATGTGGATGCAAATCCAACCAAGAGCCAAGCTTCAATGCATGCTCATCTTCTCTACCAAGCTAATTACTAAGCTAAGCTATGCTAATATGAGTGATTATTTGAGGAGATGTACATCTTTCTCGTAAGATACTCCTTCTTCCTCTCAATCTACTCTCATACCCTGCTAGCTCTCACCATCTTCGAAGGTGTGTGAGGTCTTGGGTCTGAGAACGGGGATAATTCAAGTTGTGTTTGATGAAGTGTTTTGCTTAGTGCATGAAGCTTCCATCTTCATTGCACTAACTAGTCTTGAAGGAACACAAAGAATTGTATTGTACAATGTCTCTCTTGATGGGAGAAACCATAATACAAAGCCTTTTGGAAGGGGGACCGGCTCCATGCAAATCCGGTCCCTCAACTGTTGTCAATAGCTTAATTTCTCTCTCTTTTGAATGTATTGTTGATGCTATCTAACTAGGTGCTATGCTTTTAGTTGCTCTCTCCACCCAAGCACTCTTGTAATTCTCATTAGGAATCTATTCTAATGGAATGCCCACTATGTTCATGCTAATTTCCGCTACACATAAGTTATTAGGCCATTAATTGTTACACTACTTAATGAAAAAGTAGTCGTGGGGAGTAGTCAAGCCAACACTCATTGATCCGACATCCACTGTTGATGCACAAGTACTGACACGAGCTATGAGTGCCTAGAATCAAGACAAGGACGAGTAGGAATTAGGAATCATAATCACTGCACTACATGACAATTATGTACACTTTATTGATGATTGTGACACCTCATCAATTGCATGCGAAGCACTAGAAAAAAACTTTAGAGCTAGGAAAAAGAAGATCAAAGTAATCTTAAAGAAAAATATATACAAATTGCAAATGGAACATAACGAAGATATTGCAAGCTTAGTCAATCGCCTTAAAAGTTCATATAACCACACAACTAGTTTATGTAAACAATGCAGTACCAGAGGAGAACAAAATCACAGTCCTTCTAGCAGTGTTACCACCTAGCTTTGACCAGATCATGACCATCATTGAGGAGAAGGATCCAACACGAGATTTTCAAGATGTCATCAACTCTTTAATGTCCAAAGGAGAAGAAGCAAGGGAGGAATGCTTCTTCAGGGGGAGGAGCTTTTGCAGTTAGCTCTAGCAACAAAACCTATTTCAAGTGTGGGAAAGAAGGGCACATAGCAAAGGACTGTCTAGCATCGAAGACTTGCAGCATTTGCGGAAAGAAGGGTCACCTTCCTTCCAAGTGTTTCAAAAGGGACAAAGGCAGCACCAACAAAAATCCAAGGCCCAAAGTGTATTTTGTAGAAGAAGAGAAAGATGAAGATGAAGAAGAAGACAACAATAGCTTCTAGTCTACGACGACATTCTCTAGACATTTTTTGTTTTGCCTTTCCCTTGAAATTGTATTTGTTTGGAGATAGCTTAGACTAGATTTGTCTCAGTTTTATACATTATTCAAGGGGAGGTGTTTGAGTATCTTTTGGATTAGAGATAGTTTGTCTCCTCGATTGGGGATGGTCTCCTAGATTAGAGATGTTCTTTTGCTCCTGGATTGGAGTGGAGTGTGCCAAAGATGTCACTTTTCTTCAGTTTCTTCCTAGTCCAAACCTCAAGGGGAGGATTATAAAGTGTGATCTTTGTTCTAAAGTGTGATTCAAGGAGAGAAGAGTGGAATTATCCCACATGCATTGGTGCAAGGCTGTAGAGATACTAAAAGCTCATTTCATGAATGAATAAACACAAGTCTATTTTGCATTACATCTCCCTTGTTTATGGTGAGCTTGTGATGGCTTAGCAAATACTCAAGATCGTGTTTATGAGTCCAAGTTAATTGATCTTGGAACCTAATTCGCTTGAGTGATAATCTAGCCAACACACATTCACTTGTGTGCACTATGTTTCTCTTTCATCCACCCTAGCTAGCATGATCCCATTCCCATCATTGCTTGATATGATCTATGTCAAAATCCATTCTGGTGGCCTCGAGCACCGCCTCTAAATCTCAAAGCTTCAATAATGTGTGTTCTTTCAAATGAAACGCGTACTTACCAATCTTGGTATGGGGTACAAAGCCCTATTGATGTGTTTGTACTACCTACTCTTCCATGAACTGTGTGGCTTGGTCCACACTTTCCTGCATTTTCTTTAATACTTTCTTTGTCTTTTCCATGCCTAAACCTTTTGAGTACTCCTGTGAGGAAGATAATGACTTATTTGTGGTGGTGGACAAAGAGAAACTAGACATCTTCATTGTGTTGAGTTTGGAGCGACACGGTGCAACAGTGGAGGGTGAAGATGGTGAAGGTGAAATGGTGAAGGTCTGGAGGTTGTTGTATGTTGTGTAGACAACAAAGATGGAGAAGGTTTTGCAGGAGAGTTAAGGTGTGCAATAGCTTGAGATAGAAGTGCAAGGTCGCACACCTTTTGCATAGTAATCTTTATAGTGCCATAAATGCTCCATAATCTTGCTCTCTTGGTTTTAAAACTGACGTTGTCCATGTGTCATTCATGCAATTGTCTAGCCATCCACTCATTACCTGGCCGATTTTGGCCTTACTTGATGATTGCATACCATTAAGGTTGTGAGATAGTATTGATTCTGATTTTATTCTATTGAGAACTGCATTGAAGAAGATGGAGAAGAGGGTGACCTCTTTCTCGCCTTTTTCTTGCCTTGATCTTCTTTGTCTGCACCATCACTTTCATAAGAAGAAGAGGATAAAGAATATGGAGAAGAGGGTGACCTCTTTCTCACCTTTTCCTTCTCTTGATTTTTGTCATCCCTCTTTCAATTATGGTGTGGAGAAGTGTGTGATGGCCTTCTCCATTTAGGAGGTGATGGAGAGCATTTAGCCCGCCGTCTTTGTGGAGCCATCTCCGTCGAGGTGGCAAGAGACTCAATTCTTTCTCGTTCCTTTGGTGGGGGCTCTTGAGATCTCCGTTGAAAAGGAGATGTGTCATCTAGAAGCAAACTTTTGAGCCCTTCGTATGGATCCTCCTCTTCTTCCCGAATTGGAGAGAGGCCTCTTTTGGAAATCTCGCAAGGAGGCTTCCTAGGTACTCACTTGTCATGGTGGGGAGCTTGGAGAATCCCATGAGCACGAAGTTGCCATTGCACTTCACTTTGGAGGGATGGATTGTCAATGGTTTTTTGAAGCCTAGAAACAAGGTAGTTAACAAGAATAGGGGCATCATTAGTAGCCTGCTAATCAGAAAAATCAAAGCTATCAACATTAATTTCACTCTCTTTACTATTGTTAGCCATTCTAACAACTTTTAGGTGTAAACTTTTTAGGTGTACTTTGGCACTTCAAGCCCTAGTTTCTACTCCTCTTTACCCCTTTAGAAAAAACACTCAAGCTATTGTACCCGTGGCTCAAATACCATTAATTACAAGGAATAGAAGAGAGGGTAGTTCAACACCAAAACAACACCGGCTCCTGTCAAGCTTCTAATAGCTCAATAGTGCCTCGTAGGAATCCACTATTAAGAACATAGTTGTCGACGGTGATGCCCCGTTATCTGCACGAAGGCAAGCACACTGCAAGGCTAAAAAATCCCAATTCTACTTACTCAAATGCAATTAATAATATCAACCATTTATAGCTATCTTGAGGACCTCCCTTCTTGAGCAAGAAAAGAGAAACCTTGTGCTTTGATACCAATGTAACATTTAATGCCTAGTAACTTGTGTGTAGTGGAAAATAGCATGAACATAGTGAGCATTTCATTAGAATAGATAACTAATGAGAATAACAAGAGTGCTTGGGTGGAGAGAGCAACAAAAAGTATAACACCTAGTTAGATAGCATGAACAATACCTCAAAACAGAGAGAAATTAAGCTATTGACAACAGTTGAGGAGTGGATTTACGTGGAGTTGGTCCCCCCTCCAAAAGGCTTCGTATTATGGTTTCTCCTATCAAGAGAGACATTTTACAATACAATTCTTTGTGTTCCTTCAATACTAGCTAGTGCAATGAAGATGGAAGCTTCAAGCACTAAGAAAAACACTTATAAAACACAACAGAAATTCCCTGACGATCTTAGACCCAAGACCTCACACACCTTTGAAGATGGTGAGAGCTAGCGGGTATAAGAGTAGATTGAGAGGAAGAAGGAGTAGTCTTACGAGAAAGATGTACATCTCCTCACGCATAGCTTAGCTTAGTAATTAACATGGTAGAGGAGATGAGCATGCATTGAAGCTTGGCTCTTGGTTGAATTTGCATCACAAAGCCAAGAGTTGTTTGTGTAGGCCTCCCTTCTCACAAGCTAGGAGTATGTGATAAGCTTTCCATTAAAGCTTGAGAAGGAGAGAGAGAGTATTCTTGCTTCACACATGAGTTAGTGTGAGTGTGTATGCAATAATTCCTTGTAAAATTCAGCCCCCTCTCTCTCTTGGTCGACCCCTCTTGCTATTTTCTCATGCTCACACCCTATTGGCCCATGCCAGGCTTAGTCAATGAAATTTAAGCAGCATAAGTGATAGCCTTTGGACATGTGTCCCCTTTACCCTTTTGTGAGAGATTTAGGTAATTAATTAATGCAACTAAACTCTCATTGGACCCCTTTGTCTCCTGGCCAATAGGAATCAGGCAAGTTATTGGGCTGCTGAATGCTCATTGGACCCCTTGGGAGACTGTCCAATAGTCTTCTAGAGAGATTAAATCTTATTAGTTCTTTTATTAAGTGTTTTTCAATTAATTAAGCTAGATTTACTCTAGCCTAATTCTCATTGGTCCACCTCCATGGCCATCCAATAGGATTTGAGTTTACCTTCTGGGCTAGGGAGCTGAAATGTGTCCCTCATTCCCTTTGTGTAAAGGAGTCTTGTGAGTGTGTGTGTGTGTGTTTCTCTCTCATCCCCTACTTGCAAGGCTGGCCCCCTCCTTTGTAGGAGTTTAGAAGACTTTTTTGGTACACACACAAAGCATCCAATTTCCTAAGCTTTGATTTTTGGACACAACCTTTGAATTTTGGAACCTTAGCATTTTGGAAGTCTTAATGGGCTGAACCTTAGGGTCTTTAAAGCCCATTGTTGTACATTTCTCTTTTGCAGATGGCCTCCCCTTTGGATCCCTATTTTCCCTCCTTTGGATCCCTATTGTGGTCGGGGTCTGCCATCTTAACCAATATTCTAACGTTTCTCCCCTGGCACTTCCCCATATTAAATGATCAATTTAAGATGAGAAAATCATTTAGGAGAATTAGATGTTAGTTATTATGACATTACCTCTCTCTTGAAATCATAGTCGTCCTCGACTATATGGGGTAGGGAAGATAAAGCATATTCATTAGTCCTTTTTCTAGTGGGTAGAGGATCTCTATGTTACCTTACGACATCATTCCAAAATGGATGACTAGTCCATTTGGTACTTGAGAGCCTAAGCTTCCGCAAGCATGTTTGCACATTAGTCCTATCAATCTTTCATAATAGAGTGACAAGTTCTACTTGGTGTTTGGGAGACGTCGTCTCCGCAAACTTGATCTCAGCATGCATACTACTGAGAGGGAGAAAACATTTGTACATCTGCTTACTCTAGGGAAGCATTGTAAGCATTGACAAGGGTTAGGTTATCCTTTAATTTGTATGCCTTGAATCCATCTAGCATCTTCAAAAGGATAATTCTTAAACTTGATAAGATATTGTCAGATAGTCTTACCACCTCTTAGTACCTTGTCTTCCTGTCGGAGAATGGACTGGGGTTGCAGCACCTCTTCTTGGTCCTCGATCTCCGATGGGTCTTCAATAGTTGATTCTTGAGATGGCTCTCCTTTGTAAAGCTTTAGTAGGCTCACATGGAAAGCATTGTGTATGAGCCAATGGCTGGGCAACTTGAGTTGATAGGTCATCTCATTGATTGGCCTAAGTATCTGGAAGGGACCATAGTACCTTTTTGCTAACTTAGCATAGTACTTTTGGTGTCCCGTAGGATTCTTGCTCGTCATGTGCCTTAATCGAGCCTTGGGAAATTTAAGTAAGACCCAATCGTTATCTTTAAAGGTTTCGTCTCTTTTGTGCTTATCAGCAGCAGTCTTTTGCCTTTGCTGTGAGATAGAGATAGCATTCTTAATCTTTTGGAAAGATTCTTGTAGGTCTCGGCTATACTCATCTGCAGAGAAGATCTTCCCGTGTACCTTAAGTAGCAAGGGAATTTTGGATCTTCCCTTAATTACCTCAAAAGGTGCTTTTTCCGTGGAAGTATGTACATTGTTATTGTAGGCACTTGAAATAGCCGTTATCCTTGCGATAATGCTCAAGCTCTTTAGGAGAGAGTTTTTTTTTGGCTTTGTAAATTCCCTTCTCCTTAGCTTTGTTGGAATTGCGCTTAGGAGACTTTTGGACATTGTCCTTCCTCTTAGGCTCATTGGAACCCTTATTTTCCATGGGCTTAGAATTTCTCTTAGCCCCTGTTTGGAAATAGATTCGAGAAGCCACCATAGTATGGTGTATAACCGCCGATATGGTGCGTGTCCTTTGGGAGTTGACATACTCCACCATTTCTTCAATCAAGCCCGCACAAAATTGTTGCTTTTTCTCTCCAAAATCCATCTTTTTGAAGACAGTGGCTTTGAGATGTAAGTCCCAAAACTTGTCTACATATTTGTGAATGGATTCGTAGGGAGAGAGCTTCAAGCTTCGCCATTCGGTGAGTACTTTGTCTTTGGCATCGATGTCTAAACTGCTTCATAATAGAAGCTCTTGTTGCCGGATACGCCGCGACGGACGCCAGCACAGCAAGAACTCACCTAACAAGATTTGTCAGCTAAGGACGAAGCTCGACCCGCAGGCACGTGGAAGCAAGCATAGGGTGTCAACCTACACTCGACCGACTCTCGACTACTTCCTACAGAGGTCTCTTCCCAATGTCTAAGCTACACCCTTCAGAAGTACATAAGAGGAGATTTCCTACAACGCTTTCAAGAGCCAAATACCCATCAAACGTTCTCAAAACGCTACGGAACTTGAAGGAAATCCTATTAACACTAATAAGTCGCTCTCCCTAAGGTCCATGAACCAAAACTCCAACCCTAAACACCAGGTGCAAAATCACGTAGGATGTCTGGTTGAAATTTTCAGGTCGTCGTTTCCAAAAACTAAAGTGCCTAATGTGTAGCTCTACTCAATGCGAACGCGTGGATATGCTGAAATGCGAAAATAGACAACGTATGCTCATCGAATCACCAAATATAGCTCGATACACGAGCTCTCAAAGCCAGATTGTACACACGCAATGTAGGAGTTGGCGCGTAGCTCTCTTTGGGGGCAACACGCTGCACTTCTCTGCACTCGATTCCAACCACCGGTGCGCGCGTAGCGTCAAGATAAAACTCTCACTCTCTCTCGTACACACAGTACGCTCACTCACACAGACAAAACTTATAAAAATGACAAAGGGTGTTTTTGCATTAAGGTCAAATGTGGTATAAATACCTTACAATCTCAAACCCTAATGTAGCAATTTAACCATTCACTCAGTCTAAATGTCAAAAATGGGATACAAGCTGGAAGCTTCTACAAGCCCCACTATTTACAAAGGTGAAATGACGATTTTTCTCAATTAAGGAATAACTACAAAAAATAATATCCTACCAGGCAATCATCCTCCGTTGGGTGTGTCCATCCGCTAACACTCCCCCCCTCCTAGTTCATGTCGTCCCCGACATGGCAGTAGAGTTGCTTCTTTAGTGGAGGCTTTCGCGCATCTTCAGGAGAGACTCATACCGCGCATGCTGGGCTAGTAATGTCGGGCCGAATATTTTTGTATTGATGGTGAAGAAACCGGTGTAGAAGGCTTCTTCAAAGTTCTGGAGGTGATACAAGGGCAAAAACATGATTCTCTAATAAAGGGCATGTATTACCTCATGAGAAGGCTGAGTAGACAGATCATATGCACATCTATATGTGTCTTGGAAGAAGAAGATGTTGTCTGTTACTGTCCAAGTTTAAAGGTTTCAAAAACCGCCATAAGGGTTTTATAGATTTTTCTGAGCATGATGCAAGAGAGGTCAGGCGAGCCAGTGAACAATTTAATGGTGCCCGTTAGGGTTTTCACCATGTATTACTCACTCATTCTCTCGCCTGCCTTCAAGCCTGGCAGCTTTGTGTAGTTGAGCCATGTGGGTTGGCTTTTCTGCAGCAGCTCTTGTGCTTTCCAGGTCCGCATCCTTGGTAGAGGGCAAAAGCTAAGGTTGTCTCTGACTCTTTTAGGTGCCTCTACTAGATGAACTAAATACTGCGGTTATTTGGTTAGCCATGCCTTTCTCCACTTTGGCTGAGAGTCCACAATCAGCTTAACTCCTTCTGGTTTGGAGATATCTGCTTTGTATAATGGCACTATTGGCTCCTCTTAAATCCGTTTGTTTATTGTAGCAGCTTAATACTTTAGAAGAGGATATGGGAGAGAAGGTTGTAGCCATTCATGCCGAATGATATTGGCATCTAACTTCTGAATGGTCATAAACTTAAATACTTTCTGCTCCCACTCCATTGCTTCTTTGGCCGTGTCTTTTATTGCTGCTTCTATTGCCTTCTGTAGATTTTCTTCTTCTTCTTGTGTCAGATCCTGGGGTTCTTGTGATGGTCCCACAAGGATGTCCTCTTGCATAGTGGTGTCCACTAGATCTGACACATTTTCTATGTCAATGCTTTCCATTGCTGCTGGCCCTATGCTCAAGTGTTGCTCTTCAGTCTTTTGTTGGCCTTTCAGCTCATCCATCTGCTTCTGATATGCCTTCTTTTCCTGTTCAGCTTGATCTCCCATGTTCACTAAGAGGTTGTTCAAATCTGCATTGGTTTTTTCAGCCTCTTCTAGCTTCCTCTTGGTGTCTTCATTTTCTGTTTGCAATCTCTTTAGTTCCTCGTCCATCTTCTTTTTCAAGGCTTCTAGCTCATCTTTCATGGCCTTGTTCTCATCTTCCAGACGGTTTTGCATTACTAGGGAGCCCTCAGCCAGCATCAGTCTTTGTCTCTTCTCTAGTGTCAACTTCTTTTGGAGTTCCTTCATTTGTTCTTCATATAGATCATTCTCTGAAGCAGTGCCAGTCGAGGTAGTAGCTCTGACTCTGGCTGGAGATGCCCTTAGCTTTTGGATGGTCTGATCTTTCACTTTCATTTGATCTTTTAGCTCTATCACTTCATCCTGGCTTACCTCATGTTCTAGCTCAGCCTTTTTCTAACCTCTTTGGACTCATCAGCAAGCTATAGTGTCAAGTTGTCCCTCTCTTTCTCCGCATCTGCCAGTGATTTGCTGATTTTCTTGTATTCCTCCTCTGCTCTTTGAAGCTTTTGTTCTTCTGCCTGACTCTGTCGTTCCATTTCTTGGCATCTTTGTAGTGCCGCGTCCAGATCGGCTTGCAGCTTGGTTTGTTTCTCTATGTTCTCTTGGTCCTGTTTTTGCAGTGAGTCCACTTCAGCTTTGATATGAACATTTGTTTTGAGATTATCAATTTCAATCTTAGTGGCCATCGACCTTGCTCTGAGCCCGGTGAGTTTTTGCATCACTACATCCCAATCATTGGTTTGTGACTGTAGATCCACTGTATCCCTGGCCATCTCATTCAACTCCACTAACCGAGGGCTCTGCATATATTCCTTGGGTCTTGTGCTTGACAACTCAAAAGCTGCATTAGCTGCCTCTTCTCGAGAGTACCCAGCAAGCAGCTAGGAGATCAAAAAATATTATATAGTTTCTTTCTTCTGGATCTGGCTTTTCATCTTTTGACTCAACTTCTGCCTTCTGCTCTTCCTCTTTGTTCTTCTCTTCCTTAGAGTATTGTTTCCCATCAGGCTTGATGGTGGAGTTGGTTGCTTCTTATTGAAACCCCGATCCGCCTTTGTTTTCCTCTCTCTTTCTTGGCCTTCCTGCTCTTCGAGCAGCTATTGTCTCACTTCGTCAACCTCTTCTTCTGTAAACAGTATATTTGGGATATTCTCCACCGTAGCATCTAAGATCTCAAAGTTCTTGATATAATCTTCAAATCGATCCCTTTGAATCCTTCAAGATGATCCGGACATAGCCTCAAGTGATGGCTTCCATAACTCGCTCAGATCCCCTTTTAGTGCTCTCTCGACTCTGAAACTTTCAATTAGTCTTTCTAGCCTTGCCGCTTTTTGTGACTTTGTTTCCTTGATTGGCACCTGTAGAGTTCCTTTCTTTCCCTTCTTTGGTTTTGGTAGCTCTTCTAGTACTGTCTCTAAACGGCGCTTCAACCTTGTGGCTACCCTGGGCGCCTTAGGAGGTTCTTCTTCTTTGTCTTCCTTTAGCTTGAGCCAATCATTTTGTGAGGGAGGTAGAGGCCAGTTTCCCTTGGCATGCAATGCCCCATAGATGACTTTTGTTATCAACTCACCAGGTACAATATAGGTGGGATTTTTGGTCCCCATCTTCACAAGATTGTCGTGGATGTAAGCGGCATAGTTTATCTCCTTTGGTTTGCTCTTCTGCATTGCCCAGTGAAAGTGGTGGCAATAGCTCCAGGTGGCATCCTGTATTTATGTGGCCACTTGGTACACATGTGCAAGTATTGATTGTATAGTTGGCTCATGATAGCCACGTTCGGGTTTGCAATATCTTCAAATGTATAGTTATTCTTCTTTTCCGAGTAGACCTTAATGTCATCTCGCCTCTTTGTCACACTGTCTCCTTTGTTAGAGATGTCAAGTGCTGCTGCCACCACCTTCTCTGTGATGGAAATCATTGTTTGAAGCTTGCCTTACAGATCTGTAACTCGGGCTATGCCATCCTCTTTCATTGTGGTGACAAATTCTCACACTCTTTTAACATCAATCCCTGTTGGCAAGGCTTCAAAGTAATTGAGAGATCCAGTTTCTCCAGGTAGTTCCCCATCTTGCTCCTAACAAACTCATTGAGCTCTTGAGGTATCATGGGTAGCTCCAATGCATTTTCCTCCGGATCTTTAAATACTCCTTGGTAGATTCTCAGATCATTGGTCTCTAGCAGGTCATCTTGAATCCAAGTGCTTGTGGGCTTCAAGGTTCCCTCTGGGAAAACAAAAGGCTCCACTTCTTCTAAGTAGTCCTTGATAGTCATCCTCTTCTTCTTTGGAGGTGATTTTGTGGCTGCCATGGATCCTGTTGCACTCAGTAGTCCAAAGTTAGGGTTTTTTACATATTAGCTGATAAACTGAGTTCTGACTACCCAAGTGACTTGAAAATTGAAATAAGAACTCTAAAGGAACTAGGGAAACCCTGCATGTGTCCACAATAGATTTTTGGCTTAAAAATAATCATGTAGACATCCTATGCGTAGGATGTCTACCCTCTCTGTTTTTTGTGAAACTTGACAGGCTTGTGGCCCTTGACCTGTGCAACATGGCTATGTGCTTGGAATTTGGTTTGGACATCAAAATTTGTAATTTTGAAAAGATTTAGGCTTTTGGCTCACAAATTGGGTAGGATGTCCTAAACAAGTGGCAAATGATATTCAATTGAGTTGAAATTTGATATATAGGCTTCTTATACCATGTAAAAGGCTCCCATGAAGTCAATTCCTGCACAGAAGGTCACTATGACACTGGAGACATCCTACACATAGGATGTCTATTTTCTCAAAATGACTTGAAGTTGGTTCTCTGGGTAGCCCTTAGCATGTAGAACATTGCCCTGCTCTTAGATTTTGATTTGGATAAGCATTGGTGTTGTTAAGAGCATGTGTAGTGTTTTTAGGCTCAAAAAGTGCATCTTGGAGGTTTTGGGGGCCAAATGTGATGGGAATAGCTTGAAATTTGATACATGAGCTTGTGAAGGTGTTATAAAGACATCTGGAACTCAAAAACACCAGTTGGAGGTCAAATAGGCCATTTAGACATCCTACGCGTATGATGTCTATTTGATTAATTTTCATATCTGACCCCACAATTAGCTTGGCAATGTGCTAATGAGCATATTGTGCAAGCTTCCATGTGATTTGGACTAGTTTTGGTAGGTCTATGACCCATTATTTCCTCTATGCTCTGACTTTCCGTTTTTTGATGCATATGAGGTCAACTCTTGTCCAAATATGATGAAACTTGATGGCTAGCATGTATAAGCTATGTAGAAGCTCTGTATGAGGGGAGATGTTGAGTTTGGTTCCCAAACATGGCCCTGAGACATCCTATGTGTAGGATGTCTCCTGATGAATTTTATATGAGAAATGCTATTGGTACATGCCCTGAGTCCCCTTTAAGCCCTATTTCAATAAAAAAGTAAAAAAGATAGATAGAAACTTCCTGTTTGGCTTTCAGAGCCTCTGAGCCGTTTTCTGACTCTTGGAGTGCTTTTTGGCAATGAAATTTCTTGATGTTAGTCTCCATAGCTTCATGGTTCCTTGGGGATCCTTGCCATATGGTTTTTGTTGGCTTTGGCTTCACGGGAGCTCCGTTTGGCAATTTGTCTCTCTGGAAGCACCCGTAGTTGCGTTCACATGTCGTCAATGACTTGTGGTGGTCTACCACCATAGGACTTGGTTGTTGATGGTCTAGGAAAGTCGCTCGTGAAGTTTGGTGGCAAACGGACATCCGGTTTGGCCATGAGAGCTAGTTGACGCTTTGTGTGTCTGATGCCATTTCTGAAGCTTAGTCCCACTTTGGGTTGCCTTATGGTTATGTGCGCTATACAGCCTTGTAGAGCATGTCGAGATGCTCCTATCAATGAGTTTTGGTAGCATTTGGGCGACTTTCCACCGATTTACCATTTGGTGGCCTCTTGCAAGGCTCTAGAAGTTAGGGTTTTTCCCAATGGTTTTTTGCCGCCTTTGTGCATTCAAGAGTGATCTCCTAAGCTAGGATAAACCGTCGATGAAGCCTTATTGCTTTTGGGTTAGCCGTTAGGTGGCCACCTCTACCTGTAGGTCTCTACTGCTCGTTTCCAGTGTGAACCTACACTAGTTTTCACGACAAAACATCAAACATACGCGAAAAGATCAAGGTCGTGAGCCTACCTCTCATATCTGGAGCGTGTCGAGTGGTCGTGCGCGTCGTAGAAGCAGTTGGAAGTCCAGTTCGCTCTAGGTGGCAAGAGCTCTCTCTCAAGAAGGAAATAGTAGAAATGAGCTCTAAGTGAAGCGAAAAAAATCTTATAATGAGGGTCCCCGAACCACTTCCTATGAAATTTGACATGTGCTCCCAACTTCTTGCGAGACGCAGTTTAGGCTCGAAAAATTCTTGATTTGGACTCCATTTGCCCAGTTTCCGAGAAATTTGACGTTTCAATCAAAATCTGACCAAAACAAGCCTTCTGCTCCATTCACATAATTGCACCCCCCCATTGTACCATAGGTTGTCCTATAGTCACTGATTATCCCCATATTTTTTGTTTTTCATTACGATCGTATTTTACCTGCTTTTTGTATTTTTGAAGTTTTTTTGCCGATAATTAATAAAATTAACAAGCAAATAACTTAAACCCAAAAGATCTCCAAATATCATAATAACTCAAAAACATCACCGCAAAACACTATATACACTCACATGCAATTTTTATGGCCGGATTTCTCCGTTTTACCAATAATTTGTCCGAAAAATGGCTATTTTTACATATATATACACACCTAGGGGCCTGATTTTGCGTTTGGCCCCATATATTTGTAGATTCATGTAAGGGTATATGTACTTAGGTTAGTCTAGAAAATTTTGCAATCAAACGAAAACCCTTCAAAATAGTCAAAAAACATGCCCTTTTTTGTTCTTTTTACCTTCATTGGGTCCGCATTTGAGAATTTCTCCCCCCTCCTAGTCGGAGTCCTCTCGGACGACAAGGTATCGCCTCGGTGTATGTGCAGTGCATGGGATAAAAAATTGTGCTAATGCTCGGCTATGTAATGTGGCCCTATTTGATGCATACTCAGTCAATGCATGGAAAAACCAATGCTGTGCGATAGGAGGGAATAAGCAAGATGCATATTGGCATTAGACGTCGAGGTTTCTTGTTTGTTGTTGATTTGGCTGGAGGATTTTCTTTGCAAGTAAAAGTTGTAATTCTACAGCTCTCTGTTTGATCGTCTTTCTTGCAAAAGTTGCTTGGTTTGCCGCTACTGTCGATATTGCCATGGTTGTCTCCGTGGAGATAATTGTCATGGCAGAATTGGCCGTAGTCTTTTTCTCTTTTGCTTTCCATTTGTAGCTTTATTTTGGAGGTTTTTGTAGGTTTATTGCCACATCCGTGGTCGTCATTGTTGTTCTGCTGATCAACACCCACATAGTTTGGTTTGCCGGTTTCATATGTAGTGTGTTTCTACATGCTGGTGTTGCTTGTACTGAAGGGTGTTCCTGTTGCTTTGGTTTCTGGATCCAAATGCGAGTCGCATTTAAGTTGTTACTGAGCATTCTCTTTGGGATCCATATCTTTTTTATTTTATTCCCGTGGTTGTTAGTTGAACTGTGTTCTTCTATTGTATTGTGGTTTGTATGCAATGTCACCTCTATCCTTCCTCACCCATACTTGTTTTTCGCGTGTTGCTAACATTGATCTTTTCACTGTGGTCTGTGTTGTTTTATGTTTGTAGTGAACATGGTTGGCAGTTCCCTGGTTGTTCTCCATGGGTATTGTATTGTTCTTTAGTGGCACCCATCCTTTTGGTTCTTTATCCAGTGATTGTGGTGCTGTCATCTGGATCTTCTGGGTTTTCTGAGCAAATGCTACCACCTGTTGTTCTTGTGCATGCTGAATTTTGACTGTATTCGAATTCCAATCTATCTGCACATTATACTCTTTTTGCCAAGGTTGTCCCAACAACATGGGGTGTAGTGTGCTCTCATCCTCAACCACGTAAAACTTGTGTGCGTAAATATATTGATGTATTTGTACATGCAATATATTCCAACCCAATGTTCTTAGCGAATGTGATGTACTACTTTCCAACACTTGTGGTGTAGGATGTAGGTGATCTTTGGGCTTGAGCTGTTTATATAATTTGTAAGAGATCAGATTTGCTTGAGCTCTAGAATCAAGCAATGCCGTCGATTCAACTTGATTGCTACCCACTTTGACTACAATTATTGGTTCCACTGTGTCTTCACCAAAATTCATGAGTCGAATAGCATTTATTCGCAACGGTGATCCACCGTGTTGTTGTTGTCATAGAAGTCTTCTTTTTGCAATGCGTTCTTTTGCTTCTGCTTGGGCTTCTTCTCGTACCCTCTGTTTCTCCTTCATCCGTTGTTTTTCTTGATGGATTTGTTGAAGCATATCCTGTGTTAGTGGTAAATGAAACTTTTTGAACCGACATCCACTAATCCAAATTGGCATTTCTTCTCCTGCCAATGTAGCAAGTTTGACAGCTCCACTTTGTGATAAGTCACTAATTACAAAGGGTCCCATCCCTCACTTTTTCAGTTTCTTGGCATGTTGCTTCTATAAACAAGCACATAATCACCTGTTTTAAACTCTTTCGTGCGCACATGCTTGTCAAAAAACTCTTTTTGTCTTCTCTTTTTAGCATAGATCGAAGCTACAGCTCTCAGTTCAAGTTCATCTAGCTTTTTAAGATCATCTATTCTTGAAGAGAGCTCATGCCCTATCCATTCTAAGCATTTTTCTACTCATAGAGTTGGAACTAAAAACTCTATGGGTAATATAGCGTTTAGACCAAACACCATGTTGTACGGTGTTGTTCCGATTGATGTTTTGTAAGCTACCCTGTATGCCCATAGTGTTGAGTGTCACTGTTGATCCCAGTTTGTCCTTGATTCTGATACAATTTTAGTCAGAACAGTGCATAGTGTTTTATTTGTGGCCTCAGCTTGTCCATTTGCCTGTGGATGATATGGAGCAAATTTTCTATGTATGACCATGAATTTCTCTAGCAGATATTCAATGACATCATTAAAAAAATGTGTTCCTCGATCACTGACAATTTCTATTGGTAATCCGTATCGTACAAAGACATTCTCATACAAAACTTGTGCAGTGGTTCTTGCGTCTGCTTTTTGTGTTGCCTTGGCTTCCACCCATTTTGTGAGATAGTCCGTAACCACAATGATATATTGGGTATGGGTGCGATATGCAGGGGGTGAAATAGGCCCCAGAAAATCAATGCCCCATTTTGCAAATGCCCGTGCTCCCATCATTGTCCGTAGTGTCATCTCATCTCTCTTTATCGGCACCTTAGTGCGCTGACATGCGTCACAACGCTTTACAAACTCTTCAGCATCCATATGCAATGTAGGCCACCATATTCTTGTGGTTAAGACAATTTTTGTCGTCTTATCACTTGAAAAATGGCCTCCACTTATTCCTCCATGTGCGTGTTCTAGAATCAACATGTATTCGCTTTCACTTGCACAAATTCTAAGTTGATTGTCCTTTCCTTGCTTGTAGAGTTGATTTCCAATTAAATTAAAGTCGCGAACCTCCAGCTCTATAGCCCTTTTTTGCGCTTTTGTTATGTTTTCAGAAAATGTCCTTGTTGTTAAGAAATCAATGATATATTGACTCCATGCAGGTGCAGTTTTTACCTGAAACAATGTCGCGTGATCCACCGGTCGTTTGGCACTACATATAGTACAATTGTTAACATAAGCATGTGTGTCAGCATACATAGTTGGCTAATAAACCCCTAATTGTTTCAGTCTTTGGTGTGTTTTCATTGTTGAACAATGAAATGCACAATCCTGGATGTGTGCTTCTTCAAGATAACACTCAAATTCATCTGGATTTATACATAATCGTAGAATTTGATCCGAGCCTAGATGGTATAGTCATCCTGCAATCAACAGGAAGTTTTTTGTTTGTCGAAATGTTTGTTGTTTGGATCTGTCTTCCTTGTTATCAAATCTACCTCCAAAGGAAAGAATGCTAACAATTTCCTGAGACCATTTGGGTATCATTCAATATTGAAAAGATAAGCAATAGGTATGTCATCATCTACTCTTTCAGGAGCTTTCCTGTTTTGCAGCTTTGAAAGATGATCCACTTGTAGATGAGTTTTACCCTTTTTTACTACCACTGTGAAGTGAAACTCTAGCAATATAATAAACCAGCGTACAATTCTTCCAGTATTGCATGGTTTATTTACTAGATACAAAAGAGCTTGATGATCTGTGAAGAACACAAATTTGTTCGCTAGCAAGTAATGCCGAAATTTTTTTACAACATAAATCATTCCTAATCCCTCTCTTCTAGTGGTTGTGTAGTTCTTTTCTGCACTATTTAGTTGTCGGCTCGCATAACAAACTGGGAAATCCATTGTTCCGTCTCCAGGTTGAGCTAGAATACTCCCAATTGCATATGCAGATGCATCAATGTGAACATGGAATATCTTTTCCCAATCTGGTGCTATAAGTACATGTGTTGATACAAGGTTTTCCTTAAGCTTTTGGAATGAAGTTTCACACTCCTCAGTCGAAACTGACTAATAAACGATATAGAGGTTGTACAATGACTGCATACATATATATGAATCTTCGATAATATCTGCAGTGTCCATGAAGGATTGTATTTGTTTGGCATTAGTAGGCCTGGGCAAGTCTACTATGACTTTTATTTTGTCTAGGCCAGTGGTTATGCTATTTCTTGAGACAATATGTCCTAAGATGCGGCCTTGCCTAACCATAAAAATGCACTTTTCTGGGTTGAGACAGATTCAATATGTTCTGCACTTCTCAAATACCTTTTGTAAATGGTCAATATGTTCTTCTCATAGAAGAGAGTGGACACAGAGATCATCCATATATATTTCTAAGAATATTTTAAGGTATTCTCTGAACGCATGAGTCATTAACCTTTGGAAGGTAGCTGGGGCATTGGTTAAGCCAAAAGGCATAACTCTATACGCATATATTCCCCATTCTGTGGCAAATGCTATTTTGTGTTGATCCTCTATTGCAATTGCGAGTTGGTTATACCCTGGAAACCCATCTAGAAAGGAATAAGCCTGTTTCCCAGCCACCCTCGCAAGCACATGTTCTGTGATCGGCAAGGGATAATTATCCCTTATTGTGGTTGCGTTTACTTTTTTGAGGTTCACACACACACACACACACACACACACACACACACACACACACACACACACACACACACACACACACACACACACACACAACTTTCCGTTCTTTTTGGGGACAACCACAATGGGTGACACCCAATCTGTATGTTTGATTTCATAGATGAATTCAACATCCATCATCTTGTCAATCTCCTCTTTGATTCGTTTAGCAAATGTGTCATTATATGTATAAGGACGCTGTTTGCTAGGTTTGGCATCTGATTTCAACGGAATTGTATGTTGGCATATCGATGGATCAACTCCTTTGAGGTCTTTGTAGGACCATGCAAACACATCTTTATTCGTCTTGAGAAGTTGTGTTTGCAGTTCTTCTTCTTCAGCCTCCAAATCAGTTGCTATATAGACCGGCTGAGGCTCTTTGCCTGGCGCAGCGAGGTCTATCCATTTTACATTTTCCGGCCCATCGTAAGATTCCTGGTTTATTCTTTCCCTTATTGGTGGTGTCATTATGATTTTTCTGTCCTGGATGGTGAATTTTCGATAGTGGGATGGTACATTCATGTTTTCTTTTTCTGACTCCTCCTTACCATCACTTTCTCCCTCAGTAGTCCATACCTCTCGTAACGACCGTTTTAGTTCTTGGTATTTCTTTCTACGCTCCATTTTGGTCCACTTTGGGTCTTTTGTTTTTTCCAGTTTTGATTGTTGAGACTTTTTTTTATTTTGTTTCTGTTTTAGTCTTCCGTACTTGTTTTATTTCCCCACGCGTCCTTTACCTTCGAACTCTTGAGAATCTTCCTGATATTTGGTCTCTTACACAATCCTCTATCTTGACAAGCATTAAATAGTAAGTTTTATCTTTTATCCTGTTTTCTCTAATTTTGTTTTCTGCTCTTTTTTTTCTATAGCGTTCATGATGTGTAGGGTGTTGATTTGCAAAATCACAAAACTTGACATCCGTTGTTGTCTCCCCACGCTCGCTTGAGCTGTCTGAACACTTGTTATGTGCATCGTTAT
Organism: Adiantum capillus-veneris; assembly: GCF_014529385.1. NCBI lineage: Eukaryota > Viridiplantae > Streptophyta > Polypodiopsida > Polypodiales > Pteridaceae > Adiantum > Adiantum capillus-veneris. The sequence goes on along the minus strand of NC_140936.1, from coordinate 162,997,694 downwards.
TTAACTCCAGATGCTCAGAGGAGTCATAAAACTCTTCTTGTTCTGGTGGGTATACATTCTCATCTCCTATTGGTATAAAACTTACCATGTAATAGGGTAGCACATCATAGCCATCCTTATCGCAAAATTTTATCGTTGGGCTATCTGTAATGGTACAGACATCCAATGTTGCTAGTATGTGTTCCCATTCTAGAGGTTCTAAGGCATCTTCGGGAAAAGGTTCCAGAATGTAATCCTTGTCCTCAATAGCTCTTCCTAAGACGCATTCCTCTCTTTTTAAACTCCCACAATGTGAAGCTCCGCACATCCATAGCTCTTTTTTCTGCCCTTACCATGCTCGGAATTTGGACCCTGCCAATGTAGCTGAATCAAACTCTTCCACTGGTGTCTGGTTCACATCTTTGTAACTATGGTCTTTTAGGTATATTTTGGTTGTAGCCTTGCCATGTCTGAGGTATATGTGGTCATAACCCCAATCCTGGACCATCTTTAATTGTCTCATGAATGGTCTTCCCAAGATGATCTCGTATTGTTCTTTTTGTCGAAATCAACTATTGCAAATGTATGCTCATACTCGATTCCGCACGAGGTGACAATTACTTTTTCTAAAAGTCCTAGAGGCTTTTCCATGAACCCATATGCCAGTTTCAATTTCATTCTGGTAGCTCTCAAAGCCGGTTTTTCCCATTTTTTTCCAAATTTCCTTGGTGGCGATAGCGACTCCTGCTCCACTGTCAAGAATAGCTTTGGAAACTACTCCTTGGAATTCTACTGGTAGTGTGGTATTTCCATCTTCTCCCTCACAATATTCCCAAACCTTGTTTAAAGGTACTGGCCTAGTGTTTAGTTGAGGCTTGTCCAATTCTCTGATCCCTTCTTGAAGCTTCAAGGTGGGGTCTTTTACTCCAAATATTTCTAAGCATTTGCTGACGGTGGTCCACATGTTTGGCCGTAACCTCAGGAGTTTGGCTAATGTGATTGTGCATGCCATAGGGGTGGACAATAACTCAATCAACCCTTGTGAATCCATCACTCTGTTGGAAGAAAGTCTTTGAGATGGGATTGCTCTCACCTCAGACTTAGCTTCATACTCCCCTAGGTAAGAGGGTAGTGTTTTTAGCGAATTTGGGTGGCTGTGCCCCGAACTAATTGATCCTTGGTCTCCTCCTTGTGAATGCATATCAAAGTTCATTTGTGATCTTGCCTCAAATTCTTCAATGGGAGGTAAGATCTCATTTTTCTCCTTTCTCGTGCTATTTATTTGGTGGCTCACCCTGTTAGCTTCGTTGGCGTCACGGATTTGCTTCCACAGGTCATCTAGACCGTTACAATCCTTACCCATTTCTACCAATTTCTTAGGCTGGAAACCATCAATTGTCTCATCTGTTGTATTTGGCACTATGATATGTTCTCTCCTAGACTCAGAGGTAGTCGTGAGTCTCTCCTTCGTGTCTACTTGTTTCTCTAAAGTTGGTTTGATAGGGGTTGGAGCTGGTACCTCGTGCCAACTTGCAGGTTTATCAAGCGGGTTTTCTATCAAGGATTGGGCTATTTCAATCATCTTTCGACACATTTCCAACCTCTATTTTTCTATTTTTGCATATGGATAAGTCATCCATCTTTGCTCTTGGGTTTCGTTGTTTTTGAGTCTGGCTTCGTATACTTTTAAAAGTGCGTCTAACTGCTCATTTACCTTTTTTACCAACACTGATCCTCCTGAACCTGCACTTTTGGGTTCTACTATTTCCTTGGGCCCTATGGTTGCCGCAGTGTGTGAGCTTAGACTAGCTAGATCCTCTAACCGCTGTAATCTATCCTTTGTGTGTTTTAACTCCTCAGATAGAGCCATTTGCTCTCGTTCTCTCCTGGCTTTCATACGCGCCTTTCTAGATTTCCAAGTGCTTCTCTGATTTTTTATTTCTGCACTTGGGGCATCGGTCTTTGGCTCTTCAATTATTGGTTCATTTGTCATTCTTTGAGCTTGGGCTCGTGTCACTGCCTGAATAGGTATTACTGTTTCATTTTCTGACCCTCCACTAGACGGCACTGCTTTCAACCTGTTCAAGGTAGTTTTTGCTCCTTTGCTCAGGTTCTTAGGGCAGTCAGGAATCAAATGAGTAATTCCACACTCAGTGCAATATGCGTTGACTCTAATGATTTCATCATGAGGATAGTCTCTTAGCCAATGGTCTCCACCACACTTGTAGCAGGGTCCCTTATGCTGTTGAGCTGCTCCTTGAGCTCCTCTTTGTAGGTATTGCATGTCTCTGCCCACCCATGCCTCCGTTGGCTATGAACAACAGTGTTCGTTCATCCAAGCTATATCTTCCTTCTCCTGCTTCATGTGCAACTGTTGGTGGTCCTGCACTTCCCATCATGCTCCAAGGTTCTGGCGTTGGGTGTTCTTCCGGTGGATAATAGACAGGATTTGCATCATATCCATTGGAATCTTTGTAATATGCATGCATAGGTACCAAAGCCTTCTCTTCTGGTTCATTTATTGTTGGTGTGTATCTTATGCCGATTGGTCGTAATCTTGGTAGGGGTGGTTGTTGCCCCAATACTGGTTGTGGTCTTTCTACACCTACAGGTCCTGGTAGGTTGCCTGCTTGATACCTAGGCATCGGTGGAAGTTAAGGAGATGCTACCTGAGCCTGGGGAGCATAAGGTCACTCTCTCACATATTCCTTGTTATAATAATATTCCTCCGTCACATGGTTTGTCCATTTTTGTTCAATAGCACACCACTTTGGCTGTTTAGCATGAGGCTTGGCATACATATTAATCTTTTTTAGCACTTCCTCTACAAGCTGCTCCTGGCTTACAGCTACTTCTCCTTTCGGTATTGTTTTAGTGGACTTGCTTCCACTTTGTTGTGAGGATGAATCTTCATCAAGATCCTTGAATTCAGCCTCCTTGTAGACCGCACAATTGTCTACAAGGTAAAGAGCCTCCTTAGTTAACTCATTTAACATCGTTCTCCTCTTCATATGTAAGTCCTTCTGGAGATCTACGTTCCTTAGTCCTTGAATAAATATAAGCATAAGTCTGGACTGAGTTGGCAGTTCTTCCACAGGGCAGAACTTCACATATCTTTTTAGTCGTAGGGCTGCCTTTCACACAGATTCCCCTTCTTTCTGTTTGAATTTATGGATTTGTGAGACTGTATTATGAACTATCCCCCTTTGTGAGAATTCCTCAATAAACTCATCAAACACCTCTTCCATAGACTCAAAGTCTCTACGCTCCACAGAGTCAAACCAAGTAGCAGCATCCTCCTCTAGGGTAAGTCCAAACCCTGCAAATTGGGTAGGGAAGTCTAACACCTCTTTAGCTCTAATTACACGCACAAAGGCTGCTACATGATCTGTAGGATCTCTGTTTTTCACGTATTTCTTGTTTACCCATTTTTGCACCTGAGAATGTCTAATTCTACGATGGTCTACAAATCTCATCATTGGTTCTCCTCATCCTACTCGATATACCTCCTCTGGCCTTTGGTAGTGGGAGGGTTCCTCTCCCAGAGGTGCCCCTAAGCCATAATTTCTGATGGTTTTTGCAAGAGGATGTTCATCTCTTCGAACTTGTTCTATGGGTTGTCTTCCAGGCTTTGTCGACTCTTGAGTTTTTGGCTTACTCTCGCCTTGATACTGTGAATAGAGTGGTGGTTCTTGTAAATCTCTTAGCCCTTGCGACTGGATAACCACCTCGGTTTCGGTCTTGTTCTAATGTTGCACTTTGTCGAAGCCATGCCTGCAATGATGGTTGGGTTGCTTGTTGGTTCTGGTAGTTGAACGTCTGTTGTCGGTTAGAATGTGAGGTCGCGTCGTACTCTTCTGAAAATGGATTTGTCAACTTGCTAGGGATATAAGTGAACCTTGGCACTTCTTCGGGGGCATATGTTGATGTTTTTGGAACTGTTGCCTTTTCTACCTCCTCTGGGAAAATACGTTTGTATTCTCGCCCGTACCTATCAACAAAAATGATATCCTTCCCCATAGAAATTTCATAAGAGAATAAGTAAAGAACCTTGTCTTTGCTTAATTCGTTTGGGTAGGGTTCTTTGTATAAAAAATAAGAGGCTACTCCCTCGCTCTCATGCTTGTAAATTCCCACATTCTCATTATAGGTAGAGACCCTGGTTGTTTTTTTATCATACATAAAAAGAGCTCCAGGTCGATCAATTTTTGGAGGCAGTTCTTGAGTTTTTGAAACCATTTTTCCTTTTGCCACGTTATCTTCATATCTGTTGTAATCCTCGGGGTTACTAACTATCAGATAGTGGTTCCCCTTTTCGTCTCTGAATCTATCTCCATCATCATAGACTCGAATTATCTCCAGTATTTGAGCAGGTCTTTCTTCTATACAAATACACTTGCATCATTGATAGTCAGAATAAACTAGGGCTCCCCTAGAGTTTGTTCCTTCTAAGAAGATTATAGTGAACTTGGTATCGTTCAAAGGGTTTTGGGAGGTACTTCCTCCAACCATTGTTCCTTCATCGGAGAAACCTCCTGGCTGTTGACTACCCATCATGAAGAAGGATTTATCTAATGAAGTGTCAGAATCACTACCCTCCTCAATGATCGGTGCTAATGGATCTAGCCTTGCCTAAGTTACACTCTTGTCGGTGGACACTAAGCTACCCTGATCACCTGCCACTTTTTGATCTCTAGGAATGTGTCTTCCTGATCTTAAATTCATCAAACTTATCAATGCAATTTATCACAAATCCAACCACTCACCTGGCAAAGGATCAGTTTCCGCACAACTTCTTGCCTTGCCCCGCTAAATATACCTGTACACAAGCGTTTAAGTTCGGCAATCGAATCAAAGCATTTAACCGCTAGAGGTGGTTTTAGTAATGATTGGTATAACTGGAGGGTTAACCTCAACCACTACTGTATTTTATACACTTTGGGTGTTCTTGATTAGGTCTGCTAATCTGGAACTGTACTTCACTCGAATGTTGGTCAGTTTACAGGGAAAGTCTTAATTCCATCTTTGCTCCGTTAAAAGGTCAAACAAGGTCCAATTTCACTTCTAAAAGAAGTTCTGGAACTCTTAAGTCAATTGGAACATCACTCTATGTCCCCAGTCAGATTTTGACTTCACTAAGCCCCTGTAGACATCCTACGCGTATGATGTCTACCTGCTCTGTTTTGGTTGGATTTTGCACTATGGCTTCCCCCTGATGTGTTGAGTCCACACCTGTTTTTACTTTTTGACTTGGACACCTAGAAGCTCTTCAATTGATCAGAAATCTGTTCCAGCAGCCTGATGTTGGTCTGACCAGTCAAATCAACTCCAATTTGGACCAAAATTGACTAGGAGGCTTGCCTCAGGCTATGCAATACCCTGCTATGCCTACAGTCAGTTTTTTATTTCAATTTCATCCAGTAGACATACTACACATAGGATGTCTAACTGCTCAAAATTGCTTCAAATGCAAACCACAGACTCCTCTTAAGGTGCTGATCACTTTGATATGCTCAAAGTTGGATTTGGAGTGCTAAATCACACAGAACACATACTACGCGTAGGATGTCTAAATGATCTGTTTGACCCCAAACTTGAGCCACAGCTTCCCCTTCATGTCAGCAACCCAGTGCTATGATTAGACTTTATTTTGGATTTCAAAAGACCCCAATTTTAGCTATCCTAGCCCTTTTAAGTCAAAAATACTAAAGTATGCTTAAAATCCAATTTTCTCACCCAATTGAGATGAAACCTTTCTCATGCACTCAATGAATCATGTAGATCATGCTCATGCATCCATCCTATGGTTTTGGTCTTAAAATAATGCCTTGGCACAATTTGGGTAAGATGTCTAGCAATTTTCTTTCTTTTGGGCTTGTCTTGTCAAGATATGGTCAAACTTCCACTTTCTAGGTGAAAATAGGGTAAAACCTACCTTCTAACACACTGGTCAACTCAGATTTTCAAAATTCACACAAGAATACCCTGTAGACATCCTATGCGTAGAATGTCTATTGGCTTAAAATTTAATTTTTTTCTGACAGAAGTACTCCATATGCTCTGCAGCTCTCTTAGAAATACTCAAAGAAACTTTTGAACTTCACTTCAGCTTCTAAACACTCTTTTTCGTCTTTTACAATCCTTTGATGAGCCTAACAACAAATATAACATGCATGAAGTGCTCCAGATCATAAATCATGATGTCCTACTTACCCTACTCCTACTCATCATGTGAGATGGTAATATTGGTGTCTCGGTTGCTTCCTGGCCTCTCCAGACTCTCAAGCTATCCTTTCACCGCCTCTACCACTCTAACTCCTACTCTCTACACCACAACTTAACTAATACCTAAAACTATCTAAGTCTACTTGAGTCCACCTAAGTCGAAGGATCTAGGCCAGACACTCACTCCCTAGACTCCTCCCAAGACCTAGAGAGTCCTCTACCCTCTGATCCTATCTAAATGTAAAACAAAACTCTGGCAAGCCAGAGAATCCCTATCCTCAAGGACTGGTCTCAGTCACCTACCTAGGGTTTTCGTCCCTGGAAGCAACGCCAATGTTGGAGGAAACACCACGACGGACGTCACCACAGCGAGAACTCACCTAACAAGATTTGTTAGCTCAGGACGAAGCTCGAGCCGCAGGCGCGTGGAAGCAAGCATAGGGTGTCAACCTACACTCAACCCACTCTCAACAACTTCCTACAGAGGTCTCTACCCAATGTCTAAGCTACACCCTTCAGGAGTACATAAGAGGAGATTTCCTACAACGCTTTCAAGAGCCAAATACCCATCAAACGTTCTCGAAATGCTATGGAACTTGAAGGAAACCCTATTAACACCAATAGGTCGCTCTCCCTAAGGTCCATGAACCAAAACCCCAACCCTAAACACCACGTGCAAAATCACGTAGGATATCTAGTTGAAATTTGCAGGTCGTCGTTTGTGAAAACTAAAGTACCTAATGTGTAGCTCTACTCAATGCGAACGCGTGGATATGTTGAAATTCAGAAACAGACAACGTATGCTCATCGAATCACCAGATATAGCTCGTGGGTCGAGCTCGCAAAGCTAGATCGTACACACGCAATGTAGTAGTTGGCACGTAGCTCTCTTCGGGGGCAACACGCTGCACTTCTCCACACTCGATTCCGACCACCAATGCACGTGTAGCCTCAAGATAAAACTCTCACTCTCTCTCGTACACAGAGTACACTCACTCACACAGACAAAACTTATAAAAATGACAAAGGGTTTTTTTGCATTAAGGTCAAAAGTGGTATAAATGCCTTACAATCTCAAACTCTAATGTTCCAATTTAACCATTCACTCAGTCTAAATGTCAAAAATGGGATACAAGCTGGAAGCTTCTGCAAGCCCCACTATTTACAAAGGTGAAATGATGGTTTTTCTCAATTAAGGAATAATTACAAAAAATAATATTCTACCGGGCAATCATCCTCCGTTGGGTGTGTCCAACCGCTAACATCTCTTAAGGCTTTCCATGTTTGTGGAGCTTCACCGTTTACCCGTAGGCTAGACCACCATTTCCCGGCGGACTTTTGAAAGTGCATAGCTACATGGTGTAGTTTAGAGGACTCCCAAAAGCCCTCATCTCCAAACGATGCATCAAATTGTTGGATAAAGGCCAAGACTTTGTCTATAGAAAGAGATGCTCTTCCCTCCCTCTTTGAACTTCTTGAGCTTGGATGACCTCTTCCACGCGGCATAGGATTTCCTATGGCCTCTTCTTTTTTATGGTTCAAAAGTTGCACCATCGCTTTGTTCAGAAGACAAATAATTTGAAGAAGATGGAGAAGAGGGTGACCTCTTTCACGCCTTTTTCTTGCCTTGATCTTCTTTGTCTGCAACATCACTTTCATAAGAGGAAGAGGATAAAGAAGATGGAGAAGAGAGTGACCTCTTTCTCACCTTTTTCTTCTCTTGCTTTTTGTCATCCCTCTTTGCTTTATGGTGTGGAGAAGTGTGTGATGGTCTTCTCCGTTTAGAAGGTGATGGAGAGCGTTTAGCCAGCCATCTTTGTGGAGCCATCTCCGTCGAGGTGGCAAGAGACTCAATTCTTTCTTGTTCCTTTGGTGGGGGCTCTTGAGTTCTCCTTTGAGAAGGAGATGCGTCATCAAGAAGAAAACTTTTGAGCCCTTTGTATGGATCCTCCTCTTCTTACCGAATTGGAGAGAGGCCTCTTTTGGAAGTATCGCAAGGAGGCTTCCTAGGTACTCTCTCATCATGGTGGGGAGCTTGGAGAATCCCATGAGCATGAAGCTGCCATTGCACTTCATTTTGGAGGGATGGATTGCACATGGCTTGTTGAAGACTAAAAACAAGGTAGTTAACAAGCATAGGGGCATCATTAGTAGCCTACTAATTAGCAAATCAAATCTATCAACATTAATTTCACTCTCTTTACTATTGTCATCCATTCTAACAACTTTTAGGTGTAAACTTTTTAGGTGTACTTTGGCAGTTCAAGACCTAGTTGCTACTCCTCTTTACCCCTTTAGAAAAAACACTCAAGCTACTGTACCCATGGCTCGAATACCATTAATTGCAAGGAATAGAAGAGAGGGTCATTCAACACCAAAACAACACTAGCTCCTGTCAAGCTTCTAATAGCTCAATAGTGGTTAAGCCGTAGGCAAGCCCCATAGGACTCCACTATTAAGACCATATCTCTCGACGTTGATCCCCCGTTATTTGCATGAAGGCAAGCGCACTGCAAGGCTAAAAAATCCCTATTATACTTACTCAAATGCAATTAATAGTATCAACCATATATAGCTAGTTTGAGGACCTCCCTTCTTGAGAAAGAAAAGAGAAACCTTGTGCATTGATACCAATGTAACATTTAATGGCCTAATAACTTGTGTGTAGCGGAAAATAGCATGGACATAGTGAGCATTTCATTAGAATAGATTCCTAATGAGAATAACAAGAGTGCTTGGGTGGAGAGAGCAACAAAAAGTGTAACACCTAGTTAGATAGCATGAACAATACTTCAAAAGATAGAGAAATTAAGCTATTGACAACAATTGAGGACCGGATTTACATGGAGCCGGTCCCCCCTTCAAAAGGCTTTGTATTATGGTTTCTCGCATCAAGAGAGACATTTTACAATACAATTCTTTGTGTTCCTTCAATACTAGCTAGTGCAATGAAGATGGAAGCTTCAAGCACTAAGCAAAACACTTATAAAATACAACATCAATTCCCTTACGGTCTCAGAACCAAGAACTCACACACCTTTGAAGATGGTGAGAGCTAGCGGGGTATAAGAGTAGATTGAGAGGAAGAAGGAGTATTCTTATGAGAAAGATGTACATCTCCTCACATAATCACTCATATTAGCATAGCTTAGCTTAGTAATTAACATGGTAGAGGAGATGAGCATGCATTGAAGCTTGGCTCTTGGTTGGATTTGCATCACAAAAGCCAAGAGTTTTTGGTGTAGGCCTCCCTTCTCACAAGCTTGGAGTAGGTGATAATCTTTCCATTAAAGCTTGAGAAGGAGAGAGAGAGAGAGTCTTCTTGCTTCACACATGAGTTAGTGTAAGTGTGTATGCAATAATGCCTTGTAAAATTTAGCCCTCTCTCTTTCTTGGTCGACCCCTCTTGCTATTTGCTCATGCTACCACCCCATTGGACCTCTCCAGGCTTAGACAAAAGGATTTAAGCAGCATAAGTGATAGCCTCTGACATGTGTCCCCCTTTTCCCTTTTGTGAGAGCTTTAGGTAATTAATTAATGCAACTAAACTCTCATTGGACCGCTTTGTCTTCTGGCCAATAAAGCCATTGGGCTGTTGAATGCTCATTGGCCCCTTGGGAGATTGTTCAGTAGTCTTCTAGAGAGCTTAATTCTTATTGGTTCTTTTATTAAGTGTTTTTAAATTAATTAAACTAGATCTACTCTAGCCTAATTCTCATTGGTCCACCTGGCCATCCAATAGGATTTGAGTACACCTTGTGGGCATATGGTCTAGGGAGCTGACATGTGTCCCTCATTCCCTTTGTGTAAAAGAGGCTTGTGAGTGTGTGGGGGTGTGTGTGTTTCTCTCTCATCCCCTACTTGCAAGGCTTGCCCCGTCCTTTGTAGGAGTTTAGAAGACTTTTTTGGTACACACACAAAGCATCCAATTTCCTAAGCTTTGACCTTTGGACACAACCTTTGAATTTTGGAACCTTAGCATTTTGGAAGTCTTAATGGGCTGAACCTTAGGGTCTTTAAAGCCTATTGTTGCACATTTCTCTTTGCCTCCCCTTTGGATGCTAATTTTCCTGCCTTTGGATCCCTATTGTGGCCGGTCTGCCAACTTAACCAATATTCTAACTTTTTCTCCCCTAGCACTTCCCAATATTGAATGATCAGTTTAACATGAGAAAATCATTTAGGAGAATTAGATATTAGTTATTATGACAAACCAAGGGAATAATTTAACCCATGACTAATGTGCAACAGGCTGACTTCATAATGCCACTACCAAGTGACACAACAATGTATCTTGTTTGGCTTGCCATGCCTTTGTTTGTCAGAAATTGACAAAGAGTCTACATCACCAAAATATAGAAATATTTTGATTCAATATTGGGCACATTGTGCCAGAAAAAGTGGTACGAGTGATGCTCAAGCTTACACTAATTGTTGGAAGGGAATCTGGGCTACAAACTACAAGGACGCACAAGTGCGGGTTAATGTTGATGCAATAATTTGTTCTTGGAGAACAAAAAAACAAGGGACGTTTACTAGAATTAAGACTCTTGAAAGGCATTATCTAAAAGCCAAAGTAGGGTTGACCCACGCACATCAACCATATTTGAATTAAAGGCTTGATATGGAATCAAATGAGGAATAGATTTATGGGAGTTTATTGTCATTGTACTACTCAATTTCATAAACAAGATCAGTGGTTGTATCTTTTTTGTTTTAATTAATTCTTGGTATGCTTCTAATTACACCTTATGTATTCTCTTAAGTTTTGGTATTTATCAACACCTCAATTTACAAGTTATCATCTATAGCTACCAACCATAGTTAAATATAATTACCTCTCTTAGGAAAGATGAACAATTAAATGATTGTAGTGACCAACCCGATACACCAAAGTGAACCAAACTTGAAGGGGGCCATAGCGTATGCATATAGAACATTCCCACAAGCTTAGTTGACCATTTGACCGTGGCCCAAGGGGGTTTAGAATTCTATTTTTTCCAAGTGTCAGAATCAAGTTTTGACTTTACAATAGGCTTCCATATAGAGGCTACAAAAAATGTACCTCTTTGGGATCAAGGAAAAATATCATTTGGTGCCTATGGCATTAGAAGCAACACAGAGGGGCACAAAACATCACTTTTGACCTACAACCACAAATCAACTTCAAAGTGAGCTAGATTTGGTAGAGCAGATCCATACAACTTACGAAACATGATCATGAGCTCGGAAGTGGGAAAAATGACCACCACCAGGAGTCGGCAGCAAAACCACCAAGTTCAGAGAACTAAGTGAGGAGAAGACCTCAGGGAAACCAAAACAACTTCAAAACGGGTCTAAGGATTACTTGCTAGGCCTATAGGACAAGTGCGTATCATCAAAAGTCATTTTTGTCAAATATTTGCAAGTGTGAATAATAATCACGCTTATTTATCTCTATGTCCCAAAATGACCCATTTTTGCACATTTTCATCACAAATGGCCTATACATGTTGTATTCAACCCAAACACCAAGAAAACATGTAAATAATCATTTTCATATTATCCCCACCTCAAAAAACATAGCAAAACTTCCATTTCTCAAAATTTGGCCTAAGGAGACACTTCACAAACCCAAATTTCTTCAAAATCATATTCAAGCATTTGTTACATCACGGTCAAACACCTTATTAGGTCCAAATGTAAAAAAGTGCAAAAAGTCACCTTAGATAATAAGAGTTCTTACTACCTATTGTGCAAAATTGAACCCACTTTCACCATTTCTTGTAATCCACAGCGGGTTATACAAACTGGCGAGCGAGTATTTCTGAGTAGAAAAATTATCGAGCAAGTCCCTTTAGACATTCTTTATTACTTAGAGAAAATTGCAAAAGTGCAAGCGGGTTTTCCAGTAAAGGATCGTGAGCCCGAGACCCTCATCCTTTTCTTTGAGAGGCTCTCCTAATTGTAGGACTACACCAAAATTTTCAAAACTAAACAACCCTTTAAATCAATGCACAATCACCACTAACATTTTTGTTTTACACATTGTCATTTATCATGTAGTCAATACACTCATTGTAATCAACACACGCATTCTATGTTGAAAGGCAAGCATGAGGTAAAGTCTAGCTATGAGCAAGACGTGATAACAAAATAACATCATATCTTCATTCTTATGAGGAGATACCAAAGATGAAGTTGCATTATTACAGCAACAAAAACCTTAGAGATTAGGATGTCTTTATGTCACAAACAAAATAATCTTAATCACACAATGCAACTACACGACATTGTGTGAGCTAGTGATTTTTTAATCATGAAGAACTATATCATTATAAAAGAAAATTTAAGTTCTTCCTTCCTTAAATTAATGCACCAAGTCTTCCACATCCTTTTCAATATGCTGACTAGCAATGATCATGTTATGCATGTCCCTGATTATATTCTCAACACAAAAATTTGGCTACTTTTTGTGGGTGCCCTAGGTTGAGGCATCATTGTAGCATGTACAACAAGTCACTTGTCTTATTAACATTAAGATTGGTTTCAAAGAACATGATCTTCAATTGTATCTTGAAAGTAGCTTTGACTCATGTGCGTATGACACCGGACCCTCTGTTTTTGCAATCAATCCCTTGCCCTGCCTCTGCAATTTTTATAATTGAACACATTGATTTAAATATTGTTTCCTCAAAAATTTTGGCACATTGACATGGGTCTTGCGTCTATCCGAGTAGTAGTTCTCAACTCCATTTCCTTCTAGGTGTTTTGGATTGTAGTAGTTTTTTTGGCATTTACATTTTTCTCCATTGGGCGGGCAGGCTGCGTGCCACTATCAATGCTAAGGGCAGCAAGGGCCACATGCCAGAGGGAGGGGAAGGGGCTCGACTCTCAAGAGAAGCTGATGTACATCAAATGTATGGTGCTTGTGGCAGCGTTGCAGATGTTTAAGCCACATTCAATGTCATCCAAACACTGAATGTGCACTCACACAACATTCTTATTCACACATATCTTTTGTTGCACAACAAGGCTTCTGTGCAGAGGCTATGATGCTCTTCCATAGAATGAAAAGTGCAGGATTTGCCCCGAATATGATCACATTCATAATCATTCTAGAAGCATGCACCACCCAAAAAGAAGGCTGTGAGATTCATCACTCACTTGTTGTGAGAGGATTTGAAGCAGGCACCATAGTGGCAACTGCCCTTATCACAATGTATGGAAGCTGTGGTAGCTTGAAAAATGCAAGATATATATTTTCCACTATGCCTAAGAAAAACGTGGTGTCTTAAGGTGCATTAATTACCACACTCATCTAGAACAATAGGCCAGAAGAAGCACTACAAATTTTGTTTAGATGAGTAAACAGCTTGTGGTACACGACAAGGTAATGTACATCTGTGCACTCAATGCTTGTGCTTGTTTTGGAGCCCTGAAAGAAGGCTAGAGTGTCCATATGAAGATGATTGAAGAAGGGTTTGAGCAAGACATTGTTGTTGGGAATGTTCTTATCACCTTGTATGGACGATCTGGTGATCTAGATAGTGTAATGATCATATTCAGGAAAATGAGGAAGAGGGATTCTGTATCATGGTTTGTCATCATCTCAGGATGTGCACAAATTGGAGATTTGAAGGAAGCGTAAAGCCTCTTTAATCGAATGAAATTGGAAGGGTTTAAGCCCCACACTGCCCCACATGTTTCAGTTCTTGATGTGTGTTGCGGTTTAATCAAATGAAATTAGATGGTTTGAGCCCCACACCGCCCCACATAGCCTACTCCTCCATCTCCTACTCCTCCGTCTCTCCCGCAACCTTCCACTTCCTCTGCTTGCTGCCTTGCTTTGAGCGTCTTTCCTCTCTATCTCTTGCTCCCTCTCTGAAACATACACCCTCTCTAACCTACGACATCTTTTCTTTGAAAGAAGAGTACTGCTTGCCCAGCTTTATGTTGCCTCTGCCTCGGCCTCTCCCTGCATGTGGTTCATTATACAAGTGTTGTGAATACAAGCCATACACTTGCTCTTCATCCTCAAAGTCATCTAGCCCAAGCCTCCTTCAGTTAATGCAAGCGAGCAAAAACCTCTGTTTGGAGTGGACTAATGGGCACGGTGGCGACGAAGCAGCTTGCAAAGGAAGGTGCAAGCTTAGAGCTGACAATTTTGCTGGCATTGTGATACCTGTCGAAACCAGTCCGCGTCGGAGCCATTCAGTCGGCGTCGGAGCAGAATGGCTCCAACAGGTTCACAATTTACAATGCAGCAAGGCTCGACTCTCACGTGGCAAGCCCAAAGTCAACAATGCGGGCAGAGAAATTTCAGTCCAGAAGGATGTTGTTGGGCCTGACATCTCCATGTATAATGGGAGGGTTGCATCCCACATGCAAAAATTCCAAAGCTCTCACTGTGTCCCTTATTATCTTCAACCTCTTCTTTCAATCCAGACCCTCAGGGTAGCCTTTTTCAAACAAGGCCTCTTGCAAGCTCCAATTTTGCATGCATTCATACACCAGAAGCCTTAATCTTTTTCCATAAGTACAATAGCCAAGAAGGCTTACCACATGCGAATCAAGACCACTACAGATAAAAAGCAGTGGTGTCTCTAGGTCCATATGGGCATCTTGCAAGACGCGCACAGAGAAGAAGCCAGGCCGGTGGGTGTAAGCTCCCTTTGGACGCGCAGTACCATGATCAGCTGGTGCAGAGCTCTCTCTCTCTCTCTCTCTCTCTCTCTCTCTCTCTCTCTGCGCATAAATTTCACGAGCACTGTTGCGGCCACCATGAAGATCAAAGTAGCATGTTTCTTTTGTGCTGAAAGTGAAAGTTCATCGCGCCACATTTTTGGGTTTTTGAAGGACCGCTTCACCATCGCTCGCATGCGCCTGCACTCGCATCGCCCCATTGTAGCATTGTAGATGTGTGTGATATGCGCAACAAGCCACACAGAGAAGCCTCTAAGCAAGGAGCTTGTGAAACTAGTTCTGAAAGCAAGCAACGGCTCCCGCATGCGCGTCTCGCACTGCGTAAGCTTGCTCATGCACAGATTGAACAAAGCCAAGAGCTGGATAGTTGCTATGAAACGCCTCACCCTCATACCCCAAGCTAAAAAATCACCCTACCCCTCATGACCCTCAAATTCTAAGAATTCCCAAAACATCCCCAATATTTTGTCATAAATTCCATAAATGCCCTTCAAATTTTCCAAAATACCCCTGGTTGCGAGATTAAATTTTTCCAAAGATAAAAACATTTGTAGCTTTTAATAAGAAGATGATTTTCTATGAATACAAGATGCTAAAACTAAAATTTGAGTTGGTTATGTAGGCCTTGGAGGTGAATTGCTTCGTTGTTTTTAGACATGACTGCCTTTTTTTACGAGGTAATTTGTGACAAATTACATGCTAAGCACTCAATTAAAACGGATCTCAATTGTTAAAAAGGAATAAAGAGTAGAAAATCTTGAACAATCCAACAAAATAGACACAAGGGTATTTTGGGAAATTTTGAAATTTGAGGGATATTTTGGAAATTTCCACTAATTAGACTCGGGGTATTTTGGTAAATTTTCCTTTAAAAAAATGTCAAGCAAACCAGGGATCTGTTGTAGCATGCAGCGCCACAGGAAAGGAAAGCGGCACCACATGCATATAATTCAATAGTGTGCCTCTTGGGCAAACGATGGCGAGGCGGCATGATGTTGAGGTATTTACAACAGATGACAGTACATGACACATGCAATGTGATGGCGAGCAATGGGAGAGATTTTTTTTTCCATGATTGAAGGGACTGGGGCATTGGATTGCATCCACAGATGTCAGTGTATAAAAGAAACAACTATGCTCCTATGTTGGTTTTTGCTCTTGTTTACGTGTTGGTGCAAAGAATCCTCACGGGCTTTGGAAGCTTTAAATTGCCATTATGTGAGTGAGGCATGCCTGGATATCCTATGCCATTGGATGTTTTCATTAGTGAGAGCACACACAATATAGGAGCTTTTAAGAAGTTGTTGCTTCATGACTTTACCTTTGCATCTTGCAGGCAAATGCACTTGAGACTTGGGCCTTTTCTTTGAGAAAGAACTTGCAATTGGCTCTGAGTCATATTGCTTTCTTTAAATGACCACGATAGACTCATTAGGCAAGAAATTATCCTCACAAAATGTGCTTCTAGAAGCAAAATGATCACATCAAGTAGCCTTTTGGAGGTCCTTGCAAGGCACCTCTTCAGGATTAAATTTGCAATTATAAGGTCTCAAAGAATTAAGAGGTAGCTTAGAATCCAATGTTTCACAAGTTTCCAGGGAACTTGAGCAAGATGAGAACTTTTGGTAAGTAGTAAACTAGAGCTTTCCACAACTACCTCTTGTCAAAATACCTTGCCGCTTTGCTTTTATCTTGGACTCCTCCCTTAAAATATTGTCTAAGACCTCATGCATGTCAGTACCTATGTTCACAAATCCATTCATCTGATCCCATGACAGCTAGACATGTTAACCTCTCAATCAATTTAACTTGCTTGTACAAGCAGCATATGAGTGCCAAGGGAATGCAAATCCTTCAAACGAACAAGCTTCTACTAGGTTTGAAAGAAGTGGACTTAGAGTTCTGTGAAGATTGTGTTTATGGTAAACAAAAGAGGGTAAAATTTCAAAAATGGTGGAAGATCTCAAAGGGATCTTTGGTGGTTGCCAAGGGAGAAAAGGTCGGTACACTTTACTTGTGTACTATCAACACACAACCTTCAGCTTGTGCAGCAACTACAACTGATCTACAATGTTGTGGTCACTGTTACTTGTCCTCCTGCCTTGATTTCTTTGTTTCATCCCATATAATACGACAAGTCAAGTAAGTACCACCAATCAACATCACTCATACATGCATCATGAATATAATATTTCCCAAACAGCATGCATGAATGCATGCATGATGCATAACTAACCCGACTAGTATCAGGCTTTAAGCTATTCCCTTAACCTTAAGCATGAGCTTTGATACTAGGTGAGAGATACCCCTCCCCATGGGTCTATGCACAAAATATATAATTTACACCTTTATACAATTTCCAATATACATCAGATTTGTGAAAGTGTTTGCATAGGGGAAGAGTTCTCAGCGCCCACCGACCAAGCATGGAGTTTAGGCCATGAGCCAGACTACAACCAGAGGCACCTAGTGACTAGTGCTACCCCTGAATGGGTGTTATGAATGAAAGCATACCCAAGGAAAAATATAACACTGTGGAGGGTGAATATATGTGTACACCGCATTGTAGGAAGAGAGAGTATAGTGGAGGGTGAAATAGAGTGCACAAAGACATGAGAGAATGACAACAAATAATCTTTGAATGCCCCATCTAAATAAAACACGCAACTATATATTAATGCAATGAAAAAATATGGTCATACCATAACATTAGAAGAATATGACAAAATAACTAGCAGAGCAGTGGACCCTGTGTAGAGATGGACCGGTCCACCCATCCACTTCCACTCTACTATGAACATAGAGAATTTCACTTTGCCGAGAGCAAGCCAGAACACCTCCAACCTACCTAAGCCAGACATAAGCTGAGGCCACTTCGCCTCCCTCCATGAACTCAAGCTCTGAAAGGATCCCAAGTACCAGTAGGTGGTAGGGTATCAACACCAACCATACCAGTTTAGGTGCCACGCCTCTTCGATGCCTAGCATCCGGTGTTTAGAAAATGCCAAGGCAAAATCCTTGACATGTTAGCCGTGTAGGTCGTTCAACCCCCGACGCACTAATCATGTAGATGAGCCTAACAAAAAGAAGAAGACCTAGGCAACACCCCCCCAAGCCTATTGACATACCCGTTCTTTGCCTTAACCTAGAAGCATGTGGCCCTAGTCATTGAGAGATAATTTTGGACATTCTATAGCATCCATTGGCAAATAATTTTGGCCATTGCATTGTGTTCATTGGTAAGAGGAAGCGAGCGGGCGCCGGGCGGGTCTTGTGAGCTTGTAGATTCTAAAGATGGGGCTTGATTCATTGGCAGTGCTCAAAAACAACCTTGGTATACTTGTATAATCTTTGCTTGTAACTTATCTCTAATTTTGAATCACAAATTAAGAATTAAGAAATATAGGAGTTCAATGTAAAAAATATACAAATACGTATTATCTATTTACCCCTAACATTTTCCATAACTAGGAATCTTAATTTTTTAGAAAATAAGTTTTTTTTTCAAGTTTGCAAAGATATTCATTCTGTCAAGCACATGGTATCTCTTTGCTATAGTGAGAAAAATTTATGGCATCATGGATAGTGTAGTTACACTATCAAATGACACCAAAATTGTCCGACAGACATTGAGACTTGATTTCTTTCTATCACCGTGAGTCTCTTGTGCTATTTTCCATAAAGATTCAACCCTATAACCCTCACAAGTGATCAAAGAGAAACACATCTTCTCAAAGGTGCATAACTAGCGAACACTTTACCAATGGTTGATTGGTAGGTTTAGTGATACAACTGAAGCTACTTTTTCAAGGGTCTCTGTTGAACCTTTTGTTTAACACTATCGTCCTTTCAATGGGTATCGACTCTTATGAATTGATGCTTTTGAGAAAATTACATCATCGTAAGCATCAACTATATATCAAATATCATACTAGCACTTATATTGATAAAATACCGATCTCCTTGAGAAATTTTTGAAAAAAAACCCGTGCAAGCTAATAGCAGCAAGAAACATACACATGCACACGTGCACGCACACGCGCGCACACACACACACACACGTGCGCGCACGTATGCACACACACACACACACACACACACACACAGACAAGAGTGTTAGCTACAATGCTAACATGAGCAGCCAATTGATGATTATGTGGCACCCTTTTACAAAAATTCTCATTTTTATATGATATTGACCACTTATTTTTTTTGTTTTAACTTAAGTAGAAAATATATTGCATATTGTTGATTAATGATTTTATACCTTTAGAAAATTTTCTAAACAAGTCTATAAATAAAAAAAATGTCATAGATTCTTGTTTTTTGTAATAGTAATTTTAGTCTGGCTCCCACCCTCTATGCCATTTCTAATAATATTGAGGTGCTTAGCCGAATGTTGCTCCGATTTCCATAAGCTCTAAAAAGTTTTCTCAGAATGTGGATTTCCTCATCTTCCCTCCAATAGGCATTTGTATTATAGTTTCTCCCATCAAGCGAGACTTGGTACAATACAATCTTTGTGTTTCTTGTGACCTAGGTGATGCAATGAAGATGGAAAGCTTCATGCATCATGAGCATAACATAAACTTTGCAAAAAGCATTAACTATCCCAAGCTTCAGTCCCAAGGCCTCAAACACCTTCAAAGGTGGAGAGAGCTAGCAGGGAATGAGGGTAGGGAAGAGGAAGAAGAAACATTTTATAGGAGAAAGAATTAGCTCATCACTTATCATCACTCTTCTTGCTAGCATACATAATAGCATAGTAATGAAGATGGAGAATATGGCAAGCTTAACCATTCAAGCATGTCTCTTGGTTGGATTTTGCATTCCATAGCCAAGAGTGTTGGTGTAGGCTCTCCACTTCTCTACTAGCTTGGAGGAGGAGATGGAGCTCTTGCACTTTGCACTTCACACAATGAGAGTGTGTGTCAGTGTGTGTGGGAGAGTATACCCCCCAATCTAGCCCCCTTCTTGCTTTGATCGATCCCCCTTTTAGCTCAAGCTTGAAGCTCATTGGACCCCTGCAAGACTGGCCAATCACATGCAAGATGCATTAGAAGCAACAAGGGTAGTTTTGGGACAAGTGTCCCCTTTCCCCTTTGAGAGAGACAAATTGATAAATGCAAAAACAATTAATTAAATCCACCAATAGGCTTTAGGCACACCATGAGGGCAACTTGAGAGGAGTTTGAAAGTTTCTTTTTGCTTTATTTGTACCAAGATTGCCTTGTGTGAGGGTGTGTGTGTGTTCTCTCTAGCCCCCTCTTGTAAGGCTCACCCCCTCCTTGTAGGGAGAGTTGTTGACTTTTGTGGAACACCTTACCCTCAAGCACCTTAGTCACCAAGCATGACAAAGCACCTCAAGCTTGGGTAATGTTGCCACAAGCATCTCAAGCTCCCTGGTAAGCACAACAAGAACCTTAGTCAACAAGCACGACAAGCACCTCAAACACCTCATCAAGCATGACAAGCACCTCAAGCACCTTAGTCATCAAGCACGAAAAGCATCTCAAGCTTGGACCGGGTTCCCACCTCAATCTCAACCCTAGCTTACCTAAGGTCAAAGGACTTTTTAACACTAACCTTTGGAGGTCTTCAATGAAGTTAACCCTAAGGTTGTTTAAGCTCCATTGGTTAGCCTTGCTCTTTGACACACCATCTCTCATTTGGACCCCTTTACCATTAGCCCCATGGTATAGATCTGTAAGCACATGTTTATATTCTAACTCTTGGTTCTCGTTTATTATTCCACATTAAATAATCAATTTAATATGAGAAAATCATTTGGGCTGGTTAGATATTAGATTCTATGACATTACCTCTCTCTTGAAATCATAGTCGTCCTTGACTCTGAGGTAGAAGAGATAAATCCTTAGTTATTAGTCAATCTTGCTTAGCGGGTAGATGATCACTTTTTACCTACGATATCTTTCCAAGATGGATGACCAATCCATTTGGTGCTTGGGAAACATAGTTTCTGCAAGCATGTCTTCTCTTTAGTCCATTTCATTCTCCCACGTAGAGTGACAAGTTCTACTTGGTGTTTGAGAGACATCGTCATCACAAACATGATTCTAAGCATGCATACTATTTAAATTTGTGCACAATAAAAAGAGAATCAGTCTTATAAGACAAAAACATTGATCATTGGAAAGAAATTTGTGCATTTGCTTACTCTAGTGTGGCATTGTAATCATTGAGAAGGTTCATACTATCCTTAAAGTTGTATTCCTTGCATCCATCTAGCGTCTTAAAGGATAATTTTTGAACTTAATAAGATATCATCGGATAATCTTGTCGTAGTACCTTGTCTTCATGCCAAAGGATAGCTTTGGGTTGTAGCACCTCTTCTTGGTCTTTGATTTCGGGAGGGTCTTCAATAATTGGTTCACTTGGTGTCTCTCCTTTTTAGGGCTTAAGTAGGCTCACATGAAAAGCATTGTGTATGATCCAATGGTTGGGCAACTTGAGTTGATAAGCCATCTCATTGATCGGCTTCAAGATTTGAAAAGGACCATAGAATCTTTTTACCAGACTAGCATAATACTTTTGTTGTCCCATATGATTTTTTCCCGTCGTTTGCTTCAATCAAGCTTTAGAAAACTTAAGTAAGACCCAATCACTTTCTTTGAACGTTAACCCTTTTGTGCTTGTCACAACGACAACTTTTTGCCTTTGTTGAGAGATGGATATAGCCTTGTTAATCTTTTGAAAGAAGATTTTCCCATGAACTTTAAGTAGCAAGGGACTTTTGGGTCTTCCCTCAACTATTTCAAAAAGTGCTTTTCCCGTAGGAGTATGTACAGTATTATTATAGGCATACTCTACAAGAGGTAAGTATTTTTCCCATTGTGAGCGTTGATCTACTTTGGTAACATAAGTCTTAAGTAGATTGAGTATTGTAAGATTGGCTATCTCACTTTGGTCATCCGTTTGTGACGGTGATAGGCCGAAGAGAAATTCAATCTTGTTCCTAGATTTTCAAAGAGACCTTTCCAAAAATTACTATTCATTCTAGGATCTCTGTCTAGCATGATGGATGTTGGCAATCCATGGTGGTTGAAAATCTAAGATATGAAGAGAGTTGCCATTTGGTGTGCCTTAATAGTCTTTTTGACAGGAATAAAGTGTGTTTGCTTGCTAAACGTGTCGACTATTGTCCATATTCCCATGGATAGACTTGGGTAATCCTAAGATAAAATACATGGATATACTCTCCCACGGTGAATTTGGGATAAGCAATGGCTGGAGTAATCCAGGTTGCTTCCCTCTATCATACTTGGTCTTTTGGCATACCACACATTTTGAAACGTACTCTTGTATGTCCACTTTCATGGTAGGCCAATAGAAATATGTCTCTACTCCTCAGAGAGTACATTGAATGCCTCTATGCCCCGCATAAGGAGGAGCATGGGATTCATACATGACTTTCTCTCGAAGGGAGTGGGTAACACATAGCCTATTGTCGTAAAGAAGATAACCATCTTGCAAGGTGAATGAAGCCTCTTTCTTCTCCAAAGCAAGGGCTGGCATTATGTCTCTATAGCTAGGGTCAGTAGCATACTCATCTGTCGAAGAATACTATGCAAAGTTTGTCACTCTTCGGAGATATGCTCCTAAGATGACCTTGGAACAAACGGGTAGCAAGGTTCTGCCAAGGTCTAATCGATCCCCTGAATACTTGGTTGGAAGCTCTCACGCCGATGACGCTACAGGATGCCTTGTTGAGAGCCAAACCTCTAGCTCTCGAAGTACAAAGGGCTAATCAGAACAGGAGGAATCATTGGGCAAAGAGGGCAAGGACCACTGCTTGGGATAACAGACCAGCCAACCAAGCGTATAACCAGCGCCCTATTGTGGCTACCACCACAACCATGGAGTTCCCCGATGTTTGATGCTATGGTTGCGGCGAGCATGGACATTACAGATCCAATTGCCCCAAGAACATTCAGGCAACCAACGCCAATGCCATACCCTTGAATACCCGTGGGCATGGCCAAGATAATGGAAGAGGAGGACGAGGAAGGATGAACAGAGGGCGAGGGCGTGGAGCTACCGCCAGAGTGAATGCCGCAGTGGTACAACCAACTGTGGGTGATGAAACAATGGAGAGAGCAACCCTACATGCTGCAATTGACAATCCCAATGGTTGCGAGCAATACGCAGTCATTCATACGCCAGGATCTCTCAGAGGTGAACAAGTTAATTTCCTTATAGATTGTGGTAGTACTCTTTCATTTCTTTCGCCCAGATGCATGAGGAAGCTTAAGCTAGATAAGTACCCAACAAGCAAGCTAGTTGTAGAGTTAGCAAACGGCAAAGAAGTAGTATCTCAACATTCTGTAGGAAAAAACGATTTTGATTTAGGGGGACACCCAACTTCTGCCCAATTTCGAACCCTACCCTTAGGATTCTTTGATGGGATACTAGGGATGGACTGGCTAAAGCAAAATAGGGCCCACATACATTGTGCACAAGGGAATTTTACCTTTACAGATAACTTGGGTAAAGAAGCCTTCATCCAGGGGGAAAATGGGAGACCTAAGGCTACTCTAGTTAAGGCCAGCAGACTTTTGAATGGAATAAGGAAGGGTCAGCAAATATATGCAGTTAAACTCAACAAGGTGGACCAATCAGATACCTCACTTCGACCAAACTGGTTAAGGGAATATGACGATGTGTTCCCAGAAGACCTTACGAATCTTCCACCACACAGAGAGGTAGATCATGAGATAGAGACTATTCCTGGATGTGAACCTATCTCAAAAAGACCTTATAAGATGTCACTTCCAGAGGCCATCGAACTCAAGGAACAACTTAGGCAACTCATTGAGCAAGGATTCATTCGACCCAGTACTTCTCCTTGGGGTGCTCCAGTTCTTTTTCAGAAGAAGAAGGATGGAACCATAAGGCTATGCATAGACTATCGTGGACTAAACCAGGTAACTGTCAAGAACAAGTATCCAATTCCAAGGATTGACGAACTTTTGGACAAGCTCCACGGCGCCAAAATATTTACAAAGATTGATCTAAGGTCAGGATATTACCAAATCAGGATCAAGGAATCGGATATTCCAAAGACAACTTTCAATACTAGGTATGGGCACTACGAGTTCACAGTAATGTCTTTTGGTCTAACAAATGCTCCTGCAAGCTTCAATCGACTTATGCAGGATATTTTCAGACCTTACCTGGATGATTTTGTCTTGGTTTTCTTTGATGACATTTTGATCTACTCTAAGAACGAGGCAGATCACGAAGAACATGTTCGCAAAGTACTTTATCTTCTCCGAAAACACCAAATTTACGCTAAAGAGAGCAAGTGCACTTTTTGCTCACCAAAGGTCAACTATCTTGGATTTGTCATATCGGCTGAGGGGATTTCAGTAGACCCAGACAAGGTCAAGGACATCGTTGATTGGCCTCAACCATCCACCGTCAGTGAAGTAAGAGGATTTCTTGGAATAATAGGATGGTACAGGATTTTTGTCAAGGACTATGCACGTATTGTTGCACCTTTGATGGAACTACTAAAGAAAGGAATGAGGATTGAATGGAGGACCGAGCACGAGTCTAGCTTTTCTAAGCTAAAAGAATTCTTGGTCTCAGCTCCTATTTTAAAGCTTCCAAATTTCAACAAGGAATTTGAAGTAGCGACCGACGCTAGCAAATTTGCTCTAGGCGGAGTTCTTACTCAAGAAGGAAGACCAGTGGCTTATACTTCGCGAAAGCTGAGAGATCATGAGAAGAATTATCCTACTCATGATTTGGAACTTTTAGCAGTTATTCATGCGCTGAAGTTATGGAGACATTATCTTCTTGGGCGCAAGTTTCAACTGGTTACAGACCACAAGAGCTTAAAATGGATTTTTACTCAACCTATTCTCAATATGCGACAACGACGATGGATAGAGCTATTACAGGAATATGACCTTGACATAAAGTATAGACCAGGAAAGGAAAATGCAGTTGTAGATGGTCTTAGCCGAAAATCCTTTCTCGGAGCTATCTCTATTCCAAATAACCCTATCTGGGATAGAATCAAAGCAGCATCCTTGGTAGATCCAGAGTACCAACGTATAGTATCTCTAGTCCAGCAGAATAAGATGCCTGAAGCTAAAGATTACTCTCTTATGGGAGGATGTCTTTACTATAGACATAGACTCTATGTACCCAGAGATCCAACCTTAAAGAAGGCCATTTTGTATGAAGCGCACTATAGCCCTACATCCGAACATCCAGGCTATGCTAAGACTCTTCATGCTGTCAGGAGGAGTTATTTTTGGTCTGGAATGAAAGGGGACATACTTCGCTATGTGAGGCAATGTCTTTCTTGTCAGCGGATAAAGGCCGAAAGAATCAAGTTACCAGGGAAACTTCAACCTCTTGACATACCCCAGATGAAATGGGAATGCATCAGTATGGATTTTGTTACAGGATTACCTTCTACAGGAGGGTATGATTCTATTTTCGTGGTTGTTGATATGCTCACAAAAGTGGCTCATCTAATACCTGTAAAGACAACCTTTACTGCTTCAGATGTTAGTCGGGTATTCATCAAGGAGATTTTTAGGTTACATGGTCTACCCAAGCATATCGTCAATGATAGAGATGCCAAGTTTACATCAAAATTTTGGACTTCTCTTTTCCAATCTATTGGGTCACAATTAGCCTTTAGTACATCGTATCATCCATAGACAGATGGGCAAACTGAGAGAGTTAATCAAGTCATCGAGGACATTCTCAGAGCCTATTTTTCACAAGAGCCAAAGAAGTGGTTACAATATCTACCTTTGGTGGAGTATGCTTACAACTCTTCCGAACAAAGAAGCATTGGAATGTCACCTTTCAAAGCTCTTTATGGACAGGGCTGTTTAGCACCACTGAACTTCTCAGATCCAACCATCAGGGTAGAAGCCTCTAGAAATATGTTAGAGGATATGGAAGCACAGACTAGAGCTATTCGCCAGGACATTCAGGCCGCTCAGGATAGACAGAAGCACTATGCAGATAAGAACCGTTCGGAAAGAACTTTCAAAGAAGGAGATAAGATTTTTCTGCGAGTCAGACCAAAGAAAAGCAACTTATCTCTATGCAGATATAAGAAGCTAAGCCCAAGGTATTGTGGACCATTCGAGATCATTAAGGTTGTGAGTGACCAAGCTTACAAGCTAAAGTCACCTGCAAACTTGAAGGTTCATGATGTATTCCACGTCAGCTTACTCAAACCCTACATTCCTAACCCTGATCAATTCTTGGACTCAGATCAGATAGTCATGCCAGCACAAGGAGTTCTCGAGCTCCAACCTGACTACGTACTGGAAACAAGGGAAAGGAAGTTACGCAACAAAACTATCACGGAGCATCTGGTAAAGTGGAAGGATTACCCTGAAGAAGATGCAACTTGGGAGGACGAACCAACGCTCTTAAAGGATTACCCAAACACATTCTTGAGATGAAGACATCTCAAATTTTTCACGTTGGAGAGGTTGTAAGGTCTCTGACCCCGATCAAAAAGAGCACCCTTGTACCATGAACTGAATATAATGGAATAAGTTACTATTTTTAGCAGTTTTCCAAATTCTGTCAGTGCCATGATGTTTAGAATGTTTTAAAGCTTTGAAATGTGAATTAAAATAATTTTTGTAAAAAAATTCCAAAAATAGTAAGTTTTTGGTCACCCGACCCGTCCAGTTTTGATCGTCTCGAAAAACTGCACCCGTACCCCGAATTTCAAAAAAATGCATTTTCGAACCTCGGGGGCTGCTAAATATGGCAGGTACTCGGGCCAGTACGCCTTAGTTAGAGCTTGCTATATCAATTTTCGGCATCAAAATCCGACTCGTATGACCCGTTTTAGCCTAGAACCAATTTTCCTAAAAATTGAGCGGGGAGGTATCGGGGACCCGAGACTGTGTAGGAACAGGTTCCAGCCCACTCCAGATCAGCTTTAGCAGCTAGGGGGCGCCCTCTTGATTTGTGGGAGTCCTGGGAGAGTTTCCAAGCCAGCAGCTCAGTCTCAGAACCAGTTAACCAAGACAACCTGACACTTGGTGGGCAGGGAACTGGACTTGCCATGCTTAACTGGAGAAGCTCCCAGATGCATTTAGCAACCCAGATAGATTTTCAGCTTGAGGAGGCCTATTTAAAGACCTTCACACACACACACACACACACACACACACACACACACACACACACACACACACACACACACACACACACACACAATGCACACACTCACACACCTACACACACTTTGGGACGGTGCTGCCGGAACACACACCTTTTGAAGGGGAAGCAAGGAGGGAGGTGCTGTCGAATTCTCGCCTCAAGAAGCTCGATTAGATGAGAGAATCAAGAGGATTATCAGCCCTTAATCACCGTAACCACGGTTTAATTAATGCTTTCTGCAAATCCTTTTTCATTACCATCTAAATTTCTCGTCTATTATGCTTATTCCTAGTCGTAATTCTCTATGATTACTCTCTAAATTCTCCTTATCCATATTCTATTATGTAATCATCATTCCATAGCTGAATTATCAGCCATTCATCACTCTCGATTAATGATTAGAACATAATTATCAAAATTTTCTCTCTCTAGGTAGCATAGTAATTAATCGGTAAGCTAGTAATTGTGTAGATTGGAGAGAATCACTCTTTTAATCACTCATTAACAATGAATCTTAATTAAATTCATTCTCTTATGCATTAAGATGTAATTAAGGAGGAATTAATCTATCATTAAGACTCTAAGAATTAGTTTTCCTCACACATATGCCTAAGGTAAATCTGCATCGTCTATTTGCCAGGAAATAGTTTAATCATACTTAATCAATTCTCTGGTAATTCCAATAGTGAAATCCTAATTATTCTTAATCATGTAAGCCGAATAATTATCTTAGAGCCGGTTCCCATAGGATTATGTGCCATCCTTAATGATTGCTTTATGAAAGAAATCTAGATCTCTCATATAGGAGAAATTAAATGATGTCACTAATCTACCCATTGGATTGTTATGATGCTTGCGAACCTTAGCTCTTTCTCCAAGATAATCATTAAAAGTAGTGAGAAATGGCCCCGGTTAAGAGGACGCGCTTCGGTGGTGCCCACGACCGCGAGGCAGGAACGAGTAATGTCAACGGAAAGGGGAAAGCTTCTATGGAGGAACAAATACCGACCATCTCACGGGCCATCGATGAAGAAGTGGAAGAGGTAGATCATATTTTTTATTCAAGTTGTTTAAATTAACATTGCATACGCTAGTTAGGAATGCTCATATCCCCAAACATGTTGGAGAAATCCGACGGAAACCTCGGCATTGAAATCATTGTACATTAAGTTCTAAAGTAGGAAGGTAATGTTTGATGGGTATGCTGTTTGTAATAGGAAAGAATGTCTGCTAGGGAAAATTTAGCTCGACATGTTCATTTTAATTCCAATGTTGAATCAGTCATGACCCCCCTACTGATCACAGGGGGCAGAGTTCCTCGTTAAGGACTCTTGAATCCACGACTTGCTTTCTATGCGGTGGATACCCACGACTTGCTTTCTATGCGGTGGGAACCCACGTCTTGCTTTCTATGCGGTGGGAGTGTCCATGACGTGCTTTCTATGCGGTGGACATACCTAGTTGTATGGGCAGCTAGGCGACAACGGGAGGAGTGAACTCTCGCTGGAGGGGGGATGTTGTACCTCCAGAACATTGGAACTTTTATGAATAAGTTTGAGTAGAATTTTTACTAGAATTCTGTCTTGGTGTTGTTTGCAATACTGGTTGAAGGGCTGTTTTAACGAACAATGTGATTCGGAATTAAACAAGGGATCTTTATGTTGAACAACCTTTGTGGTAGTAATTAGGTCACACAAGGAAGTGTGAGTGTGGGGGTGGAAAGTGGGGGCTTGGATCAGGTTTCCAATGCCTACGAGATGGGTGGTCCCGATTGGTCGGGAACTCTCTGTCCCCATTGTGCTTACTTCGATATTAGTAATACTCATTGCCCCTAGAGCGGTGAAATCTCGAGAGTACGTGCCTCTGAAACATGGGGAAAAAGGCACTCGAGGTTTCTCTCCTCTTGGAAGGTGGGTCTTAGGATCGCTACATAGGTTAAATCACGCTTCCCCTACGAGGTGGAGCTAGATCTCCTTGCTAGTAGGCTCGAACTCAATTCACTTTGTGATGAGAGATCGTCCGCTAGATGAACCCAGACCACTTTGTTTGCTTCCGCTATAGATCTAGTGGCCACCAGGTTTACCATCAGATCCGTTGTTGAGACGACGGGGTGGGGACCTCACATTAAACTACAAAGTTTAGGAGAGCTAGGGTTCAATTATGTAAAAATGTTGTGCTTTTTGGGGTGATAGCATAAAAGGTGGTGCAAAAGTAGTTTCCTTGACACTTCTTATGAGGCACTTATGGATGTTTCTGTGAGACTACATTTTATATTTATTTTTTTGAAACGTTGGCTCCAACCACTTTAACAATTTCTTGAAATGTCTATTCGTTTGCCTTTCATGCGTGTTGTTGTAGTAGCTGAGCACCTCTCTCTCTCTCTCTCTCTCTCTCTCTCTCTCTCTCTCTCTCTCTCTCTCTCTCTCTCTCTACTTGCATGTTGCTCAACAATCTACCTCCATGTTTCCTTCTCTTGAAGAAAGCAAGAATGGCTTGCACAGCCATCTGCCTCAAGGTCTACCTGGCTTGATGAAATCTATTTCAAGTAGAGATTACAGTTGACAGGTTGGGCTTGGGCTTAGAGAAACATGGTTGGAGAGTATCCACAACAAGGTATTAGTGTGTCTCAAATGTGGCAGCAAGAAATTCAATAGCAGCATCCTTATCACTACTCTCAAGGTGGATGGTTACCCATGAATAGAAGTATCAAAAATTTGGGAGAGGAAATTCAGCAAAACAACATTTTTGCATGGGTGAGAGCAGCTTGGAAGAGGGGGTTGTGCTACACTTGTAGCATTGGAAAATCCTTCAACTTGGATTGCAGATCACATTCGTGGAAGCAGCAATTGGACATCAAAAACATCCTCCAAATGATCACCACATTGGATAGCAGACAACGGTTTTGGGTGCCATCAGCAAGCTTCAAATCCAATGGAGTGGTCTCACTCATCTCAAGAACATGTTGAAGACAATCCAAGAGATGATGGGATGTCCCCTCATGGCTACATTGAGTACTCAACCACAATTCACCAGGAATCCACACATAGGATGCGACAGTATTGAGCCATTATGAAACAAGAGAGTTGTAAGGAAAAGAGAACGTGATGCATCATGCTTGTCAATGCTTAAAGATATGAGTACAATTTGAAAAATAATGGTGATTTGCTGGCAAGAAGCTACAAAAGGCATGAATTGTGAGAAAGCCACCTTTCCATTGCTTCTAGAGAAGCCAACTTTTTAATGGTTGCACTTGTGGATCAAATAAGTCTATACTCTCCAACATACAAGGCACAATCACCAAAGTCAAAGCATCCTTGTCTGAAGAGGATCTGAAGCTAAAAGAGCTTTATGCATGATGTTGGTGAATAGAAAGGGGATCCATCAAGATCTATAAACAATTCGGAGATGGTGAGGTTCATAGGATTGCATCGATGAAATTTTGCAGGAGCTAATTCGCGATTAAAGCAGACTTAGGCAGGAGCATTTTTAATGCAATTATGTCGATAGCAATAATTGACAACTGCATTCTTATCGACAATTTTGTTGATAGTAGCAAGAGATTCTTATGACAACTGCATTTTTCCACATTCCTATTTGGTTGAGGGCTACTACTATGAGCTAGTTGATGGTACCGAAGATGCTTATTACATACCTCCTGACCAGCCAAAAGTATTGTTGGCATTGCACCACTTGGTTCAATCCATCAAGATATTTTTGGAACCCTTGCATGGCGAGCCACATAAGTTCAAATGATCTCAAGAGGTTTATAAGAATGTGTACAACAACATGCCAACAGTTGTGAAAGATACCCCTCCCTAGGGGTCTATGCACACAATTTTGGGTTTTAGGCCCCATGGTCGGCGGGTTGTGGCCGACCGCCCATCCACTTATTCCATTATTTGCTTATAATGATAATAAGGAGATAGAGAGTTAGCACTCTCTAGAGCTCCACCCACAAGCTGTGTATTGTTCATCCCTTCCACCTTCTCTCCTTCCCTTGCACACTCTGCATCACAGGATCTAGAAATGGTATCAGAGCCCAGGAGGCTAACCTCGATCCCACTCCCTACCCCGCACATATAACTCTCTTTGGATTTGGAATCCATGAGAGGTTGGAAGCTCAACACAGGATAAAAATCTACAGTCAAAGACAATCCCGATAAGCCTTTGAAGGCCTATCAGACTATGCAAGCAGACAAGCCTTGAAGGCTTAATCCAAGCATATCGAGCAAGGAGAGCTTAGGGGACTTGGCAACCAGTCAAATCGGCTAAGTGACTATTTTGACAGTTTTCTTGGCTGTTTTTGAGACTCACACCAAAAGAGCCCTTTCTGAGACTGTGGCTATTCCTTTTGTGTTTGCATTAGCTTTTCGAGGGTCAATAGCGCGAGGTTTTCTTTGAGCTAGGGTAATCTCAAATGTTGAGATACCTTCAATGATACAGGTAGCTACAGTTTCCCTCTTACGGTACCCTCGCCATAGGACATGTATTTGGATGGTTTTTTGTGCTTTTGACATCGAGTTGGTGGTCACATAGCAGTGGTTTTGTGCATTTTATGCCTAGTGGTTCTTTTGAGCAGTTTGTGCGTTTTTTGAGTTGAGTTTTGACTCCTCATACAAAGGAGACTCTACCAGATTTTCCCATGAGTCCATTTTATGAATTTTTGGTACTTCTAGCTATTCTTACACAGTCTTTGTACTACATTTTGGTTTGAGTTTTTGCACCTATTCTAGGGAAAACTTTGCCAAAATTATCCTAAGCAATTTGCCATGAATTTTTTGGCTACATTATCTTAATCATGGCTGCAAGTAGTGCTTCCAAAAGAGAGGAGTACTACATCAAAAGGTTTGATGGCTCAAACTTTTACCTTTGGTGGTAGCGTATGCAAGATGTTTTGATCAACAAAGGTTTAGCACCCTTGAGTGCAAGAAGAGAGAATGCATACACTAATTATGGGTGCGATGACTTGAATGAGCGTGCTATGGAGAACATTCACCTACACCTTGGTGAATCCATTTACTTTACCATAATGGATAAGAATAATGCCAAAGATTTGTGGGATGCTCTATGTCAGGCTTGGGATGCCAACAACGCCTCGGACAAGGTTTTCTTGATGAAGAAATTGATACGTATGAACATGAAAGAAGGCAATAATGTTCGTCTTCACTTGAACGAGTTCAACAACATATATTCATACCCTACTTCAAAAGTTCTTAATTTTGATGATGAAATGAAGGCCATTTTCTTGCTATATTTGCTACCATCATCATGGGATACCTTAAACATAGCCATAAGCAATTTTTCACCCAATGGCAAGCTATATTTTAGTGGTGGTGTTGTTGGTACATTGCTCACTAAGGAGATTTAATTTCAATCTCTTAATGCAAGTGGGCATGGTGATGCATTGGTGTCTAGTAGCAATCGTGACAAGAAAAGGCAATGTGGTCATAGCCGCGGTTGTTCTCAGGATCGCAAGCAAGGTCATGGCAAGAGTCGCAGCAAAGGCATGCAAAATGTAGAGTGTTATTACTACTGCCATAAAAAGGGACACTTGAAGAAATATTTTCGCACAATGCAGTGTGTTAGAAGCTGGACACACCCTACGGAAAATGACGGCTTGGCAGATTATTATTTTTTTGTAATTATTCATTTATTGAGAAAACCCGACATTTCACCTTGTAAATATTGGGGCTTACAGAAGTTTCCAGATTGTATCCCAGTTTTAAAATTTAGATTGAGTAGATGGTTAAATTGGAACATTAGGGTTTGAGAATTGTAAAGTATATATACCACTTTTTGACCTTAATAAAAGACCTTTTGTCATTTAAAAAAAAAGTTTGAAGTCTGTGAGTGAGCGTACTATGTACAAGAGAGAGAGTGAGAGCTTCATCTTGACACTACATGCACACCGGTGGTTGAAATCGAGTGCGGAGAAGTGCAGCGTGTTGCCCCCGACGAGAGCTACGCGTCAATACCTACATTGCGAGCGTACGGTCCAGTTTTGCGAGCTCCATCTACGAGCTTCATCTGGTGATTCGATGAGCATACGTTGTCCGATTTTGCATTGCAGCATATCCACACGTTCACATTGAGTAGAGCTACACATTAGGCACTTTAGATTTTGGAAACAAAGACCTAAAAATTTCGGCCAACCATCCTACGAGATTTTAAACCGGGTGTTTTGGGTTGGGGTTTTGGTTCATAGACCTTAGGGAGAGCGACCTATTGGTGTTAGTAGGGTCTCCTTTAAGTTCTCTGGTGTTTCGAGATTGTTTGTTCGGTTTTCAGCTCTAGAAAGCGTTGTAGGAAGTTTCCTCTTATGCACTCCTGAAAGCTGTGACTTAGACATTGGGTAAAGACCTCTGTAGGAATTAGTTAGGAGTCGGTCGAGTGTAGGTTGACACCCTATGCTTGCTTCCATGCGCCTGCGGGTCAAGCTTCGTCCTTAGCTGACAAATCTTGTTAGGTGAGTTCTCGCTGTGCTGACGTCCGTTGCGGCGTATCCGTCCAACATTGGCGCCGCTACCGGGGACGAAAACCTTAGGTAGGTGACCGAGACTAGTCCTTGAGGATAGGCATTCTTTGGCTTGCCAAGAGTCTCGTTTTACATTTAGATAGGATCAGAGGGTGGAGGACTCTCTAGGTCTTAGAGGGAGTCTAGGGAGCGTGTGTCTGACCTAGATCCGTCGACTTAGGTAGATTTAGGTTAGTTAAGTTGAAGAGTAGGAGCTGGAGTGGTAGAAGCGGTGAGAGGAGAGATTGAGAGTCCACAGAGGCCAGGAAGCAACCAAAACACCATTATCACCATTTCACATGATGAGTAGGAGTAGAGTAAGTAGGACATCATGATTCAGGATCTAGAACATTTCATGCATGTATACTTGCTTGTTAGATTCATCACAAGGTTGTAAAAGACGCAAAAGTGTGTTTGAAAGATGAAGTGAAGTCTAAAAGTTACTGTGATTGTTTCTGATAGAGCTGCAGAGCATCAGGAGCATTTCTGTCAGGAAAAAAATTAATTTTAAGCTAGGAGACATCCTACGCGTAAGATGTCTACAGGCTAATCTAGTGGGAATTTTAGAATTTTGAATTGACCAGTGTGTGCAGAAGGTAGGTTTTATCCTATTTTCACCTGGAAAGTGGAAATTTGACCATATCTTGATAGGATAAGGCCAGATAGACTGAAATTGCCAGACATCCTACCCAAATTGTGCCAAGGCATTATTTTAAGACTAAAACCATAGGATGGCTGCATGAGCATGATCTGCATGATATATCGAGTGACTGAGAGAGGTTTCATCTCATTTGGGTGATAAAAATTGGGTTCTAAGCAGACTTTAGCACTTTTGAGTGAAAAACGCTAGAACAACTAAAATTGGGGATCCAAACCAAAATCTAAGCATACCACTGGGTTGCTGACATCAAGGGGAAGCTGTGGGTCAAGTCTGGGGTCAAACAGACCAAAAAGAAATCCTACACGTACGATGTCATCTATGTGACTTTGTACCCCAAACCTAATTTTGAGCATACCAAGGTGATCAGCACCTCAAGAGGAGTCTGTGCTTTGCATTTGAATCCATTCTGAGCAAAAAGATATGCTACGCGTAGGATGTCTAAAGCAAGAAATTGAAGCCAGATACTGACTGTGGGCATAGCAAGGTGTTGTGTAGCCTTAGGTAGCCTTAGGCAAGCCTCCCAGTCAATTTTGGTCCAAATTGGAGTTGATTAGACTGATCAAGACCAACAACACGCTGTCGGAACAGATTTTTGATCCATTGACCAGCTTATAGGTGTCCAAATCCAAAAGTAAAAACAGCTCTGGACTCAGCACATCAAGGGGAATCCATAGTGCAAGAATCCAGGCAAAACAGAGTAGGGGACATCCTATGCATAGGATGTCTATTGGGGCATAGTGAAGAGAAAATTTGACTGAGCTTAGACAGTGAGGTTCCATTTGGCTTAAGGGTTCTAGAACTTCTTTCAGAAGTGAATTTGGACCTTGTTTGGCCATTTGACGGAGCAAAGACTGAATTCAGACTTTTTCACGTAAATTGACCAACATCCGAGGGAAGTACAGTTCCAGATTAGCAGACCTAATCCAGAACATCAACAGTGTATAAAATACAGTAGTGGTTGAGGTTAACTCTCCAATTATACCAATCATTACTAAAATCACCTCTAGCGATTAAATGCTTTGATTCGATTGACGAAATTAAACACTTGTGTACAGGTATATTCTACAGCAAAGCAAGAAGTTGTGCGGAGACTGATCCTTTACCAGGTGAGTGGTTGGATTTGTGAATAAGTTGCATTGATAAGTTTGATGAATTTAAGATCAAGAAGATACATTTTTAGACACCAAAAGGTGGCATGTGACCAAGGTAGCTTAGTGTCCACCAAAGAGAGTGTAACTCAAGCAAGGCTAGATCCACTAGCACCAATTATAGAGGAAGGTAGTGATACTGACACTTCATCAGACAAATCCTTCTTCATGATGGGTAGTCAATAGCCGACGTTTCACCTATGATGGACCAATGCCAAGAGGATGCACCTCCCTAAATCCTTTGAATGATTCCAAGTTCACTGTGATCTTCTTAGAAGGAACAAACTCGAGGGGAGCCCTAGTTTATTCTGACTACTATTGGGGACGCAAGATTATTTGTATTGAAGAAAGGCCGGCTCAGAGACTGGAGATAATCCGAGTCTATGATGATGGAGATAGATTTCGAGACGAAAAGGGGAACCACTATCTAATAGTTAGTAACCTTGAAGATTACAACACATATGGAGATAACGTGGCGAAAGGGAAAATGGTTTCAGAAACTCAAGAACCGCCTCCAAACATTGATCGACATGGAGCAATTTTTATGTATGATAAGAAAACAACCAGGGTTTCAACTTATAATGAGAATGTGGGAATTTACAAGCATGAGAGTGAGGGAATAGTCTCTTACTTTCACTGCAAAGAACCCTATCCAAACGAGTTAAGGAAAGACAAGGTTCTTTACTTATTCTCTTATGAAATTGCAATGGGGAAGGATATCATTTTTGTTGATAGGTACGGGAGAGAATACCAACGTATTCTCCCAGAGGAGGTAGGAAAGGCAGCAATTCCACGAGCATCAACATATGCCCCCGATGAAGTGCCAAGAGCCACCTACACCCCTAGCAAGTCGACAAATACCTTCTCAGAGGAGTATGATGCGACCTCACATTCCACCTGACCGCAGACATTCAACAACCAAAATCAACCAGTAACTCAGCCATCATTGCAGGCATGGCTTCGACAGAGTGCAACATTAGAGCAAGACCAAAACCCAGATGGTTATCAAGCCGCACGAGGGCTAAGGGATTTACAAGAACCACCACTTTATTCAAGGTATCAAGGAGAGAGTAAGCCAAAAACTCAAGGGTCAACAGAGCCTGGAAGACAACCCATAGAACGAGTTCGGAGAGATGAACCATCTATGGCAAGAACTGTTAGAAATTATGGCTTAAAAGCACCAATGGGAGAGGAACCAGCCTACTACAGAAGACCTGAGAAGGTATATAGATTGGGACGAGGAGATCCAATGATGAGATTTGTAGACCATCCTAGAATTAGACCTTCTCAAGTGCAAAAATGGGTAAACAAGAAATACGCTGGAAATAGAGATCCAAGAGATCATGTAGTAGCCTTTGTGCTTGTAATTAGAGTGAAAGAGGTGTTAGACTTCCTTACCCAATTTGCAGAGTTTGGACTAACCCTAGAGGATGACGCTGCTACTTGGTTTGACTGTGTGGAGCGTAGAGACTTTGAGTCGATGGAGGAGGTGTTTGACGAGTTTATCGAGGAATTATCATAGAGGGGGATAGCTCATAATACCGTCTCACAAATCCATAAATTCAAACAGAAAGACGGAGAATCTGTGCGAAAGGAAGTCCTAAGACTAAAAATATATGTTAAGTTCTGCCCTGTGGAAGAACTGCCAACTCAGTCCAGACTTATGCTTATATTTATCCAAGGACTAAGGAATGCAGATCTCCAGAAGGACTTACATATGAAGAGGAGCACGACGTTGAATGAGTTAATCAAGGAGGCTCTTTACCTTGTGGACAATTGTGCGGTCTACAAAGAGGGTGAGTTCAAGGATCTTGACGACGATTCATCCTCACAACAAAGTGGAAGCAAGTGTTCTAAGATAGCATCGAAAGGAGAAGTAGCTGTAAGCCAAGAGCAGCTTGTAGAGGAAGTGCTAAAAAAGATTAACTTGTACGCCAAACCCTAGGCTAAACAGCCCAAGTGGTGAACAAAAATGGACAAACCATGGGACGGAGGAATGTTATTATAACAAGGGATATGTGAGAGAGAGACCTTACACTCCCCAAGCTCAGGTAGCTTCTCCTTAAATTCCACCGATGCCTAGGTATCAACCAGGCAACCTACCAGGACCTGTAGGAGTAGAAAGACCACAACCAGTGTTGCGACAACAACCACCCCTACCATGATTACGACCAGTCGGCATAAGATACACACCAACAGTAACCGAATCAAAAGAGAAGGCTTTGGTACCTATGCATGCATATTATGAAGATCCTAGTGGATATGCGGAAAATCCTTTCTACTATCCACCAGAAGAACCCTCAACACCAGAACCATGGAACGTGATGGGAGGTGCAGGACCACCAACAGCTGCGCAGGCAGAAGGAGAAGGAAGATATAGCTTGGATGAACAAACATTGTTGTTCATAGCCAACGGAGTCATGGGCGGACAGAGACATGCATACCAACAAAGAGGAGCTCAAGGAATACCTCAACACCCTAAATGACCCTGCTACAAGTGTGGTGGAGACCATTGGCTAAGAGACTGTCCTCATGATGAAATCATTAGAGTCAACGCATATTGCACCAAGTGTGGAGTTACTCATTTGATTTATGATTGCCCTAAGAACCCGAGCAAAGGAGAAAAAACCACCTTGAACATACTGGAAGCAATGCCTTCCACTGGAAGGGTCAGAAAATGAGACGATCATTCCTATTCAGGCAGTGACACGAGCCCAAGCTCAAAGAAAGACGAACGAGCCCATAATTGAAGAGCCAAAAACCGATGCCCCAAGTTCAGAAACGAAAAATCAGAGAAGCACTTGGAAAGTTAGAAAGGTGCGTATGAAAGCCAGGAAAGAACGAGAGCAAACGGCTCTATCCGAGGAGTTAAAACACACAAAGGATAGATTAGAGCGGTTAGAGGATCTAGCTAGCCTAAGCTCACACACTGTGGCAACCATAGCACCCAAGGAAATAGCAGAACCCAAAAGTGCAGGATCAGGAGGATCAGTACTGGCAGACAAGGTAGATGAGCAGTTAGATGCACCTCTCAAAGCTTACAAAGCCAGACTAAAAAAGAACCAAACCCAAGAGCAAAGATGGATGACTTATCCATATGCTGAAATAGAAAAACAGAGGCTGGAAATGTGTAGAAAGATGATTGAAACAACTCAATCTTTGATAGAAAACCCGCTTGGTAAACCTGCAAATTGGCATGATGTACCAGCTCCAACCCCTATCAAACCAACTTTAGAGGAACAAGTAGAAACGAAGGAAGGACTCACGAATGCTTTTGAGTCTAGAGGAGAGCCTATCATAGTGCCAAATACAACAGATGAAACAAGTGACGGGTTCCAACCTAAAACATTGGTAGAAATGGGTAAGGATTGTAACAGTCTAGATGATCTATGGAAGCAAATCCGTGAGGCCAACGAAGCTAACAGGGCAAGTTCCCACATGAACAACACGAGAAAAGAGAAAAATGAGATCTTACCTCCTATTGAAGAATTTGAGGCAAGATCGCAAATGAACTTTGATATACATTCACAATCAGGAGACCAGGGATCAATTAGTTTGGGGCACAGCCAACCAGACTGGCTGAAAACTCTACCCTCTTACCTAGGAGAGTATGAAGCCAAGTCTGAGGTGAAAGCAATCCCATTTCAAAGACTTTCTTCTAACAAAGTGATGGATTCACAAGGGTTGATTGAGTTATTGTCCACCCCGGTGGCATGCACAATCACATTAGCTGAACTCCTAAGGTTACGACCAAACATGTGGACCACAGAAGGCAAATGCCTAGAAAAATTTGGAGTGAAAGACCCCACCTCAAAGCTTCAGGAAGGGATCAGAGAATTAAACAGGCCTCAACTAAACACTAGGCCAGTACCATTAAAGAAGGTTGGAGAGTATTGCGAGGGAGAAGATGGAAACACCACGCTACCAGTAGAATTCCAAGGAGTAGTTTCCAAAGCTATTCTTGACAGGGGAGCAAGAGTTGTTATCGCCACCAAGGAAATCTAGAAAAAATGGGGAAAACCAGCTTTGAGAGCTACCAGAATGAAATTGCAATTGGCAGATGGGTTCATGGAGAAGCCTCTAGGACTCTTAGAAAAAGTAATGGTCACTTCGTGCAGAATCGAGTTTGAGCATACATTTGCAATAGTCGATTTCGACAAAAAGAACAATTACGAGATCATCTTGGGAAGACCATTCATGCTATAATTGAAGATGGTCCAGGATTGGGGTTACGACCACATATACCTCAGACATGGTGAAACAAGAACCAAAATACACCTGAAAGACCATAGTTACAAGGATGTGAACCAGACACCAGTGGAAGAGTTTGATTCAGCTACATTAGCAGGGTCGGAACTCTCGGCATGGTTAGGGCAACAAAAAGAGCTATGGATGTGCGGAGCTTCACATTGTGGAAGCTTAAAAAGAGAGGAATGCGTCTTAGAAAGAGCGATTGAGGACAAGGAGTATATTTCGGAACCTTTTCTTGAAGATGCCTTAGAACCTCTGGAATGGGAACACATACTAGCGACATTGGATGTCTGTACCATTACAGATATTCCAACAACAAAATTTTGCGATAAGGATAGTTATGATGTGCTACCCTATTACATGGTAAGCATTATACCAGGAGGAGATGAGATGGTAGAACCACCAGAACAAGAAGAGTTTTATAAATCCTCTGAGCATCTGGAGGTAAATAACGATGCAGATAATGAGTGTTCAGACAACTCAAGTGAGCGTGGGGAGAAAGTAGAGAATATCAAGTTTTATAATTTTGCTAATTAGCACCCTAGACGCCAGGAACTCTATAGGAGAAAACGAGCAGAAAACAAAATGAGAGAGAACCTGATGCCCAGGATAAAAGATAAAACTCACTATCTAATGCTTGTAAAAGTAGTGGATTGTGTAAAAGATCAAATATCAGGAAGATTCTCAAAAGTTCGAAGGGAAAGAATGCGAGAGGAAATAAAACAAGTACGAAAAGCTAAAACCAAAACAAAATCACAAAAAGAGCAAAAATAAAAAAAAGAAACAACGAAAGACCAAGAGTGGACCAAACTGGAGCGTAAACAGAAATACCAAGAACTGAAACGGTCTTTACGAGAGGAATGGACTACTGAGGGAGATAGTGATGGTAAGGGGGAGTCAGAAAAAGGAAACATGAATGTACCATCACCCGATAGGAAATTTACCATCCAGGACAGGAAAATCATAATGACACTACCACTCACGGAAAGAACAAACCAGGAATCTTACGATGAGCCGGAAAATGCAAAAAGGATAGACCTCATGGAACCAGGTGAGAAGCCTCAGCCGGTCTATATCGCAACCGATTTAGAGCCTGAAGAAGAAGAACGGCTAACACAACTTCTCAAGAAGTATAAGGATGTGTTTGCATGGTCCTACAAAGACCTCAAGGGAGTTGATCCATCAATATGCCAACATACAATTCCTTTGAAATGAGATGCCAAACCTAGCAAACAGCGTCCTTATACATATAATGACACATTTGCTAAATGAATCAAAGAAGAGATTGACAAGCTGATGGATGCTGAATTCATCTATGAGATCCAACATACAGATTGGGTGTCACCCATTGTGGTAGTCCCCAAAAAGAACGGAAAACTGCGAGTGCGTGTAAACCTCAAAAAGGTAAATGTAGCCGCCATAGGGGATAATTATCCCTTGCCAATCACAGAACATGTACTTGAGAGGGTGTCCGGGAAACGGGCTTATTCCTTTCTAGATGGGTTTTCAGGATACAACCAACTGGCAATTGCAATAGAGGATCAACACAAGACAACGTTTGCCACAGAATGGGGAATTTATGCGTATCGAGTTATGCCTTTCGACTTAACTAATGCCCCAGCGACCTTTCAAAGGTTAATGACACACGCGTTCAAAGAATACCTCAGAATATTCTTAGAAATATACATGGATGATCTTTGTGTACACTCCCTTCTACGAGAGGAACATATTGACCATTTGCAAAAGGTATTTGAAAAATGCAGGACATATCGAATCTGTCTTAACCCGAAAAAGTACATTTTTATGGTTAGGCAAGGCCGCATCTTAGGACACATTGTCTCAAGAAATGGCATAACCACAGACCTAGAAAAAATCAAAGTCATAGTAGACCTACCCAGGCCTACTAATGCGAAACAAGTGCAATCCTTCATGGGACACTGCGGATATTATCGAAGATTCATATATATGTATGCAGTCATCGCACAACCTCTGTATCATTTGTTAGTCAATTTTGACTGGACCGAGGAGTGTGAAACTTCATTCCAAAAGATGAAGAAAAACCTTGTATCAGCGCCTGTACTTAAAGCACCGGATTGGGAAAAGATATTCCATGTTCACATTGATGCATCTGCATATGCAATTGGGAGTATTCTGGCTCAACCTGGAGACGGAACAATGGATTTTCTAGTTTGTTATGCCAGCCCCAACAGTTAAATAGTGCGGAAAAGAACTACACAACCATCGAAAGAGAGGGATTAGGAATGATTTATGCTGTAAAGAAATTTCGGCATTATTTTCTCGCAAACAAATTTGTGTTCTTTACAGATCATCAAGCTCTTTTGTATTTGGTAAATAAACCATGCAATACAGGAAGGATTGTACTTGTGGTTTATTATATTGCTAGAGTTTGATTTCACAGTGGTGGTCAAAAAGGTTAAAACTCATCTACGGGCTCATCTTTCAAGGATACACAACGGGGAAGCTCCTGAAGGAGTAGATGATGACATACAAGATGCTTATCTTTTCAATATTGAAATGATACCCAAATGGTCTCAGGAATTTGTTGGCATTCTTTTATTTGGAAGTAGGTTTGATAACACGGAAGACAGATCCAAACAACAAACAATTCGACAAACAAAAAAACTTTCAGTTGATTGCAGGCCGGCTGTATCATCTAAGATCGGACCAAATTCTACGATTATGTATAAATCCGGAGGAATTCGAGTGTTATCTTGAAGAAGCGCATGTCCAGGATTGTACATTTCATTGTTCAACAGTGAAAACATACCAGAGACTGAAACAATTAGGGGTTTATTGGCCATCTATGTACGCGGACACACATGCTTATGTTACCAATTGTACTATATGTAGTGCCAAACGACCAGTGGATCACGCGACATTTTTCAAGTAAACATTGCACCTGCATGGAGTCGATATATCATTGATTTCTTAACCACAAGGACATTTCCTGAAAACATAACAAGAGCATGGAAAAGGGCTAAAGAGCCAGCTGGAGGCTCGTGACTTTGAGTTAATTGGGAACCAAATCTACAAGCGAGGAAAGGACAATCAACTTAGAATCTGTGCAAGTGAAAGTGAATACCTGCTGATTCTAGAACACGCACATGGTGGAATAAGTGGAGGCCATTTTTCACGCGACAAGACGGCAAAAATTTTCTTAACCGTAGGAATATGGTGGCCTACATTGCATATGGATGCTGAAGAGTTTGTAAAGCGTTGTGACGCATGTCAGCGCACCAAGGTGCCGATAAAGAGAGATGAGATGCCCTTACGGCCAGTGATGGGAGCAAAGGCATTTGCAAAATGGGGCATTGATTTTGTGGGACCTATTTCACCCCCTGCATATCGCACCCATACCCAATATATCATTGTGGCTACGGACTATCTCATGAAATGGACGGAAGCCAAGGCAACACAAAAAGCAGATGCACGAACCACTGCACAATTTTTGTATGAGAATGTCTTTGTACGATATGGGTTACACTAGAAATAGTCAGTGATCGAGGAACGCATTTTCTTAATGAAGTCATTGAATATTTGCTAGAGGAGTTCATGGTCATACACATAAAATCTGCTCCATATCATCCACAGGCAAATGGACAAGCTGAGGCCACGAATAAAACACTATGCACGGTTCTCACTAAAATTGTATCAGAGTCAAGAACAGATTGGGATCAGCAGCTACACTCAACACTATGGGCATACAGGGTAGCTTACAAAACATCGATAGGAACGACACCGTACAACATGGTGTTTGGCCTAAATGCTATATTACCCATAGAGTTTTTAATTCCAACTCTACGAGTAGCGAAACTCTTAGAATGGATAGGGCATGAGCTCTCTTTAAGAATAGATGATCTTGAAAAGCTAGATGAACTTCGCTTGAGAGCTGTAGCTTCGATCTATGCTAAAAAGAGAAGACAAAAGGAGTTTTTTGACAAGCATGTGCGCACGAAAGAGTTCAAAACAGGTGATTATGTACTTGTTTATACCTTGAAGCAACATGCCAAGAAACTTAAAAAGCAAGGGATGGGACCCTTTGTGATTAGTGACCTATCACAAAGC
Source organism: Adiantum capillus-veneris (assembly GCF_014529385.1). Classification (NCBI taxonomy): domain Eukaryota; kingdom Viridiplantae; phylum Streptophyta; class Polypodiopsida; order Polypodiales; family Pteridaceae; genus Adiantum; species Adiantum capillus-veneris. The sequence continues at coordinate 162,953,968 of NC_140936.1, read as the reverse complement.
GGAGCTGTCAAGCTTGCTACATTAGCAGGTGAAGAAATTCCAAATTAGATTAGTGGGTGTCGATTGAAGAAATATCATTTACCACTAACACAGGATATGCTTCAACAAATCCATCAAGGAAAACAATGAATGAAGGAGAAACAGAGGGTACGAGAAGAAGCCTAGGCAGAAGCAAAAGAACGCATTGCAAAAAGAAGGCTTCTACGACAACAACAACAATGTGGATCACCATTGCGAATCAATGCCATTCGACTAACAGATTTTGATGAAGACACAGTGGAGCCAATAATTGAAGTCAAGGTGGGTAGCAATCAAGTTGAATCGACGGCATTGCTTGATTCTGGAGCTCAAGCAAATTTGATATCGTACGGATTATACAAACAACTCAAGCCCACAGGTCAACTTCATCCTACTCCACAAGTGCTGGAAAGTAGTACATCACATTTGTTGAAAACATTGGGCTGGGCTATATTGCATGTACAAGTACATCAATATATTTACCCACACAAGTTTTATGTGGTAAAGGATGAAAGCACACAACACTCCATGTTGTTGGGACAACCTTGGCAAAAAGAGTACAATGTGCAGATAGATTGGAATACGAATGCACTCAAAATTCAACATGCACAAGAACAACATGTGGTAACCTTTGCTTAGCAACCCTAGAATACTCAGCTGCCAACAATGCAATCACTGGATAAAGAGCCAAAAGGGAGGGTGCCACCAAAGAATAACATGATACCCAAGGCTAACAAACAGAGAACTACCAACCATGTTCACTACAGGCATAAGAAGTCACCAACCGCAGTAAAAAGATCAGAGTTACCAACACGAGAAAAACAAATATGGGTGCGGAAGGATAGAAATGACAAGGCAGACAAACAACAATACAATGGAAGAATTCAACTGAAACAAATAAGTCAACCAAAAAACGAGAGAATAAAATAGATATGGATACCAAAGAAAATGCTCAGCAACAACTTAAATATGACTCGCATCTGAATCCCGAAAATGAAGCAAAAGGAACTCCCTTCAATACAAGCAACATCGGAAGGCAGACAACTATCTATGAAACCAACAAACCAATTTATGTGCGTGCCAATCAGCAACAAAACAGTGGCAAGCAACCAAGGAAGTAGCAAGAAACCTACAAAACCCGGCAAAAACAAGCTACCAATGGAAAGAAAAAGAGATAAGGTCTACGGCCAATTCTGCCACACGAAAACTCTCTCCAAGGAGACAACTATGGCCATAACAACAATAGCAGCAAAGCAAGCCACTCATGCAAGAAAGACAATCAAACAAAGAGCAGTAGAGTTACAACTCTTACTTGCAAAGAAAACAGGAAACCTCGACGGCGGATGCCAATAAGCATCTTGCTTATACCCTTCTCTTGCACAACATTAATTTTTCCATGCATTGACCGAGTATGCATAAAATAGGGCCACATTACACGGCCAAGAATTAGCATAATTTTTTCAACCCATGCACGGCACATACTCCGAGGTGATACCTTGTCGTCCGGGAGGACTCCGGCTAGGAGGGGGGGAGGCATTCTCAAATGCGGACCCAATGGCAGAAAGAGCAAAAAAGGGCATGTTTTTCGACTATTTTTAAGGGTTGTTGTTTGATTGCAAAATTTTCTAGACTAACCCAAGTACATATGCCCTTATACAACATGAATCTACAATTATATGGGGCCAAACGCCAAACCAAGCCCTTAGGTGTATGTATATAAGTAAAAATAACCATTTTTCGGGCAAAATATTGGTAAAACAAAGAAATCCGGCCATAAAAATTGCATGTGAGTGAATATAATGTTTTGCGGTGATGTTTTTGATTTATTATGATTTTTTGGGATTTTTTGGGATTTTTTGGGTTTGAATTGCTATTTTCCTTTTAATTTTGCTAATTTACGGTAGAAAAACTTCAAAAATACAAAAAGCAGGTGAAATACGGTTGTAATGAAAAACAAAAACTATGGGGATGATCAGTGACTATAGGAAAACCTATGGTACAGTGGGGGTGCAATTATGAGACTAGAGCGGAAAGCATGTTTTGGCCAGATTTTGATCGAAACATCAAATTTCTTGCAAACTGGGCAAATGGAGTCCAAATCAAGAAATTTTTGAGCCTGAACCGCATCTCGCAAGAAGTTGGGAGCACATGTCAAATTTCGGGAAAAGTGGTTCGAAGACCCCCATTATAAGAAATTTTCACTTCATTTTTAGCTCATTTCCACTATTGACCTTTGAGAGAGAGCTCCTGCCACCTAGAGTGAACGGAACTTCCAGCAGCTTCTACGACGCGCACGACTACCCGACGGGCTTCAGACATGAGAGGTAGGCTCACCACCTTGAGCTTTTCGCGCATGTTTGTTGTTTTGTCGCGAAAACTAGCGTAGGGTTCACACAAAAAGCGGGCAGTAGAGACCTATAAGTAGAAGTGGCCACCTAACAGCTAACCCAAAAGCAACGAGGCTTCATCGGCAGCTTACCCTAGCATAGGAGACCAGTCTTGGATGTCCAAAGGCATAGAGGCGGAGAGGAGTCCAAATGCTACCAAAGTTCATGGGTAGGAGCATCTCAACATGCTCGACAAGTCTATGTATCCCACATGACCAAAAGGTGACCCGAAGCGGCACTAAACTTCAGAAACGGCATCAGACACACAAAGCGTCAAATAGCTCTCGCGGCCAAACCGCATGTCCGTTTGCCACCAAACTTCACGAGCGGCTTTCTTAGACCATCAACAACAAAGTCCTATGGTGGTAGACCACCACAAGTCATCGAAGATATGTAAACGCAATCACGGGTGCTTATAGAGCGACAAATTGCCAAATGGAGCTCCGGTGAAGCCAAAGTCGACAAAAACCATACGGCAAGGATCCCCAAGGGATCGAGAAGCTATGGAGACCAACATCAAGAAATTTCATCGTCGAAAAGCACACCAAAAGTCAGAAAACGACTCGGAGGCTCTGAAATCCACACAGGGAGTTATTTTCTATCTATTTGACTTTTTTGTTGAAATTAGGCTTAAAAGGGACTCAGGGGGACTAAGGTCAGGCACCAGTAGCAGTTTCCATAAAAAATTTCATCAGGAGACATCCTACGCGTAGGATGTCTCAAGGCCATTTCTGGGCACAAAACTCAACATCTCTCATCACACGCATTTTCTGAATAGCCTTTACATGCTAGCCAACAAGTTTCATCACATTTGGACCAAAATTGACCTCCTATGCATGAAAAAATGCAAAGTTACACCTGCAAGAAATGATGAAGTAGACATCCTACGCGTAGGATATCTATTTGACATTTTTGGCCTACATAGGGAATTTTTACATTCCAGATCTTTTCATATCATCTTCAAGAGCTCATATATCAAGTTTGAAGCCATTCTAATCATTTTTTACCCCCAACACCTTCAAGATACACTTTTTGAGCCCAAAAACACTACACATGGTCTTACCAACATCAATTCTTGTCCAAATCAAAATCCAAGGGCATGGCCATGTTCCACATGCCAAGGACTACCCACATAACAAATATCAAGCCATTTTGATGAAATAGACATCCTACGTGTAGGATGTCTCCAACATGTTTTTGAACTTCTGTGCAAACAATGACATCATGGGAGCCATTACCATGGTGCAAGGAGCCTATATATCAATTTTCAACCCATTTGAATATCATTTGCCAGCTGTTGTGGACATCCTACCCAATTTGTGAGCCTAAAGCCTGAATCTGCCCAAAAATCCACTTTTTGATGCCCAAATCCAATTCCAATCAGATAGCCATGTTGCACAGGCTAAGGACCACCAGCATGCCAAGTATCACCAAAATCTGATGAAAAAGACATCTTACGCGTAGGATGTCTAAATGATAAAATTTTGCCAGAATTGTACTGTGAGCACATGCACAGTTTCCAAAGTTTCTTTTAAGTTTTATTTTCAATTTTCAAGTCATTTGGATAGTGAAAACTCAGTTTCTCAGTTGATATGGAAAAAACGCTAACTTCGTACTACTGAGTGCAACAGGATCTATGGCAGCCGCAAAGCTACCGGCAAAGAAGAAAAGGATGACCATAAAAGATTATTTGGAAGAAGTAGAGCCCTTCGTCATACCAGAAGGAACTCTAAAGCCAACCAGCACATGGATCCAATAGGACTTGCTAGAGTCAAATGATCTGAAGATCTACCAAGGCGTGTTCAAAGACACCGGAGGAAATGTGATAGAGTTACCAATGCTACCGCGGGAGCTCAATGAGTTCGTCAGAAGCAAGATGGCAGAGTATCTAGAGAAGATTGATCTCCACAATTATTTTGAAGCTGTGCTGGCACGTATTGACATAAAAAGAGCACGGGAATTTGTGACGACAATCAAGGAAGATGGAGTGGCACGAGTTACGGATTTGCAGGGCAAGCCAGACATGGAGATTGTAATCACAGAGAGAGTAGTGGCAGTTGCACTAGACCTCTCCAACAAAGGGGATAGTGTAACCAAAAGAAGAGACGAAGTAAAGGTGTACACAGAAAAGAAAGGCAACTACACCTTTGAAGACATTGCCAACCCTAAAGTGGTAATCAGGAGTCAGCTGTACAACCAGTATTTCCGTATGTGTACAAAGCGGCCACAAAAGTACAGAATGCTGCCTAGAGCAATTGCCACAACATTCACCTGGGCAATGTAGAAAAGCAAACCGAAGGTAATCAATTATGCAGCTTATATACATGAAAATCTGATAAAGATGCAACAAGAACCCCACATACATTGTGCCGGGTGAGCTAATCACGAAAGTGATTTATGGGGCATTGCACGCCAAGGGAAGATGGCCTGACCCTCCATCACAGAACGATTGGCTGAGGCTCAAGGAAGATAAGGAAGAGGAACATCCCAAAGCACCAAGGGTTGCCACTAGGTTGAAACGCCGGTTAGAAACCATGCAAGAAGAGAAGCTAGAGTTGAAGAAGGGAAAGAAGGAATTTGTCCAAGTGCCCGTCAAAGAGACGAAATCACAGAAGGCGGCACGGCTAGAGCGGCTGATGGAAAGTTTCAGAGTCGAAAGATCCCTCAAGGGGGATTTGAGCGAGCTTTGGAAGCCATCACTGGAAGCAATGTCGGGATCATCCCGAAGGGTGCACAGAGACAGATTTGAAGACTATATTAAGAACTTTGAGATTCTGGATGCTACGGCGAAAAATATCCCACATGTACCATTTACAAAAGCAGAAGTGGATCAAGTCCGATGGAAACTGCTAGAGGAGCAGGAAGGCCAAGAGAGAGAGAGGAAGACAAAGTCAGACAGGGATTTCAAGAAAAAGCCGACAACTCCACCGTCCAGCCCTGAGTCCAGCCCACCGCCCTCACCACCTCCTCGTAGCCCTCCACAAACTCAACAGAAAGAGGAGCAAGACAAACCTAAAGATCAAGAAGAGTCAAGGCAAGAACAAAGCCAAGAACAAGAGAAAAAATAAGAAGCTAAGCCCAAAAGTGAGCAGCCAGAGCCAAATGAAGCAAGGTATAACACATTTCTAGACCTACTAGCTGTCGGATATTCAAAAGAAGAGGCTGCCACAGTCGCATTTGACTTGGCAAGAACAGGGCCCAAAGAGCAAATGCAAAGCCTGCAGTTAGTGGAGCTAAAGGAGATGGCCATTGATACAGTGGACCTACCCCTACCCACCAATGATTGGGATGTGGTGATGACCAAGCTAACCGGGCTCCGGGCACAATCATTGGCCACAGAAAGTTAAATGGCCAATCTCAAAGCCACTAAAGTGAAAATCAAATCTAAAGTCGACACTTTACAAAAACAAAGCCAAAGACAGATAGAGAGAGAAGCAGAGCTGCAAGCCAGTCTGGCAAAGACATTCCAAAGATGCCAAGAGATGGAGAGAGGGAGCCAAAGAAGAGTACAGAAAACTCAGCAAGACATTGACAGATGCAAAGAGGGAAAGGGATAACCTAACCCTACAACTTGTTGAAGAGTCTAAGGAAGTGGAATCAATGCGCAATGCCAAAGAGAAGGCAGAAATAGAGCAAGAGGCTAGCCAGGATGAGGTCCTTGAGCTCAAGGACCAGCTTAAAGTTCAAGATCAAACCATCCAACGGCTACTGGCATCTCCAACCAGAGTCAGAGCTACTAGCTCGACTCACACCACTTCAAAGAGCCATATTTATGAAGAAAAAATGAAAGAGCTCCCGAAAGAGTTGACCTTAGAGAAGAAGCAAAGGCTGAAGATGGCAGAAGGGTTAGTGGTCTTGCAAACATGCATGGAAGAAGAGCACAAGGAAATGCAAGATGAGCTGGAAAACATCAAGAGAAAGCTCGAGGAGGCGTAGAAGATAAACGCCAATTTGAACGATCTCCTCGTGAATATGGGAGAACAAGCTGAAGCAGAGAAACAAACATTCCAAAAGCAAATAGAAGAGCTGAGAGGCCAGCAGGCAGAAGAGCAGGCAAGCACAGGGCCAGCAACCATGGAAGGCATAGACCTAGAGAATGTGGCAGATCCTATGGACACACCCATGCAAGAGGAAATCCTTGTAGGACCCTCTCAAGAGCCACAAGATCTGACACAAGAAGAAGAAGAGAAGCTGTGAAAGGCAATAGAAGCAGAAATCAGAGAAACGGCCAAAGAAGCCTTGGAAGGGGAGCAGAGGGTGTTTAAATCGATGATGATTCAGAAGATAGATGCCAACAACCTTCGGCGTGAATGGCTACAGCCCTCTCTCCCATATCCTTTGCTAAAGTACAAGGCCGCCACAATCAACAAGAGAATCAGAGAAGAGCCAATAGTGCCACTGTACACAGCAGAGATCTCCAAGCCTGAAGGGGTAAAGTTGATAGTCGACTGCCAGCCCAGGTGGAGAAAGGCATGGCTGATGAAGTATCCACAGTACCTAATCCATTTGGTAGAGGCACCCAAAGTCATCAGAGATAACCTAAGTTTCTGCCCTCTACCAAGGATGCGGACGTGGAAGGCCCAGGAGCTACTACAAAGAAGCCAACCTACTTGGCTAAACTATCCGAAGCTGCCAGGCTTGAAGGCAGGCGAGAGAATAAGTGTTCAATACATGGTGAAAACCCTCACGGGCGCCATCAAATTATTCATTGTCTCGCCTGACCTTTCTTGCATTATGATGAGAAAGATTTGCAAAACCCTTTTGGCAGTCTTCGAGACGTTCAAACAGGGCCAAGCGACAGACAATATCTTCTTCTTTCAAGATACTTACAGATGTGCATACGATCTGTTTGGTCAGCCTTCCAAGGAGGTGATACATGCATTGTATCAAAGGATCATGTTTTTGCCATCCTATCACCTCCAGGCCTTTGAAGAAGCTTTCTACACCGGCTTCTTCACCATGAGCACCGACATATTCGGCCCAACACTACTAGCTCAACATGCAAGATACGAGTTGCTGCTCAAGATGCGAGAAACCATCAGATGAAGAACAACTCAACAACCATGTCGGGGACGACATGAGCAAGGAGGGGGAGAGTGTTAGAAGCTGGATACACCCTACAGAAAATGATGGCTCGGCAAATTATTATTTTTTTGTAATTATTCATTTATTGAGAAAACCCGACATTTCACCTTGTAAATATTGGGGCTTACAGAAGTTTCCAGATTGTATCCCAGTTTTGACGTTTAGATTGAGTAGATGGTTAAATTGGAACATTAGGGTTTGAGAATTGTAAGGTATATATACCACTTTTGACCTTAATGAAAGACCTTTTGTCATTTTTTAAAAAAGTTTGAAGTCTTTGAGTGAGCGTACTGTGTACAAGAGAGAGAGTGAGAGCTTCATCTTGATGCTATGTGCACACCGGTGGTCAGAATTGAGTGTGGAGAAGTGCAGCGTGTTGCCCCCAATGAGAGCTACGTGCCAATACCTACATTGCGTGGATACAGTCCGGTTTTGCGAGCTCCATCTACGAGCTTCATCTGGTGATTCGGTGAGCATACGTTGTCCGATTTTGCATTGCAGCATATCCACGCGTTCACATTGAGTAGAGCTACACATTAGGCACTTTAGATTTCGAAAACAAAGACCTACAAATTTCGGCCGAACATCCTACGAGATTTTGTACCGGGTGTTTTGGGTTGGGGTTTTGGTTCATACACCTTAGGGAGAGCGACTTATTGGTGTTAGTAGGGTCTCCTTCAAGTTCTGTGGTGTTTCGAGATTGTTTGTTGGGTTTTCAGCTCTAGAAAGCGTTGTAGGAAGTTTCCTCTTATGCACTCCTGAAGGCTGTGACTTAGACATTGGGTAGAGACCTCTGTAGGAATTAGTTAGGAGTCGGTCGAGTGTAGGTTGACACCCTATGCTTGCTTCCACGCGCTTGCGGGTCGAGCTTCATCCTTAGCTGACGCTGTGCTGATGTCCGTCGCGGTGTATCCGTCCAACACAGTGTGATAAGGGCAAAGAGAAAGCAAAGTCTGACAAACCTAAAAGCAACATAAAAATTGAAGTGCATAATGTGGTTGAGTCTCCAACCATTGAAATTTTTTTTGAAGTGTCTAAATGATGTGTTTATTTTCACATTGGATTTGAGTCCTGATGTATTGTTAGCTCATGATGAGTGATGCGCGCAAAATTCGATTGTGGACTCGTGTGCTAGCTTTCACATCACTCCTCACAAGGAGTGGTTTTCTACATACACTACCACGCATGGAACAGTGAAGCTAGGAAATTCTTATGAGCTTGATATATGTGTGTAGGCAGCATCAAGTTTTCTATGCATAATGGACTTAGTCTATGTTGCATAATGTCAAACATGTACCCAAATTGACAAAGAGTTTGATGTCAATTGGACAGCTGGATAATTTGGGATACAGTACCATATTTGCTCATGGTTCTTGGATTATCAAGAGGGGAATTTGGTCATGCTTAAAGGCCAAAATTTTGGCTCATTGTGCTCACTTTATGTCTCTTCTGTGAAAGACAATTCTATTTGTGTAGTTGAGCTATCATCTACAGAGTTGTGGCATAGCCAGCTAGGACATATGAGTCAAAAGGGAATGAAATTCTTGCAGCGTTCTGGTTATATCCCTATGTTAGATTACTCTATCTTCTCTTTATGTGAGCATTATTGTGTCTATGGAAAATAGACTAGGTTGACATTAACGCCTTTGGACAAGGAGTTAGGGAGTCCTTTTGTTCATAGCGACTTGTGCGGACCTATGCCAATCAAGTCTCTAGGTAGAGCATTATACTTCCTAACATTCATAGATGACTCTACTAGAAAGGTATGGGTTTATCTCTTGAAGAAAAAGAGCGACATCTTTAGTGTCTTTCAGAAGTTCTTAGCATTGGTCAAGAACCAATGCTCTGAACGTCTTTAGTGTCTTTCAGAAGTTCTTAGCATTGGTCAAGAACCAATCGGGTAGAAAGCTTAAAGCTTTGCGTAGTGACAATGGAGGCGAGTACATCTCCTCCGAGTTCAAGGACTTTTGTAGTAAAACAGGCATTAGAAGATAGTTTACCACTCCTTACACACCCACCCAAAATGGTGTGGCTAAGAGAATGAATAGAATCATTCAGGAACGGATCACTTCTATGTTGTCTACGGCCAACTTACCTCAAGAATTTTGGGGAGAAGCTGTTACAATAGCTGCTTACTTGATCAATTGGTCACCTAGTACACCACTAAAGCACGGGGTTCCGTAGGAGATGTGGATGGGCAAAAGAGCCCAATTATGATAGATTATGTGTATTTGGGTGTGAGGCATTCTCCTGTGCCAAAAGTGCTTAGACAAAATCTGGACCCAAAATCACACAAGTGTATCTTCATTAAATATGGTGTAGACGGAGAGATGGGATATCATCTTTGGCACCCGGAATCTAAAGGTCATATGCAACTCATAGGTGATATGCAACGAGTCTAAGATGCATAAAAAGTTAGTGAAAGACATTGAGTATTGCACAGTATGGTTTGAGGATGTTTCCTCACCACCAGTTACACAGAATGTTGGACGTGCTAGTGATGCACCTACACTAGTACACACACACATGTTGCTTTAGAGAGAGCGGAATCCAATAGTCAGGCACTCTAGAGATCTACTCAATCTAGATCTCGTGCACCTGAGCGTTTTGAGCCAGGATTGCAGTGAACCCACTTGCTACAAAGAGGCCATTCAAATGGATGATAGTGTGAAGTGGGAGGAAGCTATGCATTTGAGTATAACTGGATCTTAGCAAATGAAAATTGGGATTTGACAGGGTTACCTATGGGTAAAGAGGCATTGACGTGCAAATGGGTGTACAAGAAGAATTATATCACAGATGATCCCGAGCCTAAGTATAAGGCAAGATTGGTTGCAAAAGGGTTCAAGCAAACGAAAGGCATGGATTTTGATGAAATCTTTCCTCCATTGGTCAAGATGACTACGTTCCGTTTTGTGCTTGGTCTAGTAGCTATCAAGGACTTGCAATTGGTCCAAATTTATGTGAAGGCCGTGTTTCTTCATGGAGACCTTGAAGAGGATATTTACATGAAACAACCAGAAGGTTTTGCGATAAAGCTTGAGAAGCCAACATGGATAGAATTGGTGTGTAGACTCAAGAAATCTTTGTGTGGATTAAAGCAAGGCTCACGGAAATGGTACATCAAGTTTGATAAGCACATTTGGTCCCAGGGTTACGTACGGAGCCAAGAGGATTACTGCTTATACACAAAGAGGTTGAATGATGGTTCCCTCATCATTTTCATTTTGTACATGGATGATATGGTCATAGCTGGGAAGTCAAAAGATGAGATTGCACTTCTCAAGGATGCCTTAAGCAAGAAGTTTGCTATGAAAGATTTGGGTGATGTACATCACTTTCTTGGTATGCATATCAAGAGAGATTGCAAGCGCGGTATACTTGAACTTTCACAGGAAGAGTATATTCACAAGGTCTTGCAACATTTTAATATGCAAGGGGAGAAAGCATGAGTACCCCAATGGAAGCATACAAAAAACTTAGCAAGAATGATTGTCCCAAATTGCATGCTGAAAGAAAAGAGATGGCAAAGGTGCCGTATTCTTGGGTAGTTGGTAGTCTTATGTTCGCCATGGTTAGCACATGGACAACATTGCATATGCAATGGGAGTGGTCAGGTTTATGGTAAATCCAGGCAGGAAGCATTAGGAAGCAATGAAGCACATCATCAGATACATCGAGGGCTTAGCTAGCAAGTGCTAACGCTTTGGGAACAATGATGCATCCATAGTTGGATACACTGATTTTGGATTATGCGGGTTGTGTGGACACTAAGCGATCCACATCTGGCTACGTTTTCTTGTTTGTTGGAGTGGCAATTTCTTGGAGATCATGTATCCAAAATTGCACTGCGTCTTCCACCACTGAGGTAGAATATGTTGCAATTTCTGGTTCCACTAAGAAAGTGTGTGGTTATTTCGTCTAGTGGGAGATTTTGGTATACACCACACTCCAATGCTACATTGTGACAATTAGAGTGTGACTGCATTAGCAAAGAACCCAGTGTTTCACTCCAAGTTGAAACACATAGAGGTCAAGCATCATGTGGTATGGGATATTTTGGGTTTCAAGCCCCGTGCAGGCGCTCACCCACTTCTTGCATTATTTGCTTATATTGACAATAAGGAGATAGAGAGTTAGCACTCTCTAGAGCTCCACCTACAAGCTGTGTATTGTCCATCTCTTTCCCCTTCTCTCCTTCCTAGCACTCTCTGCATCATAGGATCTACACACAATACACAATTTACATCTATATATAATTTTCAATATACATGAGAGTTGCGAAAGCATGTGCATAGGGGAGGAGTTCTCAACGCCCAACCTAGCGTGGAGTTTAGGCCATGAGATGGACTACATCGAGAGGCACCCAGCAACTAGTGCTACCTCTGAATGGGTGTTATGTATGAAAGAATACTTAAGAAAAAATGACATTTTTGGAAGGTATACATGTGTACACTACATTGCGGGAATACACACACACACACACACACACACACACACACACACACACACACACACACACACACACACACACACACACAGAATATAGTGAAGGGTGAAATAGAGTGTGCAAAGACACAAGAAAATGACACAAGAGAATCTTTAAATGCCTCATCTAAATGAAACAGGAAACCATGTATTAATGCAATATCAAAATTTGGGTTTTCTACAACATCAAAAAGTATAACATAATAACTAGCAGAGCACCAAACCTTGTGTAGGGATCAATTGGTCCGCCCATCCACTTTTGTTGACAGGGATAGGTTGGTACACATAGTGCATGTTTCATCGGCTTTCGGGTCTCTCATGTCTGACCTTTTAGTTTCGAGACTTGATCTTGCTTATGCGGTTGGTGCATTTGCAGTGGGAGTTGTTAGTCGTGCGATGACTGACACTGGCATTGTGCATTGTGGAGCCATGCAGGTCGTCACTCAATACGTGCATCATGAGTATCTTCGTAGCTCTAGCCATAGTGGTATGCATGTTGCATCTACACCAGAGCGGTTACAGAGTGAGCCAGTGGGCATAGGTTGAGAGCCGTCTTCTCTCACCTCTTGTATATACTAGTTGTAGGCTAGTCTTCTCACCACTTATCGGCACACATCCTTTAGTGGGAGAATGTTAGGTAAAGGTGGTGTGCCTCACCGTGCTTTGACCGTGTCTGCCGACCAGTGTCCGACTGCCCACATTTATCTCCTTATTCTTTATACATACAAAGAATAAGGAGCTCTCACTCACATTCTCACATGATGCTTACACAGTGAGATTTGGGAGCTCCACCCACATCCTGTGTCGTGTTCTCTCTCCCTCTTTCCCCTTTGCACTCTCTGTGCACGTGCACCGCATCCGCGCACTCACACTTCACTCTATGTTTAACCACCATGCCAATGAGTAAAGTTTTCTTTTAACCCCAAAAATTCACACAAGCTTCAAAAAGATAACATGGAAGGCTGATTACATGCTCTTTTGTACAAGAGGGCTAAGTTCTTGCAGAAGCATAGACATCTTAACTAGACCAAGGCCATTTCCATTATCTTCATTGGGTAATAGCACAAACTGTGACAATTGCTTGATCACCTCCATTTGGATTCGCCTAGGCCCTGCCTTAATGCCAAGTGATGCCACACATCATGGTGATGAAACCCTTGGCACCATTGCACAACTATATCGTGTGTTTGTTGGAATTATGTAGTACACTTGACAATGGCAAGTTTTGCGTAGAACTAGTGGGTGCTCACAATAAAAGAATTTCAATGTCCCAAAGTTTTGCACATCTATGTGAAACGTCGACCTCTTGTTTAACTTCTCTGCAACAAAATAGACGCAATATTTTTTCACTACACCTCTGCATCTTTACATCAGTACGAAGGGAAAAATTACATGCGTAATATAGTTGACAATTGAAAATGGGAATGCTACACCATTTTTGTATTATTTAATTTGACGGACTCCATTGTAATTATTTTTTGGGACTCAATCGAGTTTCTAGATTGTAGTATGTTAAATATGCAGATTAGTTGAACTCATGGTAGAAAGTAGGAGGTAATTTTGATAAGTTAGAACCTCCAAGGCTTATGTATAAAAGCAAATTTTTGTAACCCTAAGGACAACTTTTGAATTAATCATCCTTTGGGATCAACTAAGTGTGCCTTGATTGTGTATTTTGTGGGAGAGGGTGAGTGAGGTCTTCTTCTACTCTTTATGGACACTATGAAAGCTACATTGCGAAGGCGACTATACCATCGTGTTAGAAACCGTGAGAGATATGCTCCAACACCAAGCTTGCACAATTCCGGTCTCTTCACGAAGAGCTCTCCCACAAGCTTAGAAGTGAGTTTTCTCTCTAACCGTGTATCCATTTTGTGATTGTGATATGTTGTTGCTTTCACATTGAGTTGAACTAACCACGAGCTTAGAAGTGAGTTTTCTCTTCAATTGTGTATCCATTTTGTGATTGTTATATGTTATTGCGTTCAAGAGAGTTGAACTACATTTTAGGCCTAAACACGCTGAGAATCGATGACCTGTAATTTTTGGCCTGTCTTTACATACATTTTTTGCACCAAATGTTTGGAGGTAGTAAGTTGGTTTAGCGACTTTAGGGTAGTGTCCTCTAGCTGTGTAGAGGCTACTCCTTGAGTTTTGTGACCATTCAACAATGTTAGGTCATGTTTTGAAGAGAATAGCCGTTGTAGGTAAGGTAGCAGTTGTGCATACATAGTGTGCTTTGAGTTTGTTTCCCTTGGTAGTGATTGTCTCTAGAAGGTTGAGTAGGTGGTTGACACCCATCTATTTGTTTCCATGCATCTGTAGATCAAGCTCCATCCTTGGTTGAAATCTTATTTGTTGGCCTAGTTCTCACTTTGCTAGCAGCTGCGAGCAGTGTATCGCTCAACAACATTGGCACCATTACTGAGGACAGGAGCCCTAGGTAGGTGATTTTAGACTAGTCCTATGAGGTGAAAGTTCCTTTGGTTTTCCAAAGTCTTGTTATTTTACTTTAGGTAGGATCCAGGAGTATGACTTTTGAGATCTTAGAGAGGTTCTAGGGAGCGTGCGTCTTGCCTGGGGCTTTCACGATAGACAGCTTTAGTTAGTTGGTATAGTTGTTATAGTTGGTGTTTGAGTGGTTGTGGTGGAGCAAAAGTGTTTACTAGTTTGTGTGTGGTAGTTAAGTATTTTTCTACCCACATTCGCAAAACCCCGCATGATGAGTAGGATTAATTGTAGATAGGACATGTGATTGTGATCTAGAGATATCTATCATCGAGTTATTTTCTTGTTTGCATTTATGATCTCTGAAAAGTTAATTTCTAGGGATAACATGAAATAAACAAGCTTCAATAGACTATTGTGCATGTTTAGATAATGATGGGCATAAAAGAACACATATGCAAGATATCTGGATCAGAAATTGCAAATTTTAATCAGTAGACATCATACATGTATGATGTCTTAGGGCCTAGTAGGAGACCAAATTTGCCAAAACAGACTATACCAGAGTCTTCTACATGAGTGGGTGTTTTAACCTAAGTACACGTTGAGACCAAAGTTCTGACCAACATTTGGTCCCCAAAAGACAAAAGTTGTGTGTGAAGACGGAAAAAATAGGAAACTTGTGATTCTGTGCATATTTTTGCATGGAAAATCGGTAAAAGTGCTTGGAAAGTAGTGCTTAAGACTTGTGGATACTTGTGCATGAGTTTTGGACAAAAACTCTCCAATAGAAATCATACGCGTATGATGTCGCAAGGGTAGATTTGGCAATCAAATTGAACTTTTGACTTGATCCCCATAGTTTGCATACTCTATAGAGCACATACACCAAGTTTCGTCTCATTTGGGCAAAAAGTCTGAGTATTGAGAGATTTTTACTCTTTTCGAGAATTTCCTTTGTAAAAAGTGGTGAGAAGTTGCAATTTTGATGTGAGCACATGTGCATGTTGTACACATCAAGGGGCACTTGGGGTATAAATAGAGCTTTATTGACAACCTAGACATCATACACGTATGATGTCTGAGAGGCCACATTTTGGGATAAAAGGCACATTTTGGTGAGCCATTGTGATTAAGAGAATCTAAGAAGTAAATAGGCCAAGTCCCATTGAATTTGAAGCATTTTAAGATTGGTAGAGACCAGAGATGGATTTGAGCAAAGTGAATGCTTGATTTGAGCATATATAGCACAATAGGTGTTGAAATTGCATTTTGCAAGTGGCACTAAGTTGCTTGTGTGGTGGAGGACCTTTGGAGTGAA
Source organism: Adiantum capillus-veneris (assembly GCF_014529385.1). Classification (NCBI taxonomy): domain Eukaryota; kingdom Viridiplantae; phylum Streptophyta; class Polypodiopsida; order Polypodiales; family Pteridaceae; genus Adiantum; species Adiantum capillus-veneris. Next base: position 162,938,221 of record NC_140936.1, on the reverse strand, counting down.
ATTCACTTCATTTTGACTAGATAGACATCATACACATATGATGTCTCAAGGGCATTTCTAGTGACCAAAAGTGACAACAAAACTTACCAAGGTGTCAAACACCCTAAAGCAAACTTAAGGACCAAAATTCACCCAATTTAGATCATTTTGTCTTAGTTAATCTCTTGGATAAGTTTGCAATGACCAAGGCCCACATAGGAGAGATTGACCTACCTATAGGAGTTATAACTTCAAACTAAGCCTAGATTTGGACTAAGCATATCAAGGAGAGTGCATGATTCAATTTTGAGTCAATTCTGAGACTTTAAACATCATACACATATGATGTCTATAAGCTAGTTTTAGTGCTCAAAATGTTGGTCCAAAAGTCTTTCTTGTGATCCTAGAATTCCATCTGTCTTGTCAGACAAGAGCTTGAAGCTCATATAAGGGTCATGTCTTTATAAACAATAGTAAGTGAGAATTACTAATTTGACAAAAAATTGCAGAGTCTAAAGTTCTGTACAGCTAGCCAGAACCGAGGAGTCTACAAGTTGGTGATTAGTTGGAAGTGCAAAGTACTCTACCAATTTGAAAAGTGGCTTGAGAGAAAACCAAGACAAAGGAAAAAAATTGCAAGCAGACTTCTGAGGTAAGAAGCTTGGATTGATAGTTGTTTGGGTGAAGAATTTGATGAATTTGAGATCCGAAGGTGTACTCAAATAGAACAGAGATTGGCCAAAAATCAAGTTAGCTTAGTGTCAACAAAAGAGAGTGTAAACCAAGCAAGGAGTGATCCCTTAGCACCAATCATAGAAGAGGGAAGTGATACTAACACCTCTTTCAAAGGATCATATCAGTGTATGGCTGACGAGCAACTTGGAGGTTTTCGGTAATAAGGGACCACAGGGGGTAGCACCTCTCAAAAACCATTTAACATGCCAAAATACACTGAAATTTTTCGCAAGGGAACCAATGCCCATGCGGCCTTGATGTATGCTAATGTTCGAGGACGTCAATGCATTTGTATTGAAGAACGGCCAGCAAGAGGATTAGCAGTAGTCATGGTAACTGACAATGGTGATAGGCTTTGCGATGAGGAGGAAAACCACTATCTATCAAAGAACCAAAACATTACAATTGATATGAAGACAATGTAGCAAAAGGGAAGATGGTTATGGAGACTCGAGAAATACCTCCTAAACTCACTCTTTCCAGAGCTTGATACATTCGTGACAAGAGAGTGGAGAGAATGGCAACGATTCAGGAAAATATTGGGATTACAAGCACGTGGAACGAAGAGTCACCTCTTACTATCGGTGCATGGAGCCCCATGTGAACAAATTAGGCATGGACAAAGTCCTGTACTTATTTTTACATGATTTGAATATGGGAAACCATATTATTTTGTCGATAAGTACAGACAAGAATACGAGCCAATTCACCCAGTCAATGTAGGGAGAGTGATAAAGCCAGAACTGATGGCACAAGCTTTGATAGGGAAGCAAAAGCCCATAGAAACCCCAAGAAAGTCTACAAATCCCTTCTTGGATGATCACAACACCACAAAACAATCAAATAAACAACCATTGCCTAACCATCAAAACTCACAAACATCACCACCATCCTTTCAAGCATGGCTTGAACAGTTTGCAACACCAGACCTGAACACAGAAGGGGGTGGATATTAGGTCATGTCAAGGCTGGAAGCACCACCAAAACCACCACTCCATCAGCAATACCAGGATGAGAGGCTAAATCCGACCACGACCGAAGCACCACATCGAGGACAAGAACGAGAAGAAAGAAGTTGAGCAGAGGAACGACCACTTGCTAGACCAATCAAGATCTTTGGATTAGGAGAACCACTTGGGGAGGAACATGTACCAAGGGCTTGTAGAGGATGAATAGAGGATCCTATGTTTAGAATGGTAGATCACCATAGGATCATACCTTCTCAAGTCCAAAAATGGGTCAACAAGAAATATTCTCAAAATAGGGATCCAAGGGATCATGTGGTAGCCTTTGTGCATGTCATTAAGACTGAGGAAGTATTCGACTTTCCCACACAGCTTGCAGGATTTGTGTTAACTTCAGAGGAGGATTCCGCCACCTGGTTTTGACTTGGTTTGACTTTGTTGAATGTAGAGATTTTGAGTCAATGGAGAAGGTATTTGACTAGTTTATCAAGGAGTTATCTCAAAGAGGGATAGCTCATAATACGGTCTCTCAAATCCATAAGCTCAAGCAAAAAGAGGAAGAATCTATTAGAGAAGCGGCCTTAAGGCTAAAACTCTATGTAAAATTTTGCCCTATGCAAGAGTTACCAACTCAATCCCGGCTTATGTTGATATTTATCCAAGGTTGAGAAATGCAGACCTTCAGAAGGATTTGCATATGAAGAAGAGCTCAACTCTAAACGAGTTGACCAATGAGGCTCTATACCTAGTAGACAATTGTGGTGTCTACAAGGAAGGCGACTCCAAAGACTTAGATGATGACTCATTGTCACAACAAAGTGGAGCTAATTTTACAAAGTTGGTTCCACATTTAGTACCTTGATTTTCTTTTTGTTTTTAAAGATAGAAATACTTTTATTGGTCCTATGTATTTCATGTATTTATCGTGTTAGAAACTTCCCTTAAGAGTCACGAATATACAAAGAAACAAGCATGATTATTTTTTCTACATTTGGTACCTTGATTTAAAATAAAATAAAATAAGATAGAAATATTTTTATTGGTCCTATTTATTTCTCATGTTAGAAAATTCCTTTAAGAGTGGTTGGATCGATTATACAAAGAAACATGATTGTTTCATATATTCATGTCTGCTATATTCCTTTAAGAGCGGTTAGATTCACGAATATACAAAGAAACAAACATGATTATCTAATTTTCTTCTCTTTTTCATTTCTAACTTATTACAATAGGCGCAAGATCTAGAGAGCATACTAATTTTTCTTTATTGACCTACCAATTTCGCATAGAAGGGATGGAAAAGTAATGAATTAACCTTTGTGATTGGTCCATTTGCTTGTTTTATTAGTTCCGATTGGGAGGTAGTTTCAATACGGTAAGTCCCCAAATTCATTGGAAATAGATCTTGTAGAAATATTGCAAGAAAGTAGTCAAGACTTCCATTATCCATATCCACCACTCTTGTAATCCCATACTTAATATAGTATCTAGCGCCACTTAGTTGTCACGTGACACATCCAACCCTATGTGTCCGTGGACAAGCTACATCATGATCAGGGTTCAGTTCAGTTCAGTCAAGTCAGTTTAGAATAGGAAGTGATCTGACACTTTTGTGAGTCTGTTCGCAGACCGCGCATGTCCAGACACTTAAATTAGATGCATATCCTCTAGTTGCACACAACATGACCATCAGATTCCAGTCAGATCCCATCAGTGGCATTTTTACAGTGCATATGCCTATTTTCTCTATTTTTGATATTTTTCACTTATTATTTTTAAGTGAATTTTGTTGGAAAGTAGGTAGGGCAACTTGAGTAAGTTTGTATATAAGCAAACTAGAGCTAGCACTTTCTGACAGAAGAGGCAGCAGGAGCACCTTGCTCAATAGGCAACTTCTTAGCAAGACCAACCCCCGCGACAACCCTGGCATTTTCTCTCAATAGAAGGCCTAGCGTTTTTGCACCAAATCAGCCAGCATTTTTGCACCTGCAGATTCTCAGCGGACAGTAGACAGCACATCAGTCCTAGCGTTAGCAGATTCCCACAGCAACACAACAGATTTCCTAGCGTTAGGAGATTTCCCCGCAAGGTCAGTTTTCAGCCCTAGCGTTTTTGGTTTGCAGATCAACCTCAATGTTTTTGCAGATCTTCGCGACAGAATCAGCCATAGGACCAGGGTTTTCAGATTTCAGCCCGTCTCGTCGTCGTCCTCATCGTCGTCGAGATCATCGGCAAGTTCAAGCATTGTAGAGATTTGTGCAATCATCAGTAGACCGCTCTCGCCATGTAGAGTGGGGCCTTTGGAGGAGGGTTTTACAACATCTTTGGTGTCGTATTCTCTTCTCTATCTCTCAGTCTCATGCACTTCCATTCACGCACAGTGTCCATTCACTTTGTTTGTGTCCATTGCACTCTCTCACTAAAGGACCGGAAGGCTCTTTCTTTTGTAAGTAAATGGAACCTTGAGCACAGTTCGGAGCACTCATCTTGAGCAAAGTTCAAACATTCATTCCGCTGCACCTTACATTGGTATCAGAGCTTTGGCAGTGTTCTGTATCACTAAAGGAAGGAAACACAAGAATCACATTTTTTTTTTGCTTGTTGAGGTCGCATGAATCCAAGTTCGCTTGGGCCTGTCGATTCTTAATTGTGTTTTTGAAGAGTGACAAGAATACCAGGAAAGAAGGGCTTATCCAGCCTCCCCTTGTGCCTCTTTTCACTCATTGAGAGTGGACCGTGCACTTAGCGGCCAATCAACTTGGGGTGGGAAAAAGAAACCTTGGTGTGAGCGCAAGGCCGCCAAGGGGTGCGCCCACGGAAAAGTGCAGAACTTGGGTGAAGAGAAGATCCTTCTCTAACACAGATTGCAAGCGAAAGAAGAACCGCAAGAACCTCAAGAACTCATGAACCTCAAGAACCCAAGAGCCTTAAGACCCCCAAGAGCCTCAAGACCCACAAGAACCCAAGTTCCTTGTGAACTTAAGAACCCAAGACCACAAGAACCCACGACTTCAGTGGATGGTCATCACTCGAAGCGGAATGGATACTTCGCTTGGAGGTGATGAGCATGAGAGAGGCAAAGAAGAATTATCCCCACCAAGAGGTTTTTCCGACCCTCCCCCTTCCCCATCTACGCCAAGGATTGCACTAACTCCTATGGAGGAGTTGAGGCAGTTGTTTATGGAAAGGAAATTAGAACGCGAAGCAAGAAAAGTAGAAAGAAAGGCCTACAAAGAAAGCATGGCAATCATAGATCGTGACTACGGAGAAAGCGTAGCAGCCATAGAGCATAAGTATGACTTGGAAGCCAAATTGGATTGCGAGAACAAATAAAGTCAAGCCACATTGGATCGCGAGAACAATGAAAGAGAAGCAAAGCAAGACAAGAACAAAGCGACCAACACATGAAAGAGTTCTTGCGACTCTTTTCTATTGTGCAGGCGCAGTTTCCACAGAATCGAGAAAAATTGACTCTCTCAGTCTCTTCTTCTCCCAAGCATGACACACATGATTTGCATGATGATGATTTGAATGAAAATGATAAGCATGATGATTTGGATGATAATGATGAGCATGATGATTTGCATGATAATGATGATCATGATGATTTTCATGATGATCAAGATGTGATTTCTCACAAGCATGATGATTTGCATGAAGATGATGTGAGTGTTCACAAGGATGATGTGTTAGTTGATACTTTATCTAGTGCAGCTAACCTCATTGCAGAGACAATCAATCATGAAGCACCGATCTTGGCTCTTGAACCTAGGTCCAAAGAACCCCCATGGGAAGATTTGACCAATTAGGAAGAACTGGTCTTGGCTCTTGAGCCTAGGTCCAAAGAACCCTTACAAAAAGTACTATGTGTTCAAATGATTCGTCATCACGCATTGTTTGAGTGTTTCATTCATGATCGTTTCCTGTATTTTAGTCAGCGTCTTTATGTGATCCCTTTTCCTAGGCATGACATATTGTACGTTGAGCATGTTTCACTAATGAATGAGCACGAATGTATGCGGATTGTTCATGAAAAGTATGCATTCAAGGAAGTCACATTCCATGTCTCTTCTTTGGCATGACACATTTGTAGAAAGAGCACATGAAAGTAGGAGCACCGAGCATGGGCATTTCCGTTGTGAATTGCCACAGTTGATTGCTTTAGATCATAAGAGAAAGATTCGATCTCATTGTTTGCGTGTGTGTGGTGAACGGTTTGGCACTCCATCTCTTTGTTCATCTACATTGCATGCACAGTCTTTTAGGAAGACAAGATCTCTTCCACTCACTTTACATGGAATAGGTATGTTCATGTTTTTGTGTTGGAAGTGGTTTCTAGACGAAGTTGAAGCATCAAAGGAGCCACATAAGACTTCGTCTCTTTCGGCACGGCCCAAAGAAGCAAGCATTGCAAACCTTTCTGAAGTTCAAGTACCGCACGACCCACACATCAGAGTGGGCCAGCAAAGAGTTCCTTCCAGGATTCCGGATGCTATTGGCGATCTCCCTCTACGCCATACAGTTCGGTACCAGTATCTCACTTTAAAAAGGAGGGGATGTCACGTGACACATCCAACCCTATGTGTCCGTGGACAAGCTACAACATGATCAGGGTTCAGTTTAGTCAAGTCAAACTAGAATAGGAAGTGATTTGGGACTTTTGTGAGTCTATTCGCAGACCGTGCATGTCCAGACACTTAGATTAGATACATATCCTCTGGTTGCACACAGCATGACCATCAGATTCCAGTCAGATCCCATCAGTAGCATTTTTACAGTGCATAGGCCTTTTTCCGTATTTTTGACATTTTTCACTTATTACTTTTAAGTGACTTTTGTTGGAAAATAGGTAGGGAAAATTGAGTAAGTCTGTATATAAGCAAACTAGAGCTAGCACTTTCTGGTAGAAGAGGTAGCAGGAGCACCTTGCTCAACAGGCAACTTCTCAGTAAGACCAACCCCCGCGACAACTCTGGGGTTTTCTCTCAATAGAAGGCCTAGTGTTTTTGCGCCAGATCAGCCAGCGTTTTTGCACTTGCAGATTCCTAGCGACAGTAGACAGCGCATCAGCCCTAGTGTTAGCAGATTCCCACAGCAACATAGTAGATTTCCTAGCATTAGCAATTTCCCCGCAAGGTCAGTTTTCAGCCCTAGCGTTTTTTATTTGCAGATCAACCTCAACGTTTTTGCAGATCTTCGCAACAGAATCAGTCATAGGACCAGCTTTTTCAGATTTTAGCACGTCTCGTCCTTGACCCCATCGTCATCGACATCGTTGGCAAGTCCAAGCATTGTAGAGATTTGTGCAATCATCAGTAGACTTCTCTCGCCATAGAGAGTGGGGCCTTCGGAGGAGATTTTAAAACGTCTCTGGTCTCATATTCTCTTCTCTATCTCTCATTCTCATGCACTTCCAGTCACGCACAGTGTCCATTCACTTTGTATGTGTCCATCGCACTCTCTCACTAAAGGAACGGAAGGCTCTCCCTTCTGTAAGTAAATGGAACCTTGAGCACAATTCGGAGCACTCATCTTGAGTAAAGTTCAAACACTCATTCCACTGCACCTTACATTAGTATAACAGCTTCTCACTCTTTCTAATATTAAATCCCCTCGTTGCTAGACCTTCAACCTCTCCCTGTCCCAATCTCCAAAGAGTGACGTTATTGGTAGCTATTGGCCATGGAGTTAGCATGACCTCACACAGCTTACTTGATACATCCCTTTCATCTAGAGCTCAAACTTCTCATTTAGCTGAAAGGATGGGGAGATGTTGGGGTAAAGGCAGTGCGCCTCTTACCTCGACCAGATGTGTCAGAGTGTCCATCTCTCCATCATATGTACACACACCTTAAAGGGGCTCTCTCACATTGTGTTGAGTAGCTCCACTCACATAGCGTGTTTTCTTCTCTTCTTCTCCCTCGCACTCCGCACGCATCATGCACCACTTTCACATCTAGCACGCTCACTAGTGGTATCAGAGTTCAAAGTAGAAGTTTTCTGGAAAGATCATAACATGAGAGAGAGAGAGAGAGAGAGAGAGAGAGAGAGCTGAAATTTGCGTCCGTGAGCGCAATCTCATGCCAAATTTTGACTCCGCTTGCAAGGTCTTGCAGCTTCTTTGTCGTTCAGGAGTATTTCTAGCAGGCATCCTAAGGTTTTATCCCCCTTTTGAATCTGTTTATGTTGTCAAATCGCTATTTGAACATCACAACAGAAAGTAGTTTTCAACTGACGTTTTCGGCATCGGATTCGACTCTCATTCTCCAACATTGGACATCGGCTTTTGCGATAGAGGGAGATTAGGTGCTTCTTCCCTGACATTGGAGAAAGAGAAGAAGAGTTTGTGCTTTTTGATACACACTCTAATTTTCGGTTTCGACGCTTCGGCATCTTCGAGCAGGCGAAAAGCTTCTATCTAGAGGCGCAAAATGGCATTGGCATCTTCTTCCCAACTTTGATATAGCGAGATACAGAGAGAGCAGATCTAGGCTCTCCTATGGCACTTTGATTTATTTTCCGACACACATGCGTGAAGACACACGTGGCTTTGACGGCCTTTCCAAGGCATGTTTTTTTGATGAGCGACGTTGATTTCCAGACGTCTATGACTACAATAGGTACATCTTGACTTTTAGACGGATTATGTGTGCCAGACTGTAATTTTTCCAGACACAAAGCTCGGAGGACGTGTATGCTATATGCGGACAGGTGGTTGCTTATCCCTGTGCTTGATTTTCAATCGAGGATCTTTTTGACCGACAAGGTTTTAGGATTTTTGCTCATAGGTTGTGTTTTTTAGTATGGTTTATGCATCACAGCTATTGTGCTCATGTATGACAATTTGGGTTGCTTCACAAAGTTTTGTGCGGTTTTTGCTATTTATATGTATACATATAACAAGCGAGCTAGTTACATCTTGCAAGTGACAGCTTTACATGCATTTTGGACAAGTGCGGTTGCCATAGAGCCACTCGTTCCAGGAGTGAGCTAATTGCCAAACTTTTGGCAGTTTATGTATATCATATGTGGATTTACTAGTGAGACATCGAGTGTCTGTTTATGGTCTATTCAATTTTGGTGAGATTTTGCTTAGATTTTAGGGAAAGTTATGTTTCTTTTTCCCCATATTCTTGCCATGCTTTTTACATGTCTACAACTTATTCTTTGATGCTTTTATCGAGATTTACTTCCTCTTTGACAGTGATCAAGTTTTGACTCTCACTTTGACAGGTTTTGTCAATTTCAATTACAGATTCGTGTTCTTGTATCCACTCTCATAGGAGTGAGATTTATGGTATGCTCGTATGACTACATGTAGATTTATGATATGCACTGTTTTCGATTGATAGAAATTTCAATCATCAGTTTATTGCATACAATTTACAAGTAGTCATAGACTCTAAAGGTTCTAGGCACAGGTTCTTGGTCCCCCCTTGAAAAGGTTCTTTGAGGACCGGATTTCTGTGGAGCCGGTCCCCCCTCCAATAGGCATTTGTATTATGATTTCTCCCATTAAGAAGAGAGACTTGTTACAATACAATCTTTGTGTTGCTTGTGACCTAGGTGATGCAATGAAGATGAAAAGCTTCACGCATCACAAGCATAACATAAACTTTGAAGAAAGCTTTAACTATCCCAAGCCTTAGTCCCAAGACCTCAAACACCTTCGAAGGTGGAGAGAGCTAGCAGGGAATGAGGGTAGGGAAGAGGAACAAGAGACATTTCATAGGAGAAAGAATTAGCTCCTCACTTATCATAACTCTTCTTGCTAGCATACATAATAGCATAGTAATGAAGAAGGAGAAGATGGCGAGCGTAAGCATTGAAGCATGGCTCTTGGTTGGATTTGCACTCCATATCAAGCTTGGGTCATTTCTCGCAATAGGGATAGTCTTGGGACAAGTGTTCCCCTTTCCCCTTTGAGAGAAAGGACTTGATAAATGCAAAAACAATTAGATAATTCAAGTAATTTATCATTGGATCCCTTTTAAGCCTGGCCAATAGGATTCAAGCACCTCATAGAGGTAACATGGTAGGTGCTTGACATGTGTCCTTGCCGCCTCTAAAGGCTTGGGGTTACCTTGAGTGTATGTGTGTGTGTTCTCTCACTGGCCCACCCTCTTATGTAGGGCTCCTTTTGACTTTAGGTGCTCAAGCACCTTACTCATCAAGCATGACAAAGCACTTCTATCTTGGGGGTGTTCCCACATGCATATCAAGCAAGCACAACAAGGCACCACATGCACCTTAGTCATCGAGCAGGACAAACACCTCAAGCACCTTAATCAAGCACGACAAGTACCTCAAACACCTCAAGTAGGACAAGCACCTGGAGCACCTTAATCAAGCACGACAAGTACCTCAAACACCTCAAGTAGGACAAGCACCTCGAGCTGGGTCGGGTTCCCACCTCAAGCTCATCCCTAGCTTACTTAAGGTCAAAGGAATTTTACACACATTATTGGAGTTCTTCAATGAAGCTAACCCTAAGGTCTTATGATCCATTGGTTAGCCTTGCTCTTTCATGGAGAGTTGATGTATTCGGCCATCTCTTCAGGTAATCCCGGACATAATTGTTACCTTTGCTTGGCAAAGTCTATCTTTTGAAAGATAGTAGCCTTGAGATGTAAATCCCAAAACTTGTCTACATACTTGTGGATAGACTCATGAGAGAGAAGCTTCAAGTTGCACCATTTAGTAAGCACTTTGTCCTTTGCATCGCTTGCAAGGAATTGCTTCATGATGGAAACTCGTAGAGTTTTCCATGTCTTTGGGGCTTCGCCGCCGCTGCCACAAAGGCTAGCCCACCATTGACGAGATGATTTTTGAAAGTGCATAGCTACATGACGTAGCTTGGAGGACTGCATAAAGGCCTCGTCTCCAAAGGCCGCATCAAATTGCTGGATGAAGGCCAACACTTTGTCGGTAGCACCAAAAGGTGCCATCATAGGTGAGAAAAGAGATACTCTTTCCTCCCTCCTTGAACTTCTTTAGCTTTTGTGACCTTCTCCATGCAGGGTATGATTTGCGATGTCCTCCCCTCCTGTATTCTTTAGGAAAATAGCCATAGCTTTTGTCAGAAGAAGAGGAAGCTGAAGAAGAAGGAGAAGAGGGTGACCTCTTTCTAGCACTTTTCTTCCTTTGTTTCCTCTCTCCCCTTCCGGCATGACAAGGATAAGGACTATGTGTTGATCTTTTCCTCTTGGGAGGAGTGGGCAATCGTCTAGACCGCCATCTTTGTGGAGCCACATCTTTAGAGGACCTTAAGGTTTCATTGCTTTCTTGCTCTTTTGATTCCTCCTCTTGAATGGGAGAGAGTCTTCTTTTGGGGGTCATTTCAAGAGGCCTCCTAAGCTCTCTCTCCTCTTGGAGAGGAAGGGAAATCCCATAAGCGCAAAGTTGTTGTGTAACTTTGGCTTGCAAAGAAGGGTTGCCCATAGCTTGCTGCAACCTAGTAACGAGATAATTCACAAACATGGGGGCATCATCATTAGCACCTTCATGTGCAAAATCAAAGCTATCAATGTTCATTCTACTCTCTTGATTATTGTCAACCATGTTAACAAAATTTATGTATGTACTTAGTGTATGCTTTGGAAATTCAAAACCTTAGTTGCCACTCCGCTTAGCCTTTAAAAATTGGCTCTTAACTATCTAACCCGTGGCTCGAAGTGGTTAGTTATAGAGAGTAGTGGAGTAGGTCTAACATAGTAGAGTTGCCGAGGGCTAGCTCCTTTTATACTTCTTATGTTTCAATAATGGTAAAGCTGTAGGCAAGTCTAAAAAGACTCCATTATTAAGTCCAAAGCTCCCAAGTTGTGCACCATATCCCACATAGTGGGCTCAACAAAACTGATAATAGATCCCAATTCCACTTACCCTAATATAATTAACAACAACAACCATTTATAGGCTACTTAAGGACCTCTCTTCTTAAGCAAGAAAGAGAAACCAAATGCTTTGATAATAATGTAATGGAATTGGCTTATTAACTTGAGAGAGCAGAAATTAATGAGAGTACTTTTGAGAATTTACTTTGTGAGCATAGAGGGTGAACGTAATTGAAGATAACAACATAGGCATAGCAATTAGTTAACTTGGCATGAACAATACTTTTGCAAGAGAGAGAATTTAGAGAACAAGACAACAATTGAGGACCGGATTTATGTGGAGCCGGACCCCCCTCGAATAGGCATTTGTATTATGATTTCTCTCATTAAGAGAGACTTGTTACAATACAATCTTTGTGTTCCTTGTGACCTAGGTGATGCAATGAGGATGGAAAGCTTCATGCATCACAAGCATAACATCAACTTTGAAGAAAGCTTTAACTATCCCAAGCCTCGGTCCCAAGACCTCAAACACCTTCGAAGGTGGAGAGAGCGAGCAGGGAATGAGGGTAGGGAAGAGGAAGAAGAAACATTTCCTAGGAGAAAGAATTAGCTCCTCACTTATCATAACTCTTCTTGCTATCATACATAATAGCATAGTAATGAAGAAGGAGAAGATGGCGAGCTTAAGCATTGAAGCATGGCTCTTGGTTGGATTTGCACTTTATAGCCAAGAGTGTTGGTGTAGGCTCTCAACTTCTCAAGAAGCTTGCAAGGCCCCTTCTTGCTTTGGTCGACCCCCTCTTCTAGCTCATGCTTGAAGCTCATTGGCTCCTGCCAAGCCTAGCCTATCATAAGCTTGGGTCATTTCTAGCAATAGGGGTAGTCTTGGGACAAGTGTCCCCCTTTTCCCTTTGAGAGAGAGGACTTGATAAATGAAAAAACAATTAGATAATTCAAGTAATTTATCATTGGACCCATTTTAAGCCTGGCCAATAGGATTCAAGCACCTCATGGAGGTAACATGGTAGGTGATTGACATGTGTCCTTGCTACCTCTAAAGGCTTGGGGTTACCTTGAGTGTGTGTGTGTGTGTGTGTGTGTGTGTGTTCTCTCACTAGCCCCTACACTATGGGCTTGCCCCCTCTTATGTAGGGCTCCTTTTGACTTTAGGTGCTCAAGCACCTTACTCATCAAGCATGGCAAAGCACTTCTAGCTTGGGGGTGCTTCCACAGGCATATCAAGCAAGCACAACAAATCACCACATGCACCTTCGTCATCCAGCAGGACAAGGACCTCAAGCACCTTAATCAAGCACGACAAGTACCTCAAGCACCTCAAGAAAAGCACCTCGAGCTGGGTCAAGTTCCCACCTCAAGCTCAGCCCTAGCTTACCTAAGGTCAAAGGACTTTTACACACATTATTGGAGGTCTTCAATGAATCTAACCCTAAGGTCTTATGCTCCATTTCTTAGCCTTGCTCTTTGATAGACCATCTCTCATTTGGGCCCCTTTACCATTGGCCCCGTGTTGAAATAGATCTATGAGCACATATCTATATCTTAACCCTTGTTCCCGTTTATTCTACCACATTAAGTGATCAGTTTAATATGAGAAAATCATTTGGGTTGGTTAGATATTCGATTTTATTATAGTTCTAGTCAAAACAGTGCTGGTGAGTCTGATAGTAGGAGTCTTTTAAAAAGTTCAAAAGAGAGAGATGACTATGTTATGGGCTTAGAAAATGACAATAATGAAGATAGATTGAAGAAAAGGCTCAAAAATTGTTCAAGAAAGAATGAAGTCATTGTCGACGGAGTTCAAAGAACTAAAGCCAAGATTGAGTGTATCAATGCTAGTGGTAGATAGAATTTATGTAGCCTTGGAAGCTTTTCAAGTGCGCTTGAAAGTGGGTCAAATAATAGAAACAAAATAAAAGAACTACCCAACACCTGATATGGAAGCAGTGCAACTAAAAGCTTACAAAAACTTAGTGCAAATCATGTAGTCAATGCTGGAAGCACAAAGATTAAAAAATGGAAACCATAAAAAATTTAGCAGCATATGAAACAAGACCAAAAAAGTGGAAACAAAGGACAGTAAATAACTAAGGGGTTCTTTAGTTGAAGATGACAAACTTGAACTAATAGTACCAGACAGTGAGTGCTGGCTAGATGGAGTCCCCTTAGTGGAGGAACATTGGTCGAATCACTTATAAGAAAGAGTTGGAGAGGTAAACGATGGAATTCTAACTTTGAAATCAACTCCAATTAAAGAAGTTTGGTTAAACTAACCACACATGGAGCTAGATGGGCAGTCTCTATATAGAGACCGGGGATCAGAGCGATCAAGCTTTTCAAAATCCCCGACACTCAAGACCTTACCCTCGTACTTGGGAGATAGAAAAGAAACATCATTTATCTGCAAAGCACTTTAGAAAAAGTGGAGATTACATAACTAACAAAAGAAAAATCCAAAGAGTTGAGCTTAAAAAAACTTTGAAGTAAACTTGTCAAATCCAGTCCTATGAACAAAGTGGGAGATTACAACGAGGACAATGAAGGAAACACAACTCTTCCAATGGAATATTACAATGTAAAAGCCATGGATGTATTAGATAGTGGGGCATGTATTGCCATAGCAACAAAAGAAGTCTAGGAGGCTTGGGACAAACCAAGAAAAAAATAATATAATTGCAATTGGCAGATAGACACATCAAACAACCAATGGGATTGTCGAAAAATATGATAGTCAGCTCATGTGGAATTGACTACCAACAACATATATTTTCCATTGTAAATTTTGGAAAGAAACCAGAGTACTAGATGATTTTGAGACAACCTTTCATGAGACAGATACAATTGATTCAAGATTGGGACAATACTTACCTATATTTAAAACAAGTCGGATAAATTACGAGTATACATGAAAGATCACTCTTACAAGGATGTCTTGAAAACACCTATCCAAGAGTTTGATTCAAAAACATTAGCCGAAAATAAACTACCATCATGGTTGAACAAAGATATTCCTATTTAGATGTGTGGACTTCAGACAATGGTAGTTTACAAGAGAAAAATTGCATCTTGGATCGGGAAGTAAACCTTGCATCTACCCCAAATTTCTACAAGCATTTTCCAACAATTTCCCACATGTTTGGTCTTATTTGGAGAAGCTCTACTAGTGTAATTGTGCAAGTCACAGGTGTAGACAATATGTATATCAATCCTTTAGAGTCCATAGCCTTTCTTGATGAGAGTTTTTGTGATGGCAACACCTTCACATCGGACTTCGCTTCATAGTCTCCCATGGTAAGAGGGTAAGGTTTTCAAAGATTGAGGTTGAAACTTGACTCTCTAAAGTTTGTACAGACCCTCTATCCCCCCAATATGAGCAAATATCAAGGTCTACTTGAGATCCTACCTCAAACTCCTCAACAGGTGGAAGAAAGACATCCCTCACCTTACTAGTTTTCTTGACTCTTTGACTCAACTCTTTCGCATCGTTTGCTTCTCGTATTTTGTCTCGAAAGCTCGTCTAAGCCATCATCCTCTCTGTAGGCCTCTGGTATCATAGAAGGGAAACCCTCAGATGCCTGATCTGTGGTGCCCATCACTATCTTTGGCTTTTCTAATTTAGTTGTGGGATCCTCAATGGTTCCTTCAGTTTCATGTCTTGTTGGGATTATTAGAGTTGGAGCTGGAACTTCTATCCAGCTCTTTGGCTTGCTTGCCAGTGGCTCTAGCAAAGCTTGGCCAATTTGGATCATTTTCTGACACATCTCCAACCAGCATAAGGATACGTCATCCATTTTTTTTCTTGGTTTTGGTTAGTTTGAAGCCACACTTTGTAGGCTTTCATAAGTGCCACCTTTTTAACTAATATGGATCTCTCTAGACTTGCACTTTTTGGTCTCTTTTTCTCATTAGGTTCTCTAGTCTCTGGGATTTTTCAAATCACAATTAGTTTGATTCTCTAATCTCTCTAACCTTTCCCTGGTCTGCTTTAACTTCTCCCCAGGGCTATCTATTTGTGTTCCTTCCTAACTTTCATGGGTGCCTTCCTAGCCTTCCAGGTGTTTCATTGGCTTTTTTATTCATAACTAGGTGCATCTGTTTTGGGTTCCTCAATTATTGGTTCTGTATAGGTATCAATGTTTCATTTTCAGACCCACTACTTGACGGGATTGTCCCCAGTATATTTAACGTTGTTCTCATTGTTTTGGTCAAATGAGTAATGCTGCAATCTAGATAGTACACATTCACTCTAATGATCTGTGTATGAGGACAATATTTTATACGAAGGTGGTCACCACCACACTTGTAGCACGGTCCTAAGGGTTGGTATGGTGCACCTCGAGCCGCTCTCTATTGATAGGTAGAGGCCTTTGTCTTGTTAACCCGCCACTGGTATGAACAACAATGTGTGTTCATCCAAACTGTATCTATCTTCTCCTGCAACATGAGCTATTGTTGGCGGTCCAACATTCCCAATCATGCTCCAAGGTTTTGGTGCTTTTGACTCTTTGGGTGGATACTATGTTGAACTGGCCCCAAAATCGGTTGTGGCCGTTCAACCCCTTCTGGTTCCTATTGTATACCTAGGCATTGGTAGTACTTGAGGAGGTGCTACTTGGGCTCGTAGGGCATATTGTCACTCTCTCACATATCCCTTGTTATAGTAACACTCTTTCGTAGCGTAATTCGTCCATTCGTGCTCAATGGCACACCACTTAGGTTGCTTAGACTCTGGCTTAGCAAACAGGCATATCCTTTTGAGCAGTTCCTCAACAAGTTTCTCCTGATTTATTGTAGCCTCGCTCAAGAGATCCAATTTCCAAATGTAGGGTGAGAGGAAGGTACATAGTAGATGTTGAGGGCTATGAGCTCTCGCCCCTAGGCATGTCGCTAAACTCTCCCCTTTCTCTTCAACGCCTAGCTCTGAGTCCGTCATGGGGGAGGTGTAATGGATCTTCAGGACGCGCTGCACAATGGAATCGTCAGAGCAAATTGCATCCATTGCAAGCTTCGCCAACTGGAACCCTCTGAGCTCTCTTATACGCCCATGTCCTTAAATCACGGCCGGGTTTCAGCTCTGAACCAGTGCAACAGATTCTCCACTTTGTTCCTCAAAACATAAACAAGGCCGTCACTAACGTGCCAACAGCGACACTGCCTGTGGAGAGAGAGAGAGAGAGAGAGAGAGAGAGAGAGAGAGAGAGAGAGAGAGAGAGAGAGAGAGAGAGAGAGAGAGAGAGAGAGAGAGAGAGAGAGAGAGAGAGAGAGAGAGAGAGAGAGAGCGCAACATACCTTGCCGTCTCTTCTTGAGGCTCTTTGCATTGTTGCTACTGTCGACAAATTAATTAGCTTTTTCCTTGCAACCACTATTTTTATTACGAGCATGGCTCCAAAGGAACGCTGAAAAGCAACATCTTATAATAGCTTCAAAAAACCTAAAAGTTGTGTACACCATTTCATAGGCACGATGCCTATATCACTCCCTGCAAGCAAAGCAGGCAGTGACAACAAAATAATATGAGCTTTCACCTTGCAAACCAATAGTTCCCACCTCATAGGCCTCTATAGGTAAGTTCTCCTCCCCCTATTAACAACTAGTATTGACGAAGGCCACCTCTCTTTTTCTCTCTTCGAGCAGGCTTTTTCTCTCTCTCGTTGAGCGTTCTGAGTTCAAAGCACACTAGCCAGACTGAGAGGGGGTGACACATGTCCGAGGGAGGGAGCCCGAATCCCTCCCACTTTTCTAGTACTATAGATGGTTCTTTCTCCATTATTTTCAATGTTTGGAATCATATTGATTATTAGCAATGTGACATCGAGCCAAATGATAATGCCCATTTACACTCCTCTGATGCTAAACCCCAAGAGGATCAAGGCCCGCAAGGTGGGTGACAATGTTAATCCAACTATTGATGAGCTCAATCAAGACCACTGGACAAAGTGTTGGGACAGAAACCCTCCAATGGTATAAATCCCAAATTGGATCCCCATCTACTCATTGAGGTGGACACAAAAGCTCCGCTTAGAGAGTCTATCTCTCTTAAAGACCAGCTTGGACAAGTTTTACATACTCAAAACCTAGTTTACCGAAATCTTTAGAATGTCTGCTTTCACTGTCTCAGACAAGGTCATCTTATCAAGGACTGTCTAATTCTTGAAGGGGAAAACTATATCAAATGCTACTCATATCAATTCTCCTATCTCCAACTCAGAATGTCAAACATTCTTTGAAAAATTGCCTGGTGATGACTTTACAAAGGACATCTAAGAACATGACAAAGAAGAGTTTAACAAGCTTTCTCGTTCACCCCCAAACTCTGTGGACATCCTTATGACTCAAATTGAAGAAGAAACCCTTCCAATCCAAATTGGCAAAGTTAAAAGGAAAAAAGAGAAGTTTTATGACCCCAATAAAAAAATTTGTCTCTTTAGTCAAGCCCTCAAAATGTTTTTAAAAATGAATCAATCTATTTCAGGACTTTCTTTGAACTGGGGTATTTCAGACCCCACTAGGGCTGTATGCATCAGGAAATGGATATTTGACCTTCAATTGCAGCCTGACTTTATCTGTTTGGAGGAGGTTAAGGTCAAAGGTTAGTTATTAGACTTTTATCTCCAAAAGATTAGCAAGTCTCACAAGTGGTTTTGCAAAAATCATTATGTAAAGAAGGGGTTGTATTAAGTATAGCTTCCGGTCTTGAACATCTAATCACAAAGAACCCTACATGGACAGTGTAATGGAAATGGCCTATGAACTTTGAGAATAGCGGAATTAAGAGAATTAGAGTGAGCATTTTTGTGAGATTACTTTGAGAACATAGAGGGTGAACTTAATTGATAGTAGAAACATGAACATAGTACTTAATTAACTTGACATGAATAATACTTTTGCAAGAGAGAGAGTATTAGAGAACATGACAATAGTTGAGGACCGGATTTACTTGGAGCCGGTCCCCCCTCCAAAAGGCGTTTGTATTATAGATTCTCCCATCAAGAGAGACTTGTTACAATACAATCTTTGAATTCCTTGTGACCTTGATGATGCTATGAATATGGAAAGCTTCATGCATCATGAGCATAACATAAACTTTGCAAAAAGCATTAACTATCCCAAGCCTCAGTCCCAAGGCCTCAAATACCTTTGAAGGTGGAGAGAGCTAGCGGGGAATAAGGGTAGGGAAGAGGAAGAAGAATCATCCATAGGACAAGAAATAGTCCCTCACTTATCATCACTCTTCTTGCTTAGCATAGCATAATAGCATAGTAATGAAGATGAAGAAGATGGCAAGCTTAAGCATTGAAGCATGGCGCTTGGTTGGATTTACATTCCATAGCCAAGAGTGTTGGTGTAGGCTCTCCACTTCTCAACAAGCTTGGAGAAGGAGATGGAACTCTTGCACTACTTTGCACTCCAGACAATGAGATAATGTGTGTGTGTGTGTGTGTGTGTGTGTGTGTGTGTGTGTGTGTGTGTGTGTGTGTGTGTGTGTGAGAGTATACCCCCCTCTCATGCTTGTTCCACCTCTCTCTCTCTCTCTCTCTCTCTCTCTCTCTCTCTCTCTCTCTCTCTCTCTCTCTTATTTTATTATTTCATTTGGACATGTGTCCTCTTTTTCCTCTTTGAGAGAAATAACTTAATTATTTATTTTTATGTATCTACATTCTTATTGGAGCCCTTTAAAACCTATCCAATAGCATTCAAGCACATCATGAGAGCCACATGTGGAGGATCATTTGAACATGTGTCTTTTATGCTTATTAAGTCATTTGGTTGAATTGAATACTTCAAGACTTAGTCAATCAAGCATGGAAACTTTGATGCCTCTTGAGAGTTATCTTTGAATTGAATACTTTAAGAACCTTAGACATTTAAGCATGTGAGAAACACCTCAAGCTTTTGGGTAAGGTTCCCACTAACATTTACCGAGCCAACAAGCACTTCATGCTTGGGTAGGATTCCCACCTCAAGGTCAGCTCACCGGGTCTGTTTTGTGCATCCGCCTCTCATTTGGTGTCCACACGGAGGAGGTCTTTGTAAAGATCTTTAATCAACAAAGAGTAGTGATGCATGCCCTAGCTTGCTTAAGGTCAAAGGACTTTTGAACACTAACTTTTGGAGGTCTTTAATGAAGTCAACCCTTCTTTAATCTCCATTAGGTAGTATTTCTCTTTAACATACCATCTCTCATTTGGACCCCTTTTTAACCTTGGCTCCGTGTTGAGTCAGATCCATAAGCACAAGTCTATATTCTAACCCTTGTTCCCGTGTATTCTCCCACATTAAATGATCAGTTTAATATGAGAAAATCATTTGGGTTGGTTAGATACTAGATTTTATGACATTACCTCTCTCTTGAAATCTTATTCTTCCTCAACTATGAGGTAGAAGAGATAAAGTATTAGTCATTAGTTTACGTTCCTTAGCGGGTAGGGGATCTCTTTTCACCCTGCGACATCATTTCAAAATGGATGACTAGTCCATTTGGTGCTTGGGAGACGTAGCTGCCACAAGCATGTCTGCTCTTTAGTCCATATCATACTCCCAAAGTAGAGTGATAAATTCTACTTGGTGTCTGAGTGACGTAGTCATAACAAACATGATTCTAAGCATGCATAATATTTGAATTTGTGCACAAAAGAGGATTAGTCTTATAAGACAAAAACATTGTTCATTTAGAAAGCAATTACATTTTCTTACTCTAATGCAGCATTGTAAGCATTGACAAGGTTCATAATATCCTTAAGTTGTATGTTTTGCATCCATCTAGCATCTTCAAATAGATAATTTTTGAACTTAATAAGATACCGTCGGATAATCTTACCATGCCGTAGTACCTTGTCCCCATGCCGAAGGATAGCTTCGGGTTGTAGCACCTCTTCTTGGTCTTTGATTTTTGGAGGGTCTTCAATAATTCGTTCTATCGATGTCTCTCCTTTGTAGGGATTAAGTAGGCTCACATGAAAAGCATTGTGTATGAGCCAATGGTTGGGCAACTTGAGTTGATAAGCTATGTCATTGATTGGCTTCAAGATTTGAAATGGACCATAGTATCTTTTTGCTAATTTAGCATAATACTTTTGATGGCCCGTAGGAATTTTTCCCGTCGTTTGCCTCAATCGAGCCTTGGGAAACTTAAGTAAGACCCAATAATTTTCTTTAAGCGTTAAGTCCCTTCTGTGCTTGTCAATAGCAGCTTTTTTCCTTTGTTGAGAGATGTATATAGCCTTCTTAACCTTTTGAAACGATTCTTGTAGGTCACGGCTACACTCATCAAAAGCGAAGATCTCCCCATGTACTTTAAGTAGCAAGGGATTTTTAGGTCTTCCCTCTATGATCTCAAAAGGTACTTTTCTTGTAGTAGTATGGACAATATTATTGTATGCATACTCTACAAGGGATAAGTACTTCTCCCATTGTGATCATTGATCTACTTTTGTAACGTAAGTCTTTAGTAGATCGAGTATCATAAGATTGGCTATCTCACTTTGGCCATCTGTTTGTGGATGGTAGACCGAAGAGAAATTCAATCTTGTACCTAGATTTGCAAAGAGACCTTTCCAAAAATTATTGGTCATTCTAGGATCTCTATCTTACATGATGGATGTTGGTAACCCATGGTGTTTGAAAATTTGAGATATGAAGATGGTTTCCATTTGGTGTGCCTTAATAGTCTTTTTGACAGGAATAAAGTGTGCTTGCTTGCTAAACCTATTGACTATTGTCCATATTCTCGTATTCCCATGGATAGACTTGGGTAATCCAAAGATGAAATCCATGGATTTACTCTCCCATGGTGAATTAGGGATTGGCAATGGCTGGAGTAATCCAGGTTTCTTCCCTCTATTATACTTAGTCTTTTGGCATACCACACATTTTGAAACATACTCTTTATGTCCACTTTCATGGTAGGCCAATAGAAGTATGTCTCTACTCCTCGAAGACTAGGTTGAATGCCTCTATGCCCCGCATAAGGAGGAGCATGGGATTCAGACATGACTTTCTCACGAACGGAGTGGGTATGAGTTGCTACAAACACCACATTGACTTTTGGTTGTCGTGAAAGTGCATCGGTCACTTGATTGTGCTTACCAGCAACGTGAGCAATATGAAAATAAAATTGCGAAATAAAATTTTCCCACGTCATTTGTTTGTCGGAAAGCTTCGTTTGCATCATGAAGTACTTGAGACTTTGGTGGTCTATTCGTAAAATGAATGGAGTCCCCATAAATAGTGTTTCCATGTGTCTACGACATGTAGAATAGCTAAAAGCTCTTTCTTATAAATGCCCAAGACATGTTCATACGTATTGAGTCTTCAGCTCTCATATGCTATGGAATGACCTTCTTGAAGCAAGACTGCTCCAAGGCAATCACCACAAGCATCACATTGGACCTCAAATGGCTTTGAGAGATCCGGAAGCATGAGGACTGGTTGAGAGGTAATCTTCTCTTTGAGCTTGTCAAAAGATTTTTTCTCCTTAGTAGTCCATGAATACTTAACATTCTGCTTTGTTAAGTCATGTAATGGTCCTGCTATTTGAGAAAATTTTGCTATGAAGCGATATAGTATGCACACATACCAATAAAGCTTCTTAGCTCATGTAGATTCCTTGGATTAGGTCATGCTTTTATTACTCCATACGGATACCATCTTGAGAGATAATTTGAACTAAGTATTGAATCTCTTGAAGGAAAAAATCCCTTTCTTTTGGTTGAGAAAAGGCCTATTCTATCTCAATGCTTGAAAAATCACTTGGAGATGTTGCTTGTGTCCCTCCAAGGACTTGGAATAGATGATGATATCATCAAAGAACACTCCAGTGAACTTGCAGTAGGGTCTAAATCTTTTCTCCATCAAACAATGTGGCTGGTGCATTGGTCAAGCCCAAAGGCATGACTAGATATTCATAAAGATCAAACGTTGTACGAAACGCGGTCTTTAGGATATCTTCATCCACTATCCTTATTTGATGATAGCCACTTTTAAGGTCAATCCTACTGAAGTAGGTAGAGCCTTGTAGCTCATCAAACAGATCTTCTATCTGAGGCACATGATTTTTTTTTTTATAGTGATATGGTTTAGTGCTCAATAGTCCACACACATACGGTATGTACCATCTTTCTTTTGCACTAAAAGGACTGGAGAACAAAAGGGAGAGGAGCTAGGCCTCACCATCCCTTTGTCTACCAATTCTTGTACTTGCCTCGTGATCTCCTCTTGTTCAGCTTGGGAAAATCAATAAGGAGTCTTATTAGGTGGTGAGCTTCCTGGTAGGAGCTCAATTCGATGGTCATCATCCCCTCGTTTTGGAGGTAAGTCCATATGGATATCATTGATGAAAACATCTTGGAATCCATTTAGGAAAGTAGACATCTAACTCTTCTTGATTTCTACCATTTTATTTAATAAACCATTAGCGCCATTAGTGGATTCTTTGACAAAAATCATGTACGTAGAAATCGAGATTTTCATTGACTTATCAAAAGCTGGTGAATTTACAAGTGGTATAGTACGACCAGACTCATTAGAATCTATATACATGTTCTTTTCCCTATAGGTGAAGTAAATTCTCCTTTCAAAGAACTTCATGTTGGCAGCCAAGCGATCAAACCATGGCACCCCTAGGATAGCATCCTCATGTTGGAGAGGAGAGATGAAAAAGTCTTCTTTGTCGACATAGATTTGAACATGAAGCCTCAAATACCCAATCAAGGAAGTAACGGAGGCTTGTTGTTTCTTGAAATTTGTGTCAACCGTTACAATATCTCCCATCTCGAAAGCTTGAATGCTCAACTTGGTGGCCAACTCCATTGATATGAAGTTGTGAGTAGACCCAGGGTCAAACAAGAATATCAAGGGATAGCTGCTTTTGGACTTCTTATGACTCAATAATGGTAAAGCCATAGGCAAGTCTAAAAAGACCCCATTATTAAGACCAAAGCCCCCAAAGTGTGCACCATATTCTACATAGTGGGCTCAACAAAACCGATAATAGATCCCAGTCCCACTTACCCTAATATATTAACGAAATCAACCATTAATAAGCTACTTAAGGACCTCTCTTCTTAAGCAAGTTAAGAGAAACCAAATGCTCTGATATCAATGTAATTGAAATGACCTATGAACTTTGAGAACAGTGGAATTTAGAGAATTAGAGTGATCATTTTTTTGAGATTACTTTGAGAACATAGAGAGTGAACTTAACTGATGGTAGCAACATGAACATAGTACTTAATTGACTTGGCATAAACAATATTTTTGCACGAGAGAAAAAGTATTAGAGAACATGACAATAGTTGAGGACCGGATTTACTTGGAGCCAGCCCCCCCTCCAAAAGGCATTTGTATTATAGATTTGCTTAATGACTAAGGTCCTTGAGGGGTTAAGGTGTTCAAAAGTCAAAGCACATTCCTACTCATGAGGAGACGAGCCCTCTTTGTAGGAGCTAGAGAGAGCACACACACACACACACACACACACACACACACACTCACTCACACAAAGCAAGCTTGGTACAAAGAAAGCAAATAGGATACTTGTCAAGCTCCTCTTCATGTTGCCCTCACGGTGTGCCTAAAGCCTATTGGTTCGCCTCCCAAGGGTCCAATGATAATTTAGTCCAATGAGCTTGCATCTTGAGCTAGAAGAGGGGGTCGACCAAAGCAAGGAGGGGGCTAGCTTTGGGAATATACTCACACACACACACACACACACACAAGCTCATTGAGTGAGTTGCAAAGTGCAAGAGCTCCATCTCCTTCTCCAAGCTTGTAGAGAAGTTGAGGGCCTACACCAACACTCTTGGCTATGGAATGCAAAATCCAACCAAGAGCCATGCTCCAAGTCTTAAGCTTGTCTTCTCCATCTTCATTACTATGCTATTATGCTATGCTAAGCAAGAAGAGTGATGATAAGTGAGGAACTATTTCTTTCTCCTATAAATGTTTCTTCTTCCTCTTCTCTATCCTCATTCCTCACTAGCTCTTTCCACCTTTGAAGGTGTTTAAGGCATTGGGACTAAGACCGAGGATGGTTAATGTTTCTTCTTCCTCTTCCCTATCATCATTCCCCGCTAGCTCTCTCCACCTTTGAAGGTGTTTGAGGCATTGGGACTAAGGCCGAAGATGGTTAATGCTTTTTACAAAATCTATGTTATGCTCGTGATGCCTCTCTCTTGCAAAAGTATTGTTCATGCCAAGTTAATTAAGTACTATATATATATTGCTACCGCTAATTAAGTTCACCCTCTATGTTCTCAAAGTAGTCTCACAAAAATGCTCACTCTAATTCTCCTAATTTCGCTGTTCTCAAAGTTTATAGGCCATTTCCATTACGAATCAGTTTACTTGAAATAACAAAATGGTTTTATCAAAGACTTTATCTTCTTCAAGATTGATTTTGACAAGGCATATGATAGAATAGAGTGGGATTTCATTCTCTAAAGCATGCAAGATGTGAAGTGGTTCAGTCATTAACCATTCCAAAACAAGTTATAAAGCTTATCAGACATGTTGCAAGGCCAAAGCGCTTGGAGGCTTGGGCATTTTGAACGTTCAACACCTATCCACAACAAGTTATCAAGAAAATGGATTTTGAGAGCCTCCATTTTTTAGCATTGTTAATTAAAAGAAATGTCCAAAGTTTCCACTTAAAGGAATACAAAACTTGGAAAGGATTAACATTTGAAGATCTGGTGGTTTCCAATGCTAACTTCACCCCCAAAGTGTTTTGACCTTGTGTGCACGTTTTGGAAAGCTTGGAACAAGAAAAAGGATAAATGGATTCCTCCCATGGAAAGGTCTTCCTAGAGTTCATCTACATGGTTTGGTTGGCAAGCAAAGGTCAATGGTTGGAACTTACCCAAGAGGGCCCATAAATGTTTTAAGGCAAGTTTGAGGTGTTGGAAGGATGTATACAAGGAGGGGATCTAGCTCATTAAAAGCGAGCTCTTACACTTACACCATTTCTCAAGGGCGTGCTGACCTTGTCTTAAGCAAAATTCAAATCATGCATACTGTCTCACAGTGCTACTTAAGTAGTAGTTCCTTCTCTCTATTTGAGGTCTGTAGAAACATCTATGTCTACAAAGGGAACTTTCACAAGATAATTGTCAGCTAGTCTCAAAGCTCAACAAAAGTTGGGGAGCGTCTTGGAATGAAAACAATGGAGCTACAAGGCATAGTTGTATGATTATATTGCACCTATGGGTATGGACCGGATCAAAGGCTAAAGTCATTGGGGTCTCTGATAATATATAAAAAAGATGTAAACTCAAGGAGGAAACCTTGTTTCAGTACACATATAAATGTCTTCAAAAGAGAATTCCAAATGACATGTTTTGTTGAGAAATCAAAGTTAACATGGAGGTCTATCTTACTTAGGGTATGCACTTTCACATATATTCCTCAAATGGACTTGTTCCTTTTGTGGCAAATTTGGATTGAAAGGAATTAAGCAGTTTTTGTAGCTCCTTTTTCTCCTTTTCCTTTTTTCCCTTAGTACTAGTAGGCTTCAAAGGTGTAATGATCAAATTGGTTAGCCATTCCTCTCAAGTTGCCTACTGTGACATTAGGATTCTGCAAAAGGAACTAAGATGGCAAAGGTTGTGATCATGTCTTTCTATGAGCCCAAGAGACTTGATGATGTTTCCAATTATTTCTCTTACTGTAACTCTCACTGATGCCCCCTCTTTCTTCAAGCCTTCTCTCTTTTGGCCAAGAATGCCCCTATCCTACCTTAGGGGCCTTTGTACTTTTTTCTTTCTCTAATCAATTCACAAAAAGTAGATTTACGATGGACCCATTTTTTCTCGTGGGCCAATCTTTGTCATACGTACTAGGCTCTCGACAAGATTTTTCTAGTTTTTTTGTGCATGCACATCACAATTTCTTCAAAACCTAGCAAAAAGGACATACCAAACTAGTGTTAAAAGCACATTTAAACCTAGTGCCTCCATTTGTTGTTCACCCTAACATTCATTGAAGAATTCAACACCGACCCACCTTTTCCACCATCAACATTCATAAGTGGTGAGACGAATTCACATCACCATGACAGGTGGAGAGTACAAGATTTAAGTATACCCCTAATGCGATCTGGGTTGATACAGAAATCAACGCACAAAAGAGACCTTTACTTTCACCTTTCAAAACCAAGGAGATTTGAATGGCAAAGCAAAGCCAAGGTTGGCAAGCATGCAACCAACAGAGTGAGCAGGTTCAAAAACTTCGATTGCGATATAAAAAATAAAAAAGAGGTCAGTTTAAACTACATTGAGCTTTGATTTATTTTCAAACAGCTCTCTTATTTCTACCATGGTCGTCGTGGCTTTACGAAGGAATGCCATTAGCACACGAAAATCGTCATTCTCCTCAAGTAGGGCTTCCACACCTGCACACATCAATATGCTTTTTAAACATCGTAGTAACCCAACTGGTGCAAATAAACTCTCACTCTTCTTTGAAGGATCCGACCCACGCACCACCCACCAACCCACCCTCCCTCCCTCCCTCCCTCCCTCAATTTCGAAACTCTTGTTTACCTACCAATTTCTTGGAGCGTTGCAATTCCGTCATATACTGCTGCGCCAGGGTCCTCATTTGCTGCAACCAAACATCCAAAAATTATTACATCATACTCTGCATCACACTGTCACAACATGCAAAATGTTGAGACTCGAGAGAGCCTCGCTCTAGCCACCTGACGAGAAATTAAAGCTCGTGGTACAAGATGCCTCGTCAAACTTCAAAGTGCATCACCAAGTAGATACTAGAGCCCCTAAAGACCCAAACAAGGCTGCCAATAAAATCTTGTTCTAACTTACCCAAAAATCCATGTCAAGCTCGCATCAAATAGAACGGGCAGGACGTTCACTAGAAAAACAAAAATACAGAGCTAGTCAGGAAACAACACTACTTGAGTGCCTAGTGGGATCAAGTTCGGAATGTAAAAATACAGTATTACCAAGAGAGTCCAGATTATTCAAGTAAAAGTATAATAAATATGTGTTTTTTCAAAATGTTTAGTGATAACCCATCACAGAAAAATAGCACGTTAAATCTCAAGAAGTCGCAGCATACATAGGCTTTATCAAAAGTGCCAAACACAAAAAAGGAGATGGTGGTTCAAGATCTCCCCAGCATTAGGGTAAGCGGGTCAGTTACGGGACGGGGTCCAGGTATGGGACCTGCCCACCCCCAATAATTTAACACATTTAAGCACCAGTAGTAGGACACGATCAAGCGGGAGGCTGGACGGTTAGCGCGGCTGGGATTGAGTGCTGGCCGTCCGATTGTCGGTTCGAGCCTTGTTGGTCGCTTAGTCTTTAAATACCCCCTCTTGTGACTTGTTACTGGCTCCCACTTTTGTTACAAGCGAAACCAGAAAACGGTGTCGATCTTCGCGTGTCAAGCTGCATTCTCGTCGAGTTTTTTGATGTGCCTAGGACTGTCGTAGCGCTATTGATTGCGCATGTCCATGCTCGAAACGATGCAACAGTGACGAAATCCGCCCAGGCACGCCTTAAAGGTTCTAAAACTGGGGGTTTTACCCTAGTCATACTCCGAACATGTCCCAAGTCCCTGCTGTATACAAGTGATAAAGATTAAACCTTGCATTAATCCCATCTCAAGCACCTTGAAGTTCCAACCGCTTGGAAGAAAGAGACCCATCTCTAGGAGCATTTGGCCACTCAATCTCATCATGCACCATCAATACCGCCTCCGTAAGCACCTTCTAGTCCTAGTAGTTGGTGGCGTTCAGCTTTTGAACCTATGGAAACATCGACGACAATGGAACCTTCCTCTCAACTCCTACAAACTCGTCCCTATGAGTAGACTTTTGCAAACACTCCAAAGCATCCTCCATTGTATCTACGTAGACTTCTTCTTGTGTGTCCCGATCATGAAAACTCTTTGCAACAATCCTCCGTACAAACCAGGCTCCATGCTACAAGCAACCTCCCGTCCAAAGGGATCTCCAAACTCTTCAAGGAGGGCACGTACACCGACTGAAATCGAAGAAAAAAACGCCTACTCTGCCGCACAAGACTCTCCAATCATCTGGCTGAAAATCTACAAAGGTCCATGGCACGAACCGTCTCTCTCAAATCACCTTCTTGTATTCAAATGCAGCTCAGTCTCGTCCAACTCCATGCTGAAAATCAGCAATTCTTGGTTGCTTATTACCGGCTGAAAAACACAGGTACACAACAATTTTTTGCGACAAAGAACGCAGCAGACTTCGATCAGCCGCTTCCCAATGTCAACACACTAGATCTGAGATAGTCTCCACGACAAAAACGCAACCACAAGTCGCCCTCATGCTCGCTGAAAAACACAACCTACAACAGCCCCTTCTCGTGCTCCGGATCCACTAGACGTCGTCAAGCCTAGTCTTTGATACAATGTCAAAGTGAAGTGGAAGGTGTGGTGACAAGGGAACATGAGAAGAAGAAAAAGAAGAGAATTTTTAACGTCATGGGAAACTATCCATAGAGAGAGAGAGAGAGAGAGAGAGAGAGAGAGAGAGAGAGAGAGAGAGAGATGATGATGATGATGATGTTGTATTTACGTCCTCAGGGGGCCAAAATGACCCATGGGACCACAAAAAAAATAAAATCTACAAGAGGCTCCCCTCATGTGTGTAGAGGGGATAGTGGGCTAGTAGCTTTCTTGTGTGTTAGTGTTGTGTGATGATCCAATACTTTGGCAAAGTAGATGCCTAAAGCTACTGGGGAGGGGTGTGTCCGAGAGAGAAGCTCCTCAAAGGTGACATCTCCTTGCAATAGCAATGGGAAATCAGCACGGATGTGTGCGTATGTTGGGCACTCGATGGTGACATGGGCCTCGCTTTCCACTTTGTTTAAATTGCATTGTGTGCATGTCCTTCTATTTTCCTTAATATTCAGCCACCCTCCCGTTTCAATCTTGAGCATGTGTGATCGCGTCCGCATCAAAGTAATGGCCCGTCTTGCCCGGTGGGACATAGGTGTCCTGATATGCATCTGGGTGTCCCCTGTCTTGTAGGTCTCCCAATATCGTGTATTGATGTGTTTGCCGTAGTATTCAAATTTGGACCTGTGTACTGCTGTACTCCATCTAGTGTGTAGGGCTTCAAGTATGCTTCTCTCAAAATTCAGCCCATGCTCATGTTCAGTGCCTTCCTCTATGTGCATGTCCACATGGTCTCCCACATTCCATCTAGAGAACCATTTCCGTATGTCTTCTACGAGACTGGATGTGAGAAATTTACTCTTGTAATTCTTTTGCGGTTTACATCCGGCTTGCCATGCCATGTGGGGTAGACGGCTCTCCGGCATCATCTTAACTTTCATGAGGTATCTGTGTACCCTCTGTAAGGCTTGCATTTCCAAGGGTCTCTTTCCTGTCTCCAAAAGCATCACTGAGTATGGGGTGGTAGTTTTGATCCCCATGTGTCTACATAGGAATTTTTTCTGTATCTTTTCAATGTCATTCCAAGTGCTAGCGGGGATACTCCCCCCCCATACCTCTACACCATAAAGTATTGTTTGGACCACGCATACATCAAATGCTAGAGACTTGATTTCCCATCGCCTTGTGACACTTTGCTTGCACATGTTCTCAAATTCATAGTATTTCGCTTGTCCTGCATCAATTCTGTTTTGCGCGCAACTTCCCCATGCATGGTTTGAAGGTACATAGATGCCCAAGTACTTGAACCTCTCAAACGCTTGGAGTGCTTGCCCGTCATACGTGATGATGGGCTGATTCTCATTTCTACATGTGTGGACTGACATAACCTTTGTTTTGGCTACATTGACTGACAAGCCCGTTGCATTGCAAAATGCATGTACTGCATCCAAAAGTTTCTGTAGAAGGAGTGCCTTGTAGGCAAAGAGAACCACATCGTCGGCATATATGAGGAGCAGAAGCATGAAAGTACCAATGCTAGGGTGATCTCCCCCCTCTCCCATAGCCTTGTTAATGAAATCATCAAGCTCATCTATGCATAGTCCAAAAAGCGTAGGTGACAAAGGGCATCCTTGTTTAACTCCCATAGTGCTCCTGAACTCTTGTGAGAAACCTGTGTTTGTCTTGAGTTTACATCTGACCTCTTGGTAGAGACGTCCCACTGCTGCCTTGAGATGCATAGGAACTCCCAGAGTTTCCATACGTGACCATAGCCCTTGACGGGGTACTGTGTCAAACGCTTTCGTGAAGTCCACAAAACAACAATACATGGTTTTGCCTTTTAGCCTGGTTTCATCCATCAAGACCCGGAGTGTGATAAGGTGGTCTATCGTGCTGTGGCGGGCTCTAAATCCTGCTTGTCCAATGGCACGTTTCCCGTTATTTTCAGCCCATGTGCTAAGATCTTTCTCAATAATGCTTCCAAATAGTTTTGCCATACATGAGCTCACCATGATGGTGCGATAATTAGTGAGCAAATTGCGGTCACCTCCTTTAAAGAGCGCTTTCACCCAGTTTTCTTGCCAATCTTGGGGTAAGTATTGGTTGATTGCTTGATTCATCATATGGTGTATCCATTTCTTAGCCTCAATACCTGACCATTTCAGCATTTCAGAGGTAAGATGTAATGTGTCAGATGCTTTCCCATTCGCCAGGCTTTTGAGGCCTTTAATGACTGCCTGGAAGGTGATGGGCTTTGGATGTTCGGCATGAGCCCCTGTGTATATCGCCTCTTGAGTCCCCGACGGGGCATACAAAGTTTGTACATAAGCATACATTTCATTTAGGCTGAAATCTCCCATCACATCCCCTTTCTTCCCCTTCATGTTACGCCAAGCCTTCTTTGGCTCTTTCTTGAACCTGCTGAGGTCTTGTTGTTCTTTTGAGGGTTCATACATGCGTCTCTTTTTCCTCTTGAGTGTATTGTATTCTCTAGAATCCCATTCCCATTCAGTTGAGTGTTGTGCTAAGCCTCTCATCTTGCGTTTGGCCTCCTTGCATTCTACATCAAACCAAGGATTATGAGGTAAACCCTTCCTAGTCTGTTTACCATTTTGATACTTGCCCATAGTAATTTTTGCCGCTTCCTCCATTGCATGTCGGAAGATCTTCCATGTCTCTTCAATGTCACAAGGCATGTTCCGGTTAAACAGTAAGCTATCTAAGAGACTAGCATAGTCCTCTTTCTTCGTGAGTTGCATTTTGTATGACCAATTTGGTGTATTCATTGTGTTGACAATAGGCATACTGGGCATGTGTAGGCATATATGAATTGGGGTATGGTCGGAGGTTGGTAGCCTGCTACCCACTTCAAAACTATGGACCAATTCCAATGCATCGTATCTCACCAAGGCATAATCATTTGTACTCCTCCCATGATTTGCCGTGTAGCAAGTGTATGATCCAGAGTGTACGAACTTATCCGCACCATTCATGGCTACAAGCTGCATTGAGTTCATCATACTTATCATGGCTGACCCCTGTGCATTCATGATGTTATCACTTGAACATCTATCCCACATAGAACCAAGTTTAAGTTCCCCATTCTTATCCGCAGGATGCATTGAATGGTCTGTCAATTGTACCTATGTGTTTCCAATCCGGGCATTCAAATCCCCAAGAAGGACAACTGCTCCCTCTTGTGCATATATTGCAATGTCTGTACATAGGTCAGCAAAGGGGTCATTTTTGGATAGCTGGGTTGTGTCATAAAAAGGTGACTCTCGATGCGGGATATAGCATCCTACAACAAAGATCAATCCTTTTGATGAGCAAACCTTAACCCATATATAGCGCTTGTGGTCATCGATCTTGCATACCTCAACCATCTTTTGAAGCTCTTCCTTATACATTACAGCTACACCTCCTTGTCCTCGCATTTTGGTACCATTCCACCATACGGAGTGCTTGATATATCCACTAATGTCCGGCAGCCTGCATGTGTTTTGTTCCCATGTTTCCAATAGGAAGAGTATGTCAACTTGTGGTAGAATATCCACCAGCCCTTCTCCCTTATGCCATGGGAAACCTCTACAATTCCAGCTTGTTACCTGTATGGTCGTGATCCCATGGGTCGCGTGCCCCTATGCATTTTTAGGCGGTGATGCTGGTTTTTTCTCCTTGAGACGTTCCTCATATGCTTTCCTTCTTGCTGCCTGTTGTGTCGGTGTTCTATCTTCACTTACATAGTACTGAGTGCCTTTCAAGTAGTGAGTGGTATAGCCTTGTGAGGCACAACTCTGCAAACTCAAGAGAGTACAAGGCTCTTCAAAAGTGCTACAAGATGCCAAAATGGGGGAGGACCGCTGCCCCCCCCCCCCCCCCCCCCCACCCAAAAAAAAAAAACAAGTCGATTAAGGACAAAGAGAGACTACAACCAAAGCTTGCATTAAAATCAGAAAGAAGCAAGACCTAGTCGATG
This sequence comes from Adiantum capillus-veneris, assembly GCF_014529385.1. Classification (NCBI taxonomy): domain Eukaryota; kingdom Viridiplantae; phylum Streptophyta; class Polypodiopsida; order Polypodiales; family Pteridaceae; genus Adiantum; species Adiantum capillus-veneris. The sequence continues at coordinate 162,905,317 of NC_140936.1, read as the reverse complement.
ACAAGGAGCATCACAAAATGAACTTTGACAAAGCTAGATAAGGATTGAAGGAGAAAGAGCCATGCCACAAAATTGCTAGGGTGCCTATTGCTAAATTGGCTATTTTCTTATTTTTATGAGTAATTTCAATTTAATAGAATTAGGCCTATTTACATTTGTGTTTGTGCACGTTAGAACTGCTGAGTTAGAAATGTAAATGTATGAGGTTGAATGAGCCATCAGGAACAAACATCTTTGCTACGCCATTTGATGGGTGATATAGAGCATCGCTAAGGAGTTGTTCCATAAGTTCGGTGGATAAGAGATTGAGTAATGGAACTTCCTAATGAGTCATATGATGGGTGATGGGAGCATCAATAAGGGAATATTCCATGGGCAATTACTTTCTTAGAAAACGAGTTGCTTTTTGAGTGCTTTCCGGAAAAGCAAATGCTTTCTTTAAAAAGAGTATGTCGGTATTGCATCTGTGCATGAGACTGCATCCAAGGACACCTTGGTTGTGTATTTGATGAGTTTTGCAAATTCATACCATTTTTAAAGCGATCGATCGTCCAACTTATTAATGGGTAACCACTTCATTAAAATTTGAACTAAAACTAGGTGGCCCCAATTCTGGCTATTCTGGGCTAAGAAAAGAAATCTCCCTCTCTTTATATCTGCAAAAGCTGGCGCCCCCTCTCCCTCTCTCTCTTTTTGGCATGAAAAGCAAATAGCCCATTTTCTCTCACTAGGCACCCCCTACTGCTCCCTATTCTTGCAAGAAAACGCAGATCGACTCCCTCTATTCTTGCCAGTTATCAGAGCCTATAAAAGCACTACTGGCACCCAATTCTGTATTAGATTCCCAAGCGCCCAAGCTAAGAGGCTGCACATGGAGATTCTGCCGTGACGGTTTGATGAGTTCTCAGGACGAGTTTACACTTGGGAGGTTGTTTTCAGTATCGGAAGCAATGAGTGATGTTTTGTACAAGAGTTTTGCAAAGTTTGCTACCATGTTTGTGTTTTGCAGGTATTTTACCTTCGAGAGATGGTCTAGGAGGCTTTGGCATGTGTCGGAGGCATTCCACGAATGGAATCAGTCACGATTGTGACTATGTTACATTATTACATCTGGTCCTTGATACAAATACAAGACTGACCAACCATGGAGGACCCCTACTCTCGAATGGTTGCGACTATTCAACAAAGGACACACCTCTCCAACGAATAGCCACATTCCTTTGACCATCGATCATGTCCCTACATCGAATGGTTACAGCTCTTCGCCTAAAGACATGCCTGCTCGCCTAAAGGACTTGTCTCTACACAAATGGTCATGTCTATTCATATATATCTGTTCATCTCCTATATAAGGAGCCTGTTGTAACACAATTAATCAATCCAACACAGAGTCTTTTAAGTCTTGTCTCAAAGTCAAGTTCAGTTTCTTATGGAGCTTGTTGTAACACAATATAAGGAGCTTGTTATTTGTCTCCTATATAAGGAGCCTGTTGTAACACGATCAATCAATCCAACAAAAAGTCTTATAAGTCTTGTCTCAGAGTCAAGTTCAATTTCTCAAGTCTTAATCATGAGTTTTAAGTACTTAATTAAGGATTAGTACCTAGAATCCTTATAGAATCAACGACAGTTTGGAGAGCGGTTGTGCTCTGAGATCAAACTGGATGAAGTAGAGAGCTCTATCTCTGGAGTTGTTGAAAAGGAAAGGAAGTACCATCGTGTCTAAGATTCGAAACGGAGGGTTTCTCCGGTTCTTGTGCTTGTATAAATGTGACGGTTTTAGGGTTAGTATTTCTACGTCAAGGTCACAAGATGCATCTTATCCATGCGTTCGTTTGGCCAATCAACAGGCTCACTCTCCTTAGAAAGGTGATACATACCAATCTCTTGGTCAAAGCAAGAATCCTCTATGCTGTGATTAGTTCTCTTCCATGCACTGTATTTGCATATGTGTGGCCCTAGGACATCTGAGTGACCTTCGGGTCTCTGAGTAACCTAAGAGTTTTGCAAGTTTTGGTTGAGGGGCCTAAAACTTAGAAGAAGAACAAGAAACGGGAGGAATTCCCAACTTGTGAAGACTTACCGAGTGGCCCAAAATGGGTTAGGATTTTAGTCCTAACCCCCACCCAACTTAAAGTTCTGCCAAGGGGCCTAAATTAAAGACACATACATAGTCAAGTATTGCGTAAAGGATTGATGATGTGGTAGTTGTATGGACGATCGCAATTTGTGTTTGCCACGTGGCACTGCTATATGGATTTTCACATTTTATGCTACCTGGTCTCTGGCAATTTCTGTGTGGCTTTTAGAGAGCAAATGCTTTTGGATGAGAATGCTTTTAGGGCTGAAGCTTTTGGGGCTCTACTTTTGGGCATCCCTTGTACTGTTTATGAGTGCTCCATGAGCCCCTCCTCGAGAGCATCTAGATGCAGACTCTCGGAGAGAGTTGGACCCTCGGGAGTTGTACTTTGCAAAGTGTAATAATAAAGAAATGCCAAAAGGAATGCCAGTTTGTGGGGCCAAGCGTCTTGGCCGGGAACTCCGTTGTGCCGTGTCAACTACATGGGCTTCTTGGTTAAGCATTGCAAACACATTGCCTCAAGCATCGCAATGTACCTCAAAGGGTTTGCTCAAGTCTGGTATTATCAGAATAGGACCATGGCTCAAAGGGTACTTGAGTTTTTCAAAAGCAGCCTTTTGTCTCGTTTCCCTCTCAAAAGGGTCACAAATTCATTATTTGGGCCATGTAGGCTCTCACAACCAAGTGAGTATGGATCAAGCCAAGATCCAAGTTGTTCGAGATTGGCCAACTCCTGCTACTGTACATGATGTACATAGTTTTTTGAAATTATGTTCATATTATCAGAGATTCATACGAGGGTTTGCTAATGCAACAGGACCACTTCATGATTTAACAAAGAAGAAGATGTACATGATGTACATAGTTTTTTGAAATTATGTTCATATTATCAGAGATTCATACGAGGGTTTGCTAATGCAACAGGACCACTTCATGATTTAACAAAGAAGAAGACGATGCACACACATGAATAAAGATGGGTTCTGAGAAGCTTTGAAGAAGGCCAGGATGTTTTTGAGTGCTTTCTAATAAAGCAAATGCTTTCCCGCAAGGGAGTCTATGTGTGCACTACCATGAGTTGCATCCAGGGACGCATGGGGAGTGTTGTGCAAGCATTGGTTTTCAGCTCATAGATTTTGAATGAGTTTTAAAAAGGTTACACCATTTTAAAGTTGTTCGTAGTAAAAACAGGCCCAAAAACTTTCTAGAATTGTGTTTATATTATCAAAGACTCATCCAAGGCTTTGCTCATGTAGCAGGACTATTACCATGACCTAACAAGGAAGAAGACCCCTTTTAAATAGGGAACAAGAAAACAAGCTGCCTTTGACAAGCTGAAATACCTTTTGATCCATGGTCCTATTCTGATAGTGCCAGACTTGAGGAAACCATTTGAGGTTCGCTGCGATGCTTTAGGTGATTGCATCGGTACAATGCTTAAGCAAGAAGCCCATGATTGCAGTGGCTTATGAGAGTAGACGGCTTAAGGATGCAGAATTCATGCCTCAATCTATGAGAAGAAGCTGAAGGCTATGATTTACGCCTTGTCTACCTGGAAGCATTATCTTCTAGGAGCAGATTTTGTGATCGAAACACATCATCAACGCCTGCGTATTTCCTTACACAACATAAACTAACTGAGAAGCAGATGAGATGGTCAAACTTCATGTCCATGTTTCATTTCTAGATCCTTCATATGGCTGGAAGTAAAAATGTGGCTGCTGCTGCAAACGCACTGTCTAGATGGCCATGAGTGAAAATGTGGCTTCAAACGCATTTTCTAGATGGCCATGGGTGAATGCAATCACTTTTCTATATCACCAAGAACTGGAATCACATTCCTGTATCCAGACGACCAGACTTCTCTTCCATTTGGAGAAAGCTAAGAAACGGAGAGATTAAGTATCCTTACTCTATTCGGGATGGGTACCTCCATCAAATAATTTGTGTGACAGCACCATTGAGGAACAGAATTATGGATGAAGCACATACTTCGCCGATCACTGGGGTATTCTCCCTGCAACCTTTGCATTGGAAAAATATTTCTTTTGGCCAAACCTAAAGCAGACATCGATCAATGTGTCAAGGAATGCTTCGTTTGCCATAAAGTAAAGTACGATCGACATAAGATGCCTAGGTTACTCCAACCTTTGCTTTTGCCTGATCAGCCTTGGGAGAGTAATGCCATGGATTATACTATGCATCTCCCTAAGACTCAAACTGGAAATGATGCAATTTGGACCACTGTGGACATATTTAGCAAGCAAGCTCACTTTATTCCAGCCAAGAAACCATCAAAGCAAATCGTATGGCTAGGTTTTTTCTAGCACAAATTTTCAAGCATCATGGGATACCCAAGTCTATTGTGAGTGATCGAGATCCTCGTATGATAAGAAATTTTTGGCGTCCCTTGTTCGATAATCTTGGTACAAAGTTGAATTTTTAATCTGCATATCATCCCCAGTCGGATGAGTAGAGTGAATCGCTAATTCCACAGTATTGGATATGTTGAAATCTCGTGTCAGACAGACGGTCTAATTGGGAAAGTATTTGCCCCTTGTCGAGTACACGTATGATAATCCCGTACATTCGTCTAGGGGGACAGCTCCTTTTGAGATCCTTTATGGTGAGCCTTTGTTTTCACCGATCCTTGTAACTAAGGTTCAAATATTTGTAACAGTTGAGTTCGTCCAAGATATGGGCATTGCCTATGGGCAAGTCAAGAGAGCAATTTTACGCTCTCATAAAAAACACAAGAAAGCTATAGACAAGCACAAAATAAATTTAGATTTGACAACCAGTCATTGACAACCGGTCAATTGGTCTTACTCAGGTTTGAGAAGGCGAGACTAAAGAAACAAGCGACTCATAAGGAGAAGGTGGTTAAACTTTCCGACCGTTACTATGGGCCATTTAAGATTGACCAAGTGAACGTTGTTACACTCCGATTAGAGCTACCGCCTAATTGGAGGATTCTTTCTATGTTAGTTTACTTCGTCTATATGTGGGACCGTCTCCGAGTCAGCCTACTGCGAAGGAACTCCTAAGGTTGAGGAAACAGAAGAGATACTCAAATCAACGTAGATCATTCATCATCGGAAGCGGCCACTTAAGTCTGGAAAAATTACACAAAACTATCTGGTAAAATTCAAGAACTACTTTACTTTGGATGCTCAATGGATGATTGAGCAAGAACTAGCACCTTATCCTGAGATTTGGAAGGATATGTACAAGTACTATAGTTGAGGACAATTGTTTAGAAGCCAGAGAGATGTTGCTAATTAGACTATTGTCTTATTTTTTGAGTAATTTCTATTTCTAAAATTAGGATTTGTGCGCTTGAGAATTACTAGGTAACGAGTATTCCCAATGGGTGACATCCAGCATCGCCAAGCAATTGTTCCGTGATTTTGGTGGGAGAGACCGGGTAACGGGTATTCCCGATGCGTAACGGGATGGGTGATGGGAGCATCACATAGAGAATACTCCGTTGCTCTAAGGAGGAAATCCAAACTGAGTAAGAATTACGTGTAAAGATGCAAGCACATGAATAAAGATGGGTCTGAGAAGCTTTGAAGAAAAGCACGATGTTTTTGAGTGCTTTTGGGGAAAGTAGATGCTTAGGATGTTTCTAAGTGCTTTCTAGAAAAGCAGATGCTTTCCCACGAGGGAGTCTATGTCTGCATTGCATCCACGCATGAGATTGCATCTAGGGACGCCTAGGGAGTGCGGTGTAAGCATTGGTTTTCAGCTTATAAATTTTGAATGAGTTTTGAACATGTTCACACCATTTTTAAAGTTGTCCGGCTGCCCGCTTAATAAGTGGGCAGCCCACTATTCAAAGCAGGCCCAAAAACTAACGCGTCCCCATCTCTGGCTATCTTGGGCTGAAATCAACCCCCCTCTCTTGGCTTAGAGTGCAAACCCCACGGCAGCACTATTCTCAACCGCCCCTCCAGAAAAAGCAAGGCGCCCCCTACTCCAGCTATTCCTGCCCGCCTGCTACACCTATAAAAGGAAGGGCCAAGAGCCTAGTTTTCTCAAACTTTTGCCAAGACTAGAGGAAGAGGAGGTTCTACCACTATGGACCAGCAAGTTCTCACAAGTTTGCAAACGGCGGTTGCTTTCCGTGCCAAGAGCAACAAGTGATGAGTTGCACATGAGATCTACGAGTGTTTGCTACTATGTTTGTGCTTTGTGGGTAGTCCATCTCTAAGAACGGAGCAAGGAGGCTTTGGCCTACGTTCGGGGATTCCGGAAATGGAATCCGAGATGGTTTGTAGAGCTCCCATGCTCCGAGTACAAACCGCAAAGTATCTCAGTAGAGAGCTAGTCTCTCGAGTTCCCAAACCAAAAGGAAACAACCATCAAGTTTGAAATCTAGAACAAAGGGATTTACTCCGGTTCTTGTGCTTGTAAAAAAATTCTCCTTGTTAATAAAGATTCTCTTTTAGGGGAGGACCAACCCATCTTCTAGTCCCCAACACTGTGTAGATCTTCTCCCTTGGTTTTGCTCAATCTAGTATTATTTATTTTTCAGCCTATTATTTGTTCGTGTGCGCTCGTGTTTCTAACAAGTGGCTTATGAGAGTAGAAAGCTTAAGGATACTGAATTGCATGTTGTTGCCAAAAGGACTATTTTCTTATTTTTTGAGTGATTTCTATTTAATGAAATTAGGATATTTAAATGTGTGCACTTTAACAGTTAAAGTTAGAAATTGTAGATCTACTTAAATTGATACAAGCCATCAGGAATGGACAACTCTGATGTGTCATATGATGGGTGACATTGAGCATCGTGAAGGAATTGTTATGTAAGTTTGGTGGGAGAGTCCGGGGAATGGATATTCTCGATGCATCACATGATGGGTGACGAGAGCATCGGATAGAGAATATTCCATTGGTCTAGGAGGAAATCCAAACTAGGTAAACGATTACACGTAAAGATGTTCAGTCAAGGCTTGCTCAGTCATAGGTTCCTGCAATTTCTTCGAGGTACAAAGGGAGGGCCACCTCCACACAGTCACTGTCGAGGCAATGGAGGTGGCTAAGTGCTACTTTCAGAGGATCAGTGTTGTGCGCATCAGAGGAGGACTTGTGTCATAGACCCCGACCCATCAGATTTGAGTCAGGTTACTGGCGGCTCTGAGCTTGGGAAAGCCGCCCCTTGGTGCAAGTGCAGTGGGACCCAAGGGAGTGGTTTTGGTGGGATACCTTTACTCCACCTGATCACCCAGGGACCCCTTTGTTCCAATACACACCTCGGCCGGGTCGCCACATACTAACAGCGAGGAGAGAGGCTCGTCCTACTGCATAGCTTCTCTGGCAAGAAGAGGGTCTTATGTCCGAGTCTTGGCAAGATTTTAGGAGCGCTTGTGGGACAACAGGTGGTCAATGCAAGTCACCATGTTCTAGTGGCTAGTTGCACATCGAGCGATTGCAGTCGGGAGTTGGTTGGTGCACAGCGGCCTCTCAGCACTATATAACCCCTGTGACCACCCACTTGAGACACCGGCACTTCGGATTCTTCGACCGATGCGTGCACTTCCTACATCCAGCCCATAGTAACAAGGGACAGAGGGGACGGAGCCTAGAGACGAGGGACACCCGGTTCCAAGAAGGGGATGGGTGGGGATGGACGACAAACTGCCTGCCAGGTGGGAACGCAGCAAAAACGTCTTGGGGACGGTAGGGAACGGCAGTCAAACACTCAACTTTTTTTAAAATTTGGAAAACTGGTCGTTTCTTAACGGCCAATTCCTCTCCAACAACCATATTTTTGAATTTTGAAGCACCCCAATGGCTATAAAAGCCACCCTTTGAGTCCTCATTTCTGAATGTTTTACTAGCACACTTGAGTCTATATGACTCATGTTCTTTGGTCTATTTAGTATAAATTTGTGATTAAATTGATGCTCTATGTGTGTGGCATGTGTGTAGGTCAAAAAATGCCTAAAAAACTCTTTTTTTTTTTTTTGCCGTTCTGACCCCGTCCTTGTCCTCGTCCCCGTTCCCAACCCCAACCCGCCGTTCCATGTTACTATGATCCAACCAGTACACTTGGGTGCTACAGCTTTAGTCCACACTCACGGGCCCAACCCTTCATTTCGAGATGGCTTCAGTCAGCAAGATGATTGTGATACACGAGGGCGGGCCCACACTCCAACCAGCCACTGTGTTAGTGGAGCAAAGATAGAGAGTGGTGTTGGGAGCTCATCTGCAGACTCACACTGTGGTTCATCTGGCGAGTCCGCTGCTTCCGCATCTTTGGAACTCGACCCGTCCCACCAGCGAAGATTGTATGCAAATTTGGCCAGAGCTGGTCCACACACTTGGGGGCCAGTTTGAGAGACTCCAGGGCAACTCTGATTGCATGCGGGAGGGCCACAAGGCTTTCCTGCGACTTTGGCGCCCAGGGCCCTTCTTCACCATGGTCCATGGTGCGCCTAGATGGCAATAGCATCCACTAGTGTGGTTGTTTCCTCCTATTTTTTGATTTATCCATCATTGTACATATCTTGTCTTTTCATTGGGAGAGTCTCCCCACATGTTTGATGTAGCCCTCTCTAGCAGGGGTAGATTGTAGCCCATTGGGCAGATTTCTTAACTAATGGAAGGATCTTCTTCTTGCACAAATAAAAGAAGTCAAACATATCACTCATATCACTGTGAGAAAGAACGACAAGAATTTTTTCAAGCTCAAGCCGAGTGTTTCTTTGAGGGTTTCACCAGTGCTTTTGGTGTTAAAGAAAGATGGAGCTTGGAGAATGTGCATTGACTACAGAGCTCTCAACAAAATCACCATCAAGAACAGGTTTCCAATACCCAAGATCGATGATATATACTTGACAGGCTACAGGATTCTACATGTTTTAGTAGAATCCACCTGAAAAGTGGCTATCATCCGATCAAGATCGCTTCTCGAGATGTATACAAGACCACGATCAAGACGTTCTTTGGATTGTACGAGTATTTGGTGGTGCCTTTTGGTCGCACAATTACTCTTGCAAAGTTCAACAGGATGATGGACAGGATTTTTAGAGAGTACACGTCATTCGTGAACACCTTTTTGACACATTATTCTTTTCTCTAAGAGTGAAGGAGAACATAGACACCATCTCTTACAAGTTTTTCAGGCACTACGGCAACATAAGTTGGTGGTCTATGGACAAAAGAGCGAGTTTCTCTTGCTAGAATTCCATTTTTTAAGACACATCGTCTAAACAGAGGGTGTAAAGATAGAAACCATCAGGGATTGGCAAGATTTGAAGAACGTACATGAAGTTCGAAGCTTTTTGGGCTTATGTTCATACTACATGCTGTTCATTAGAAAGTTTGCCGAGATTGCTTCTCCCTTTGCTTGCAGACCATCAGAAATACAACGTTCAAGATTCTTAAGGAAAAGTTGACAACTTCTTTGTATTGATTTTACCAGATTTACAAAAACATTTTGAGGTTTACTGTGATGTATGTGGCCGCAATTTGGGGGCGGTCTGAATGCAAGAGGGCCATGTTGTAGCCTATGAGAGTACATTGTTCTCTAGACCGAAGCAAGTTGTCAAGGAGCTGTTAGCAGTGATACATGCTCTAACTCGATAGAGACATTTCCAGCTCGGAGCGGATTTCACGGTGTTTACAGATCATCAAAGTCTGAGATACTTCTTGTCCCGGAAACACATTTCGGATAAGCAAATGAGATGGGCGAACATTTTGTCGCAGTTCCACTTTCAAATTGTTCATGTTACGAGATAGAAGAATTCAGTGGCAAAAGCGTTGTCTCGAAAGCCACAAGTATCCACCACCTCAACAATACATCATCATAATTTTGAAGGGTCCAAGTTTGTTACAGTGGTATCAGAGCACGACTGATTGCTCTTCTACCGAGAAATCGAATCCCTTATTTCACGACACTTCTGGATTCCGAAAAGAATCAATCGACTTCTTCTGCGTCTGCTGATGTCGGAGGAGACCATGCAAAAGATTCAAACGAATTAACAGAGGAAGAGTACGGGCCACCTCGGCCTACCCAGTATGAACTTCAAGAGATGCAGCGTTGATAGCAGGTTGACGAGTGCACAAAGCAAATGATTGAATTTGCGAAAGACCCTCAGTTTGCAGAATTTTTGTCTCTGCAATCCATCGCTGAAGTGCACACTCAGTGGAAAAAAGCCACCGAACCACCAATCAAACCGGCAGTCAAGAACAAAACAAGAACTTCAAGAGGTGGTTCACACTCACCTCAGTCACCTTTTGGACACGAAAAATCAATCCAAAAAGCAAGTGAAAAAGCGCAAGAAGGGGACTAACTACCCTGGTTATTTGGGCCGTCAATCTTCTTTTGCATCTGCAAGAAAGCAAAAAAAGCGTGTACGATTTGAAGGACTACCCAGTTCTTCTTCTTCCTCTTCTTTTGACAGTTCTTCTAGCTCTTCTGACTCGAGCGAGGAGGACAGAAAGGGCAAAAAGCGAAGCAAAGAACAAAGCTTCGGAAAGGGCAAGAAAAAGGCAAAGAAACTCAGATTTCGCCCACTTTCTGATAGCTCTACGGAGGAGTCATCCATTGACAGTTCGGACTCCGATGACCATATGTTTCATGCAAAGAAGAAGCACTTCTACAGAGCCAACCAATATGACTTCCTCGAAGACAAGAGCAAGAAAGCAAAAGAGTTTAAAGAAGGTGGACAGTCCATAAAATTTGAATCCTTTTCTGGATTCTGAGATGCTCCGAGGACTTTGACCTTTATCCAATAGTTAGACATAGCCTTCTCTAGAGGGCATTACTCAGAGCACTCCAAGATTAGGAGGGCTGCATCTTTTCTCAAAGGAAATGCTCGAACATAGTGGTCCACCCATCTTCTGAGGAAAGAAGCTCAAGTGAAGTTGTTGAAATTCAAAAGGCTCTTTATTTCTTCTTGGCTGACCCGAGAGTACGAACGGGATATACGAACCTCTTAGAACCATCTTCGGATAACCAAGGGAGATTCTTCGGACGCTTATTGCAAGAGGTTTTGGGACTCTTTTCTACCAACCTCTTCATTTAAGAAGGTCACATTTATGGAACAGATTGAGCAGTTTTGCTGTGGACTCCCTACAGAGATCCGAGACTACTGCCTTGAACAAAAGTCAAATTCTATTCAAGAATTAATGGGTCATGCGAAACGGGGTTGTTTCTCGATACATTCGGGAAATTTGACTTACCCCACTGATGAGATCTTGACTCAGAGAACCCGACAGACCTCCAACAATGAAAGTAGAAAGAAAAAGAGTTCCCAAGAAAAGAAGGATACGGATTCACGACCCCAACTGACTCTTCGAGAAAGGGCCAACTATATCAAAGAGGGGAAGTGTTTTGGTTGCGGGGAACAAGGGCACATCTCTGCAAAGTGCCCCAAAATGGCACAACAAGGACAGACCGAAGACAGGCCAGAGAGTTCTAGAGCAGCAGAGGAACGTGGCAAAAAAGGCAAGACAAAGCAGGCCTGGTACAAGATTGCATGGGTACTGACCCAAGCATGATTGATGAAAGTACATAACTTTGCCGAGCTTGGGGCAAAGTGAAAGATCAAGAAGCCCTGATTTTCTTCGATGGAGGAGCCAAGGCCAACTTCATTTCACCTTAATTGGCGGCGCGGCTCGAGATTACACCCGATAGGATGGGACCACCAGCAGAGGCAGTTCTAGCGGCACCCAGACAGGACATAGCCATTACACCTGTCTCATCGGCAAACTTCGTTTGCATTGTCAGGGGTATTTAGGGCACGTGGACTTCTACATCATGCCTTTGGAAGGGTGTGACGTCCTCCTAGGAGTCCCTTGGTACGATAAGAACAACGCCATGGTCGACTATCGAGCAAAGAAAGCAACTTTGACTAATGAAAAGGGCCGAAAAATTGTACTTGATGTAAAACTGAAGGGCGAGTCCGTCCCTATTGTACCGGCTTTGGCTATTTCCAAATTAATGAAATCCAGTCTCTTTGTTTACTCAATCTATTCGAAAGAGTTAAATGATGAACACAGAACGAACATATCTAAGCTTGTCAAAGAACGCCAAGATTTTCTTCACACATGCTAATTGTTTCTTTGAGAGCCTACCAGGCGAGTTACCCCCATCTCGTCCCGAGGATCGCACCATTGATCTAATTCCTGGAAGCACACCACCGAACCGGCCATCTTACCGTGTTAGCCGAGCTAAGAATGAAGACATCATAAACCAAGTGCAAAACCTTCTTGAAAAGGGTCTTATCCAGTCGAGTACTTCACCTTACTGCTCTCCGTTGTTGTGGTTTAAAAAAAAGACAGAACTTGGAGAATGTGCATTGATTATAGAGCTCTCAATAAAATCACTATCAAAAATAGATTTTCGATTTGAAGGATCGATGATATTCTTGACCGACTTCAGGGATCCTCTTGTTTCAGCAGGATTGATTTGAAAAGCGGATATCATCAAATCAGAACCGCTCCAGAAGATGTCTACAAGACAACCTTTCGGACAAGATTTGGTTTATATGAATTTTTGGTGATGCCTTTTGGCCTTACCAATGCTCGAGTGACTTTCAATTGAATGATGGATAGGATTTTCCGAGAGTATAGATCATTTGTCAGCACTTTCTTTGATGACATTATAGTCTTCTCCAAGGATGAAGGAGAACATAGACACCATCTACTACAGGTCTTTCAGGCATTGCGGAATCACAAATTAGTTATCAATGCCAAAAAGAGTGAATTTTTCTTGCCAGAGATACACTTTCTAGGACCCATCGTCTCAGTAGCAGGAGTACAGATGGACCCGGCCAAGATTGAGACTATACATGATTGGCCAGATTTGAAGAATGTTCATGAAGTTAGAAGTTTCTTGGGCTTGTGTTCTTATTACCAGCGGTTCATTCAAAAGTTTGCAGAGGTAGCTTCCACTTTGCACATAATGACAGAAAGTAATCCCTTTCTCATGGGGGACCAATAGAGGTGATTGCCTTTCAGACACTTAAAGAAAAACTGACTATTGGACCAGTATTGACTTTGCCGAATTGGCAAAAGTCATTTGAAGTATATTGTGATGCTTGTGGTCGTAGTCTAGGAGCGGTCTTAATGCAAGAAGGCCATGTGATTGCCTAGGAAAGTCGATTGTTTTCAAGGCCAAAATTGACAACACAGATTTATGATAAAGAGCTTTTGGCAGTGATCCATGCTCTTACTCAATGGCGAGATTACCTGTCACAAACTAGTGACGTGGCATATCCCTAGGGTTGCAGACTGTACACACACACACACACACCTGACGTGGCTAGGGCCAGCTGAAATACTGACGTGGCATGATTTCTGTAACAGACTTGGACACTCCAAGTCAAGAATCAATCACGACAGCACCAAATACCACTTCAAAACAGTTCACAGTTCACAATAGATTTGCACTATCCCGGCGGAGTTCCGTGCCTAGAGATATTGGCCCCAAAGACTGGCGCCCCTTTCGGAATTTCTGTATGTATTAATCATTGTTCACAGTACAAGAGAGCGGTTAGGGTTTCACTCTCAGACTCTGCGTCCAGATGCTCTGCAGAGTGTGTGCCCAAACCGCTTATTTAAAGTTTACAAGGGATGCCAAGAGCAGAGCCCCAAACGCTTCCAATCAAAAGCAAAGTGTTCTCTCTCTATCTCACACAAACTCTCTTGAGCTTTTAATAAAATAAAGCAATAGTGCTCTCTCTCTCTCTCTCTCTCTCTCTCTCTCTCTCTCTCTCTCTCTCTCTCTCTCTCTCTCTCTCTCTCTCTCTCTCTCTCCCATGCATAGGAAAATAAAGCAAAAGCTGGAAATCTGCCTAAATCAGCACCGCAAAATCCGGAGTTGCCGTACGGTGCCACGTTAGCATGCCAGCGCTATTCCGGGAATCTCCCCTGCTGCCCTAGGGTTAGGGTTAGGGTTTCTGGCTGCTTTTAGGGTTTGAAGGTTTTAGGGTTAGGGTTTCCAAAAATTAGGGTTTCAAAAGTTAGGGTTTTTGGCAGAAATTAGGGTTAGGGTTTCTGCTCTCTGGTAGCCACGTCGTCACTTTGTGACATACCCCCCTCTTGAAAGCATTGTAATCGCCCTCGATTACGACTACAAAAGAGAGAGGCCATAAACCGTCTTAGCAGACACTGACTGTTAGTACCTAGTTACTAGAAACACACATCTAGCACAAGTACCAATCGACAATCACATCACACGACATCACAGGACATCACTAGACATCACATGACATTCAACATTCATTCGGATCTTAGACCATGATTTATCGGCAATGTAGCTAGCAATTGCATCGAGATCCAATCGGGACCTCATCGATGTCCGATTGACTAACCTCTACTGCAACCATGTCTATTCGAGATCAATCAGACCAAGATGCTGCAGTCATTTCGTCTATCAATTCCTACACTTAAAAGAAGTCAAGAACAAATCAGTATCATAATCAAGAATTCCATTTCATAAAGTCATACAACAGAATACTGTCAACTTTCAGTATCCCTGAAGCTCAAAGAGACATCAGTGACTCTAGTATCTAAATCAAGGCATCTGTTGACAAAGGAGCAGAGTGACTCCCCTCTTGTGCATCCCACTGCACCAGATCTCCGACAAACCTGAATTCTTGGTTCCATTTGGAGTAGACTATGCTAAACCAAAAGCATCGAGGTAAAGTTTCACAATCTGAGGAGTATCTGCCAAGTCCTCCTCCTCCATCCACTTCGCATCCAATGCAGGATAGTTCTTGAACTTAACCAAGAACCACCTTCGGACTTTACCTTTATTCTTCGTATCCTTATGTGCCAAAATCTGTTCAGGAACAAGGATCTCCTTGTTTTCTTCTACTTCGGGTTGCTCATCAGGCTCCCCATCATCAGGCACATCACCTTTAAAAGGTTTCAAGAGACTCACATGAAATCAATTGTGAATCCTCTAAGTGCCAAGCAGTTTCAATCAGAAGGAGACATCATTTATCTTTTCAGTGATCTGGAAAGGTCCGTAGTATCGCATACTAAGTTTTGGAAAAATCCTCTCCTTTCCCTTTTTCTTTCTCAGGCGTGCCTTCTCAAAACATAAGAGCACCCAATCATCCTCCTTCAATTTCAAGTCGCGACGATGGCGATCCGCTGCCTTTTTCTGTCGTTCTTGAGATTTCTGCAAAGTCTCACGAACCTTGGTAAAGGCCGTATCTAAGTCTCACGTATATTCATCCGCTTCAAAGATCTTATCTTCCGTGCTTAGGAAGGGTGGAACCTTCGCAGCACCTTCAACAATCTCAAATGGCGCCTTCCCCGTCGAAGAGTGTATCGTGTTATTGTAGCAAATTGCACCAAAGGTAAGTACTTTTCCCATTAAGTCTTTTGATCTGAGATATAAGACTTCAATAAATCTAGAACCACTGAATTTGCAATCTCAGATTGCCCATCAGTCTGTGGGTGGAACGATGACGAGAACTGCAACCGCGTGCCAATGTTCTCCCAAATTGCCTTCCAAAACAAACTCGTAAACCTGGGGTCTCTATCGGAGACAATCGTCTTAGGCATGCCATGTAATCTAAAGATCTGGGCCACAAACAATCTCGGTAAGTGATCGGGCTTGACTGTTTGCTTCACTGGAATGAAATGAGCCTGTTTGCTAAATCTGTCAATAACAGTCCACATACCATCGTGACCACTTTGTGTTCTCGGGAGATCAAAAATGAAATCCATTGCAATACTTTCCCTGGTGTGTGTGGGTATGGGTAAAGGCTGTAACAATCCCTGTGCTTTATGCCTGTCAAACTTGACCGTCTGGCATACTAAGCAACTGCACACAAACTCTTCCACATCCTTTTTGAGTCTCGGCCAACAGAAGTATCTCTCTACCCCTTTCATGGTGGTAGCAATGCCGCGGTGACCCGTAAAAGGTGGACAGTGGCATTCAGTCATAACCTTTTCCTTCAACGATTGTGTAACGCACAACATGGTTTTTCTCATCAAGTAGCCATCTCAAAGAAAGTGCCAACAAATAGCCTGTACTCTCGAAAAATCCTGTCCACCATCATCCGGTTAAATGTCGCAGGAGCATTGGTTAAGCCAAAAGGCATCACCAAAAACTCAAATAACCCAAAAGTCGTCTGAAAAGTTGTCTTGTAGACGTCTCCCGGCGCGATCCTGATCTGATGATATCCACTCTTCAGATCAATCCTGCTAAAGCACGAGGATCCCTATAGTTTGTCAAGTATATCATCGATCCTAGGAATTGGAAATCTGTCCTTGATGGTGATTTTGTTGAGAGCTCTATAATCGATGCACATTCTCCAAGATCCGTCTTTCTTCAAAACCAACACATTACTGGAGAGCAATACGGTGAAGTACTAGGCTGGACAAGACCCTTTTCCAAGAGGTCTTGCACTTGGTTTATAATCTCTTCATTCTGTGCTCGGCTCACACAGTAAGGTGGCCGGCTCGATGCTTCCAAGTATCAGATCAATGGTATGATCTTCAAGACGAGCGGATGGTAACTCGCCTGATAGGCCCTCTGAGAAGCAATCGGCGTGAGAGTGGAGAAAATCTTGGCATTCTTTATCAAGTTTAGACATATTTGTCCTATCCTTATCGCTCAATTCTTTCATAAAGATCGAGTAAACAAACAGATTGGATTTCATTAATTTAGAAATGGCCGAAGCCGATACAATAGGGACAGACTCGCCCTTCAGTTTAATATCAAGTACAATGGTTCTGCCCGTCTCTGTAGTCAATGTCGCTTTCCTCGCCCGATAATCGACCACTGCGTTGTTCTTGTGGTACAAGGGAATCCCTAAGAGAACATCACAACCTTCCAAAGGCATTATGAAAAAGTCCTCATGTCCCAAATACCCCTGACAATGCAGCCGAAGTTTGCCAATGACAGGTGTAATGGCTACGTCCCTGCCGGGTGCCGCTAGAACAGCCTCCGCAAGTGATCCCATCCGGTTGGGAGTGATCTCGAGCCGCGCCGCCAATTCTGGTGAAATGAAGTTGGCCTTGGCTCCTCCATTAAAGAAGATCAGGGCCTCTTGATCTTTCACTTTGCCTCAAGCTCGGCAAGGTTTTGTACTCTCGTCCATGGTGTTGGGATAGGTACCCACACAATCTGGAACCAGTCCTGTTTTCATCTTGCCTTTTCTTCCACGTTCCACAGCTGCTCTCGAACTCTCAAGCCTGTCGTCGTCCTTATCATTCTGTTCTTTTTGTGCCTTTTTAGGGCAGTTCGCGGAGATATGTCCATGTTCCCGGCATCCAAAGCACTTCCCCTCCCTGATGAAGCGAGCTCGCTCCTGAGGAGTAAGGTTGGGTCGTGCATCCTTCTTCTCGGGGTTGCTCTTTCTCTTTCTACTTTCATTCCAAGAAGTCTGTTCGGCTCGTTGTGTCATGGCCTCATCGGTGAGGTAGGTCAAACTGCCAGAGTGAATGGCAAAGCCCCGCTTTGCATGACTCATCAACTCCTGAATAGAAGCTGATTTCTGTTCCAAGCAGTGATCTTGGATCTCTGTAGGTAGACCCAAGGTGAACCACTCAATCTGTTCTTTGAACGAGACCTTCTTGAATGAAGAGGCGGGTAGAAAAGAGCTCCAGAATCTCTCACAGTAAGCATCCACTGTATCTCTCTTGGTCATCCGAAGACGGTTCCAAGCAGCTCGTATATCGCATTCCTACTCTTGCGTCAACCAAGAAGAAATAAAAAGCTTCTTAAATTTCAACCATTTAACTGGTGCAGTCTTGTTTAAAAGAAGCGTGGCCCACCAAGTTCGAGCATTCCCCTTAAGGTAAGAGGCAGCTCTCCGAATCTTGGAGTGCTCTAAGTAACGTCCTCCCACGAAAGCAATGTCAAAGTGCTGTATAAAAGACAAATCCTTCGAAGCATCTTTGTATCCTGAAAAAATGTCAAATTTGATGGACTGTCCACCTTCCTTAAACTCTTGCATTCTCTTGCTTTTATCTTCCAGAAAGTCATACTGGTTGGCTTTATAAAAATTCTTCTTGTTCGCATAAATTTTTCCGTCATCGGAGTCTGAACTATCTGTAGACTAGTCCTTTGTAGAACTGTCACTCACTGGGCGAGATTTAGACTTCTTTGCCTTGTTCTTGCCCTTTCCGAAGCGTTGTTTCTTGCTTCGCTTTTTACCTTTTCTGTCTTCTTCGCTCAAATCTGAAGAGCTAGAAGAACTGTCAGAAGAAGAAGAAGAAGAAGAACTGGGTACTACTTCAAATCGAACGCGCTTCTTCTGTTTCTTTGCTTTATCAAATGTCGACTAACGACCCCAATAACCCGGGAAGTCAGTGCCTTTCTTCTGCTTTTTGCCGTGCTTTTTAGCTTTCTTCTGCGCGACAAAAAGCTGAGCAATCCGTGCATCAACCACCTCTTCTAATTCCTTCTCTGAATATTGCTTGTGATCAGAAGGTTTCTTGAGAGCGGGTTTCGGGGGTGGTGTGGTGATTTTCTGCCACTGCACATGCACTTCCTGAAAAGAAGTCTCGCTCATATATTTTGCCAATTTCGGGTCCTTTGCAAAACTGAGCATCATCTTTGTTGCATCGCCGATCAATTGACGACGCTTCATCTCTCGTTGCTCCGCCTAAGTAGGCTGAGGTGGGCCATACTCTCTGCCGGAATCTTCTTTGTGATCCCTGCCCGCATCTCTAGATGCAGAGGGAGTCCACTGATCCTTGCGTGAAGCCATAGGTGCCGCAGAAAAAAAAATTGGGGATCAGATTTCCCGTAGAAGAGAAATCGGCCGTGCTCTGATACCACTGTAACAGATTTGGACACTCCAAGTCAAGAATCAATCACGAAAGCACCAAATAACCACTTCAAAATAGTTCACAGTTCACAATAGATTTGCACTGGCCCGGCGGAGTTCCGTGCCTAGAGATATTGGCCCCAAAGACTGGCGCCCCTTTCAGTATTGCTTTATGTATTAATCAATGTTCACAGTACAAGAGAGCGGTTAGGGTTGCACTCTCAGACTCTACGTCCAGATGCTCTGCAGAGTGTGTGTCCAAACCGCTTATTTAAAGTTTACAAGGGATGCCAAAAGCAGAGCCCCAAAAGCTTCCAATCAAAAGCAAAGTGTTCTCTCTCTATCTCACACGAGCTCTCTTGAGCTTTTAATAAAATAAATCAATAGTGCTCTCTCTCTCTCTCTCTCTCTCTCTCTCTCTCTCTATATATATATATATATATATATATATATATATATATATATATATATCCCATGCGTTGGAAAATAAAGCAAACGCTGGAAATCTGCCTAAATCAGCACCGCAAAATCCGGAGCTGCCGTACAGTGCCACGTCAGCATGCCAATGCTTCTCCAAGAATCTTCCCTGCTGCCCTAGGGTTAGGGTTAGGGTTTTTGACTACTTTTAGGGTTTGCAGGTTTTAGGGTTAGGGTTCCAAAAATTAGGGTTTCAACAGTTAGGGTTTTTGGCAGAAATTAGGGTTTTGGTTTTTGCTCTCGGGTAGCCACGTCATCACTTTGTGACAATTGCTGGCTTTCACGCTGCTAGGGCTGACATGGCATGGCTGTACAGAATCCCACGTTTTGCGGCGCCTTTTACGACAGCAATATGGCTTGCTTTTTCCCTACGCATGCCGGCTAAATTCTACACAAAAAATAAAGCAACTTTTGGGGCATTATTTTAAGATGATTTATTTACTCAAGGAGGCTTGAGAGATGATTGCTTTATTTTGAGAATACTTTTAATAGGCAGCTTTTGGGACAGTTTTTGGGGCTCTAGAGGCTTTTGGCATCCCTTGTAAAACCTTTATAAGACTGGTTTGGGTTCCCACTCTACGTCCAGATGCTTTGAGTTGTGAGAGGCATGCTCACATATTTATAGATTACAAGAGATGCCAAAAGCAGAGCCCCAAAAGCTGAACAATCCAAAAGCCTTAAAAATTAAAAGCAAGGCTCTCTTTCTCTCTCTCTCTCGCTTGTAAATTAAAGCAAGGCTTTCCCAAAAAAAAAAAGGGCTCTCCCTCTCTACCTCTATTCAATGCGTAGAATAAAGCAAAGCCACAAGCCGCGCTCTGCTTTTCTGTGAAACGCGGAGGTCCGTATAGTTCTGCCACGTGTCAGCGTAAGATGCGCCGCAAATCACAGAAGCTGCCACGTCAGCAAATCTGCAGAGTTTTCGGGAATTTCAGCCATGTCATCGTTTCAGCACAGAATGTACGTGTGTGTTGTGGCACTGGACAGCCACGTCACAGCTTGTGAAATACTGAAACCGGCCTGTTCAATCCAAAAAGGGCGGTAGACTTTACTTCAAACCTTGATTTAGCTTTCACCCATTTAATTTGTCGTCCACTTGACCTGTACTTTCAAGACACAACAAAGGGGAGAGGGATACAGGCTGCTAGATTGCACCTGTATGAGTAGACCGACACCAGATTGGCCCCTAACTTAGGCGCCCCTTTCGATATTTCTTTATTGTTCAAAAGAGGGAATAAACGTTGTGGATCCCTACAAGCTGCCCCGCACACACTTGGCTGAATTTCAACTGTTCCCGCCTGATTTCGGCAGCATAACTGTACTAGGACCCTTCACAGTCAGTATTCCCACGCATTGACTGACTTTCCCGACGCATACAGGCACTTTGCAAAACCTGGCGAGAATCTGCAGCACGCTGAATTCTCTGTTTTCAGCCCTGAAAATGCGCCAGATCGCCTGTACAGCGGTCCCCTTGCGTCCCTGAACCTCCTGGGGGTATTAGGGTCCGTTTAGGGCCAAAACCCTAAACCTGCAAAAATACACAGCAGGCTGTAATTTACTGTTTCGGGCTCCGTTTCCCGTGCCGGTCGCATCTGTAGCAAGTCCTCGAGCTCCCGCACCTGTAGGGCTACTTGCCCTTTGAATCAGACGAGATTTCTGGCGTGAAACCTCTCCGAATTCACCTGTACCTGCGGGGGGATTAGCCGCTAGCTAATTCAGTACCTGTGCAAGAGGCTCTTGCCTCGGCAATCGCACATGAACCCACACAACTGTACATTGGTCAAATGAAAAGCCCACTAGTGGGGCATAACATACTGCCAAAGGGGAGAGAGAGGGCAGTGCATAGCGTGCAGGGCATCACTCCTGGCACCGCACTGTGCATAAGAGGGAAAGCAAGCACTCCATAGCTCTTAACCTGTGACAAAATTGAAAATGAGGCTATCCCAGCTTAAAATTCAGCGCCACTTCTTCCTTGAGGAGGCAAGTGCACCCGAATGTGCCACTTGGCACATTTACAAGCATTTTCCCGTTTCGGGGTTGCCGCCTAAAAATCTCCCAACCGGCTACCCAGTAGACTTCACGACAGAGTAAGAAAATGTTCCCCTTGTCATTCCGGAGGTAATGACGTCAACACATTTTCAGGTCCCAAAATAGCAGTTCCCTAAATTTTAGGAGATGCTACCATTGTATCTGTCTAGGTCATCCGACCCTCTTTGTACACTGCAGCCACATCCAGAACTGAAATGTAGCCTCTGTAGCAAAGGATTCCACTCTGGCTAGTCAATGACCCCACTTTGGCTAACCATAGTCCTTGTCCAACCTTAGTGCTCTCTTGCCCTCAGGCCTGGACTCCCCCTGAACAGTTCCACACTAGCTATGCAATGCAGGGCAGTTAGATTTCCCGAGGGGTGTTTCCAAAAAGTGAAAGTAAATAGATAATAAGAAAGAAATCAACAAAAAGGATAGATAGTAGTCACACGCTGGTGACAAATACCCCCCTCTTGAAAGCATTGTAATCGCCCTCGATTACACCTTCAAAACAGACAGAAGCCATAAACTGCCTTAGCTGACACTGACTGTTAGTACCGACGCACTAGAAACACACATCTAGCACATGTACCAATCGACAGTCACATCACACGACATCACAGGACATCACTTGACATCACACGACATCACATGACAAATGACATTCAACATTCATTCGGATCTTTTTTTTTTTTTCGAGAAAAAGATCCTTCTATTAGTTACTGAAAACTGCCCATAGGGCTACATCCACCTCTGCAAGAGAGGGCTACAACAAGCATGATGGGGAGACTCTCCCAATGAAAGAACAGCATATATACAATGAGGCTAAATCAAGAGATGGGAGGAGGGAAGAGCAACACAGGTGGACAGTAGTGCCATCTGAGCACCCCGTGGACTATGGTGTAGAAAGGCCCAGGGCGCCAAAGTAGAAGGAAAGCCTCGCAGCGCTCCCGCATGCGGTCGGAGCTGCCCTGTTGTCCCTCAAGCTGTCCTCTGAGAGTGTGGATCAGCTCTAGCCAAAAGTCACGAACAGTCTCTGTTGGTGGCACAGGGCGAGCCTCAAAGATGCGGAAACAGCGGGCCCGCCAGATGAACCAGAGAGCTAGGCCACTGATGAGCTCCCAACACTCCTCTCTCTCACTGCACCACTCCTGTGGAGTAAGCTCTGTAGCAGGCTTGAGTGAAGGTCGCCCCCCCTGCATCACTATCATCCGGCTGGTGGAAGATAGCTCAAACTGTAGTGCCGGGCCCGTGAGGGTGGACCAAGCCGCTGCCCCCCAAGTGTATTGTCGAGCCGTGGAGAGGACAGGCATCAGCCGAAGAACCCGTAGCCACACCTGCTGGGCCGAGGGACAGTCCCAAAGACAGTGACGCTGACTCTCCACCAACTGGTCACAGGCTGCACATGCGGCCGAGAGACCACAATGCACAAGCCAGCTCCCTACTGTTGTGGTTCTGTGTGCAACCAGCCACTGGAACAAAGTGACGCGCCTCGGCTCTCTGGAGTCCCACAACCTCTACCAAAAAGCTGCCAAGAACTCGACTGTGAGGCCCTCCTCCTGCCAATGACGTGCTGCAGCAGGGCGGGCCTCTCTCTGTGCTGCAAGTATGTGGCGTCCAAGCCGAACAGTGTACTGAAAGAAGGGGACTCTTGGGCGGTCTATAGAAGAGAAAGGGTCCCTCCATAGCCACTCACCAGGATCCCACTGTACTCGTGCCAGTGGACAACACTCCCAAGCCCATAGCCTCCAGTGTCCAGTCTCAAGAGTTGCTGGGTCACGGTCTATGACGCAAGTCCTCCCACAGATGCCCACAACTCGGATCCTCTGGAAACAGCACTCTGCTACCTGCGGGGCCTCTACTGCAACTCGCTGTAAACGTCCCCCACCCTGAAGCTCAAAGAACAGGGCTGAGACAGTCTCTGAACAGGCCCTGACTGAAATGAGAACCTACAGTCGTGTGAAGGCTCCCATCCACCGGGGTGCTACTGGCTCGAGAGGCGTGAGCCACTCAACTCGAACTGACTCTGAGATGTCCTGACACATGCTCTGCACCCCTCTCATGCCCTGTAGCTGGGCACCCTGCACCTCCTCTGACAAACTTGTGAACTCTAGCCAGTCACCTGGAGAGCATGCTGGACCTGCTGCCATGGGACCCCAAGAAACATGAGGCTGACTCCCAACCAAGTGGCCTCTCTGAGTGCTAACCATGGGGTTCCAGACGAGGGGCTGCCGTAGGCGCTCCTCCGTGCACGTCGGTTGTCTCTGCTCTAGGCCACGCCGTAGGAGCTCCCAAGATCGAAGCAGACTCAAAGCGAATCGGTCCTCCAGTCTCCTGCTCAAACCAACTCGGCGCAACTCTGTAAAGATCCATCTGGTCAAAGGTTGCGAAGGGCCTCCTGACTGAGGCACCCTGGCACGAAGCCTCTACAACAAGAACTCCTTCCAGGGCTCCTCGCCTGGAAGTTCTCTGACGATGAACTTCCCAAGAAGGGCTCTGCTCTGCTGTGCTGGATCAATGATCCCAAGCCCTCCCTGAGAACAAGGAAGTGTGATGACCGACCAAGCCACCTTGGCTCGGGCAATCTGAGTGTCACGACCTGACCAAAGGTAGTTCCTGATCAGCCTCTCTACCTGGCTAATACAAGAACTCGAGAAAATCCAGCAAGAAGTGATGTACCACATAGTCGCCAACAACACTTGGTTGGCAACTACTACTCTACCAGCCACCGAAAGTCGTGCTGAGCTCCAATGTAGCAGCTTTCTCCTGATGGACAGGAGAAGAGAAGAAATCTGTTGCTCGGGGGACAAATCCAAACCAACATGACAACCCAAGTACCGAACTGCAGTCCCTGGAGGAATCCACCTGAAACCCTCACCTGGCATCCAATCTGGCACAAGAGCACTGCCAACCGAGAAAGCCACTGTCTTTCTCCAGTTGATCAGTGCGCCCGATGCACAGCAGAAGGTCGCCAAAGCCTGCTCACATCTGTGTAGATTGGCCTCCTCGCCCTCTAAGTACAAGGCTGAGTCGTCGGCAAACTCAGCGTCCAGAAGCTCATCTCCCCGTATAGGGAGTGC
Organism: Adiantum capillus-veneris; assembly: GCF_014529385.1. Taxonomy (NCBI): domain Eukaryota; kingdom Viridiplantae; phylum Streptophyta; class Polypodiopsida; order Polypodiales; family Pteridaceae; genus Adiantum; species Adiantum capillus-veneris. The sequence continues at coordinate 162,880,901 of NC_140936.1, read as the reverse complement.
AAGGCCCCTCAGACCAACCTGCTGTGACACCAAAAATCTGCTCATCGCCTCCGCATAGAATAGAAAGAGAAAGGGGGCAAGAGGACAACCCTGTTTGACCGAGCGTGTGAGCATGAATCGCTCCCCTCTACCTCCTGCCAAAAGCACCTGACTGTGAGCCTGTCTGTACAAAGCTGACACCCCTCTGATCCAAGCATCTGAAAAGCCCATCCTGCGTAGAGTGCCCTCTAGAAAGTCCCAGTCAACTCTGTCGTATGCCTTCTCAAAATCGAGAAGAAGAATCACAAGGTCCTAGGACCCCACGGAGCCGTGCCTGGGCAGAAGCCTCCCAGAAAGTGAAGATGTTGTCAAGGATACTGCGTTCCTTGACAAAACCTGTCTGAGTCCCATGTATAAGGCTCTCCAAAAGTGGCTGAATACTCAAACTCAGAGCCTTGGCAAGAATTTTGTAGGCAGAGGTTACGATGGTGATGGGGGGCCACTGTCGAATCTCATCCAAAGAGCCACCCTCCTTTGGAATGAGGTAAATCAGGCCCTCACTCATGCTATCCGGCATCACTCCTGTGTGCAGAATATACTGAAAGGCACTACAAAGATTTGGTCCCAGTACTCCAAGAAGAAACTGGGAGTCAGCCCATCCTCACCTGGACAGCTACCACGAGGTAGGGCCCTAAGAGCCGTGTGTAGCTCCTCAAGCTGAAGAGGCATCTCCAGCCTCTGGCGCATCTCCTCAGTCACAAGAAAAGGCATCTGTGCCCAAACCTGCTCTCTGCATGCATCCTGCCGCTCTGACTGGGGCTCAACCAACAGTAACTCACGGTAAAAGTCAGTAGCAACTGCACGCATATCCTCGGGCTCACAAACAACTGACCCATCGGGTCTCCTCAACTGATTGACCTTGGCATGCGAGTGCCGAGGTCCCACTGTCTCAAAAAAACCACCTGTCACTCTGTCACCCACCTGAGTCCACTAAGATGCCTGTCGGTGATAGGCAAACTCATGATGCCTCTCCTTTGTGCAAGCAAGCTCCTGTCAAGCCTGTTGTAACTGCTCCTCCAACCATGGACTGTCTGGATGCTGCTCCTGTATCCTCTGTAGTGAAGCAATGCCTCGTCTGAGACGCTGCTGCTCCTCTCTCGCTGCAGCCCGTCGAGCCAGAGACTCCTGGAGAAAAAAGTGGCTAAGCTGAGCTAGGCCTAAGGCCACTCTGTCTGCAGGTAAAGCCTGGCTGTCCATGCCCTCTGTCCAAAGAGCCTCTACCCTCTCTCTGAGTGCTGAGTCCAACAAGACCCGCTCTGGGATGCGAAGCATCGTGCTCCCACTCCGCTGCCTGTCTGCCCCTGTGAGGATCACTGGTGCATGATCCGAGAAGGAGGTCCCTGCCAGAATGCCCACTGATCCCCCCAAGTCACTGAAGTGGTCACTAGTGTAGAAGCGATCTATCCGCGATAGATTCACTCCACCCACTCTGCGGTCCGACCTAGAGAAGGCAAGACTTCTGGAGGCCTCACAAAGCCAGAGTGCTGCCAAGTATCCGAGACCCTCAAAGTCATACACAACCTCTCCCAAGCTGCTAACTCGACTCCATGCACAGTAGCATGGCCGCCTCCAATCTTGTCAGAAGGGTCCTCCAACATGTTGAAGTCCCCACCTACACACCAATGGTCAGCCTGCGGCAAAGACTCATTAATCTGTGACCAAAACTCTGCGCGAGCACTCGCCACATTGAGTGCATAGATGTTCAGGAAGCCCACAAGGCCACCCTGAACCTGCATAGTAATCCACTGAGCCCTGCCTGGCACAATAATCCCTCTGCCCACAATGGCCTGCTGCAATGAGTCCGCAATAGTCATACATACCCCACCCTGGAAGCCTCTAGGTCCAAAAGCAGCTGACCAAAAGGTATCATATCGTCCACGCAAAATCTGACCACATCGCCGAATGCGGCTCTCAGACAGTTGGTGCTCTTGTAGCATAAGGAGATCGATCTCTCCTCCCACAAGGCAACGCTGAAGCTCCTGTCGCAACCGGTCCCGCTGTCGCTGAAACTGGGGCCCACCTAGTCCCTGCACGTTCCACGAGACGATCCTCATGGGGTGCGAGAGAGAACAAATGCTGCCGTAGCAGCAAGATGGGCTATCTTCGAGGCTGGCTTGGATGGGGAGTAATCCGCATCCCAGCGTCCTCTAGATAGGCGAGACTGTAGTGAGTGCCTAGTCCAATCCCAAGCAGAGCGAGCCGTGCGTAAAGCAACCTCCTCTGTCCAAGAGTCCTCATGAATGTATGCATAGCAAGGAAAACACTGCGTATCAGCAAAAAAGTACACCACAATGTGCCGACATCCTGCTGAGTCTGGGGGTGTCACCGCAAACTTGGCCAATGGCCACAACGTCTACAGTAGATCTATAACTCCAAGTTCTCCCATGTGGTGAGAGAACTCGAGAACCTGTGTATGCAACCATCCCACCACTGAGTCGAGGGACCACTCTGTCTCGGTCCTACCACAGAGGGGGAAGGAGAAACCAACTGCTGAGTCCAAGGCCTCTGTCCCCCTAGCGGCGAGGAACAAAGCATGGACCCTGAAGCAGGCTGCCTCATGGTCTGCTGCGGAATCGCCGAGAAAGCGAGTGAAACCGTAGTCGAAGAAATCCCAGCGGCGGCGGAGGTCGATACTCGTCAGACCACGAGGGATAGCTGCAAGGGAAGATGTCTGAATCTGCAGAGGGGGGCGCAAGAAGGGCTGACCCTCTCTCGCTAGGCGACTCGTGGCAAAGGCGCTGCCAAGAGATCTCCTAGCCGACGGCGAGGGACCAGTCTCCCGAGTCGACTGTGGAACTGGAGCAGGAGGGGGGGGAGAGGGAGCTGGAGGGGGCGGGGGGGAGGAAAAGCGGGGTGGGGCGAAAGAGGTAGAGGGGCGAGGTGGGGAGTGGACGGGAGCAGAGGGCGGGGGGGGGGGGGGGGGGGGGGGGGGATGAGGTCCTAGGAGGAGGGGAACTCTGAAGGGGGGGCGACTGGCGAGGGTGAAGCGGAGGTGGAGGCTGGCGTAGGGGGCTCCTCCTGCTCAAGAGGACCAAAGCGGTTCCCCATGGGAGCCCACTGCTGCTGAGTGGATACCTGAGGGCCACTCTGAGTGTCAGGCTATGGCCCCTGGCGTCGCCGGCCACGGGCCTGCTGCCACCCCTCCTCCGCTGGAGCCCCAGGCTCGGAGGGTGACTCTGAATCTGTGCGCTGTTCCTCTGGCTGCGACTGCAGCCCAACCTTGGCAGGCTGAGGCTGAGGCTGAGGTGCAGGTCGTGGCCTCCTCCGTGGGCAGGCCTTCGCTAGGTAGCCCACCTGTCTGCAAATGAAGCACTGGTTCGGAAGACCCGAGTACTCCACACTCTGTCTAAACCAACCCCCACTCACCCGAGGCAGAAGGATGACCTTCGGGAGCGTGTGGGTATCTCTGACCAAAACTCGAACTGAGGGGATGCCAACCGCCTTGGCAGCTACTGATGCTGCCGTACGAGGTGTCTCCAAGACAGTCCCGATGGCGGAGCCAATCCTGGAGAGAAGTGGTAGGTACTCCCTCCGTAAACCCGGAAAGCAGACTAAGATGGGGATGTCTGCCTCCTCTACTAGCATATCCGAAGTCGGGTCAAAACCATGACGCCACTATCGAAAGTGGGCGCGTGATGCTCGGATGGCCAGTGGACTCATAGCTATGACCTTGGCAGCCATCTCGGAGGTCTCGAACTCAATCTGGTAGTACTCCCGTCCGAGAGTCTGGACATCCAAAATCTTGCCCACCTCTGCGAGAAGGCGGGCCTGGAGAAGGTCACGCAGCTCTCGTCTGCTGGGTCGGGTGCCGAGAATCTTGCAAATGACCGAGGTCGCCTGCAGACGCTCTACCTCTGCGGCTAGGCTCGCTTGCTCTGTCGGTGAAAGAGCAAGTCGAATGGTGGGCTCAGCGGAGTCGGGCGAGGGGGCTTCGGAGGAGTCCCTCTGGGGCGGACCATGAGCCTCCATTAGTGTCTGCTGCTCTGAAGGAGAAAGGCGGATGTGAAGGCTACCGCTTGAGAGCTCGGCAAGGAGAAGAAACAATTGAAAATCCTCTGCCAAGCAATTTAAATGAGGCCTTCGAAGGGGGGGGGGGGACGTGAGGATATGGGGCTGGAGCAGCGAGGGCAGCGGGCAGCGAAAAAACGGGGTGGCGACGGGCGGGGCTGCGCTCTGGCTGGACTGCGCGGAGGCTGGCAGTGCACACGCAGGCAGGCAGCGCACAGCTGGGGCAGCGCAAGGGCGAAGGCGGGGGGGAGGGGGAGGGGGGGAGCGCGCAGGAGCAGCAGCGAGCGTGGTAATGTGAGTCCATTCATTCGGATCTTAGAGCATGATTTATCGGCAATGTAGTTAGCAATCGCATCTAGATCCAGTCGAGACCTCATAGATGCCCGATTGACTAACCCCTATTGCAACCATGTCTAATCGAGATCATTTAGACCAAAATGCTGCAGTCATTTCGTCTATCAGTTCTTGCACTTAAAAACAAGTCAAGAACAAATCAGTTTCATATTTTGGAAGTCCATTTCATAAAGTCATACAACAAAATACTGTCAGCTCTCAGTATCCCTGAAGCTCAAAGAGATATCACTGACTCTAGTATCAAAAATCGAGGCATCTGTTGAAAAAGGAGCTGAGTAACTCCCCTCTTGTGCAAACCCACTGCACCAGATCTCCGGCCAAGCTGAATTCTGGATCCATTTGGAATAGACTATGCTAAACCAAAAGCTTCAAGGTAAAGTTTCACAATCTAAGGCGTATTTGCTAGGTCCTCCTCCTCCATCCACTTCGCATCCAATGCAGGATAGTTCTGGAATTTAGCCAAGAACCGCCTTCTTACTTTACCCTTATTCTTTGTGTCCTTATGTGCCAAAATCTGTTCAGGAACAAGGATCTCCTCGTTTTCCTCCACTTTCGGGTTGCTCATCGGGCTCCCGATCTTCGAGCACATCACGTTTAAAAGGTTTCAAAAGACTCACATGAAATGTATTGTGAATCCTCCAAGTGTCAGGCAGTTTCAGTTGGAAGGAGACATCATTGATCTTTTTAGAGATCTGGGAAGGTCCGTAGTATCTCATACTAAGCTTTGCAAAAAGCCTCTCCATTCCCTTTTTCTTTCTCAGGCGTGCCTTCTCAAAATGTAAGAGCACCCAATCATCCCCCTTCAATTTTAAATCACAATGATGGCGATCCGCTACCTTTTTCTGTCTATCCTGAGATTTTTGCAAAGCCTCGCCGACCTTGGCAAAAGCAGTGTCTAAGTCGCACGTAAACTCATCAGCTTCAAAAATCTTATCTTTAGTGCTTAGGAAGGGTGGAACCTTCGTAGCACCTTCAACAATCTCAAATGGCGCCTTCCCTGTCGAAGAGTGTATCGTGTTGTTGTAGGCAAATTTCACCAAAGGTATATATTTTTCTATTGAGTCTTTTGATCCGAGATATAAGACTTCAATAAATCTAAAACCACTGAATTGGCAATCTCACATTGCCCGTCAGTCTGCGGGTGGAAAGATGACGAGAACTGCAATTGTGTGCCAATGTTCTCCCAAATTGCCTTCCAAAACAAACTCGTAAATGTAGGGTCCCTATCGGAGACAATCGTCTCAGGCATACCATGTAATCTGAAAATTTGGGCCACAAACAGTCTCGCTAAGTGATCTGGCTTGACTGTTTTCTTCACTGGAATGAAATGAGCTTGCTTGCTAAATCTGTCAATAACAGTCCAGATACCATCGTGACCACTTTGCGTTCTCGAGAGGTCAAAAATGGAATCCATTGCAATACTTTCACAGGGGCGAGTGGGTATGGGCAAAGGTTGTAACAATCCCTGTGCTTTATGCCTGTCAAACTTGACCTTCTAGCATACCAAGCAACTCCGCACAAACTCGTCCACATCCTTCTTGAGTCTCGGCCAATAGAAATATCTCTCTACCCCTTTCATGGTGGTAGCAATGCCGCGGTTACCCGTAAAAAGTGGACAGTGGCATTCAATCATAACCTTTTCCCTCAACGGCTCTGTAACGCACATGGTTTTTATCATCAAGTAGCCCGAATGGAATATCCTGCTACTGTCTCCCCATCCCGTATCCGTGTGAAAACGTCTGCGAAATCCATATCTATGGCATACTCGTCAATTATATCCTCAACGCTCCTACGATGTATTGCGGAAATAGCTAGAACCAACGGCTTCCGAGACAAAGCATCTGCCACCAAATTCTTCTGTCCCTGAACATGGACAATCTGGAAGTGAAACTGTGACAAGATGTTCGCCCAACGCGTCTGCTTTTCCGATCGCTGCTTCTATGACAAGTAGCGTAAACTCTGATGGTCTGTAAAAACAATAAAATCCGCTCCGAGTAGGTAGTGCCGCCACTAAGTAAGAGCATGGATAACCACCAAAAGCTCTTTCTCATAAATCTATGCTATCAATTCTGGCCTTCAGAACAATCGGCTCTCATAAGAAATGACATGGCCTTCTTGCAGTAAGACCACACCCAAACTACGACCACAAGCATCACAATATACTTCAAATGACTTCTGCAAGTCCGACAAAGTCAAAACTGGTCCCGTAGTCAATTTCTCTTTCAAAGTGTGCAAAGGCAGTCACCTCTGTGGGTCCCCACGAGGAAGGGACTCCTTTCTGTGTCAAGATATGCAAAGGGGAAGCAACCTCAACAAACTTTCTAATGAACCGCCTGTAGTACGAACACAATCCCAAGAAGCTCCGAACTTCATGGACATTCTTCAAATCGGGTCAATCACGGATAGTCTCTATCTTGGCCGGATCCATTTGCACTCCTGCTGCTGACACAATGTGTCCCAAAAAGTGTATCTCTGGTAGGAAAAATTCACTTTTCTTTGCATTAATCACTAACTTGTGATCTCGTAATGCCTGAAAGACCTGAAGCAGATGATCTCTATGTTCTGCCTCATTCTTGGAGAAAAAAATGATATCGTCAAAGAAAGTGCCAACAAATAGCATGTACTCTCGAAAAATCTTGTCCATCATCCGGTTAAATGTCGCAGGAGCATTGGTTAAGCCAAAAGGCATCACCAAAAACTCAAATAACCCAAAAGTCGTCCAAAAGGCTATCTTGTAGACGTCTCCCGGCACGATTCGGATCTGATGATATCCACTCTTCAAATCAATCGTGCTAAAGAACGAGGATCCCTGTAATCTGTCGAGTATATCATCGATCCTAGTAATCGAAAATCTGCTCTTGATGGTGATTCTGTTGAGAGCTCTATACTCGATGCACATTCTCCAAAATTCGTCTTTCTTCAAAACCAACAACACTGGAGAGCAATACGATGAAGTACTAGGCTGGACAAGACCCTTTTCCAAGAGGTCTTTCACTTGGTTCATAATCTCTTCATTCTGCGCTCGGCTCACACGATAAGGTGGCCGGTTCGGTGGCGTGCTTCCAAGTATCAGATCAATGGTATGATCTTCATGACGAGCGGGTGGTAACTCTCCTGGCAGGCCCTCTGAGAAGCAATCGGCATAAGAGTGGAGAAAATCTTGGCGTTCTTTATCAAGTTCAGACATATTTGTCCTATCCTCATCACTCAACTCTTTCAAAAAGATCGGGTAAACAAACAGACTGGATTTCATTAACTTTGAAATGGCCGAAGCCGATACGATAGGGACAGACTCGCCCTTAAATTTAATATCAAGTACAATGGTTCTGCCCTTCTTTGTGGTCAATGTAGCTTTCCTCGCCCAATAGTCGACCATGGCGTTGTTCTTGTCGTACCAGGGACTTCCCAAGAGGACATCACAACCTTCCAAAGGCATTATGTAAAAGTCCTCATGCCCCAAATACCCCTGACAATGCAACCGAAGTTTGCCAATGACAGGTGTAATGGCTATGTCCCTACCGGGTGCCGCTAGAACAGCCTCTGCAAGTGGTCCCATCTGATCGGGAGTGATCTCGAGCCACGCCACCAATTTTGGTGAAATGAAGTTGGCCTTGGCTCCTCCATCAAAGAAGATCAGGGCTTCTTGGTCTTTCACTTTGCCCCAAGCTCGGCGAAGTTCTGTACTCTCATCCATCGCGCTGGAATCGGTACCCACGCAATCTGGAACCAGTCCTGTTTTCATGTTGCCTTTTCTTCCACGGTCCTCAGCTGCTCTCGAACTCTCAGGCCTTTCGTCGTCCTTGTCATTCTGTTCTTTCTGTGCCTTTTTAGGGCAGTTCGCAGAGATATGTCCAGTTTCCCCGCATCCAAAGCACTTCCCTTCCCTGATGAAGCGAGCCCGCTCCTGAGGAGTGAGCTTGGGTCGTGCATCTTTCTTTTTTGGATTGCTCTTCCTCTTTCTACTTTCATTTGTCGAAGTCTGTTCGGCTCTTTGTGTCATGATCTCATCGGTGGGGCAGGTCAAACTGCCAGAGTAAATGGCAAAACCCCGTTTCGCATGACTCATCAACTCCTGAATGGAAGGTGACTTTTGTTCCAAGCAGTGATCTCGGATCTATGTAGGTAGACCCAACGTAGACCGCTCAATCTGTTCCTTGAACGAGATCTTCTTAAATGAAGAGACGGGTAGAAAAGAGCTCCAGAATCTCTCGCAATAAGCGTCCACTGTATCCTTCTTGGTCATCCGAAGATGGTTCCAAGCAGTTCGTATATCGCGTTCATACTCTCGAGTCAGCCAAGAAGAAAATAAAAAGCAAGAAGAAAATAAAAAGCCTCTTGAATTTCAACCATTTAACTGGCGCAGTCTTGTTTAATAAAAGCGTGGACCACCAAGTTCGAGCATTCCCCTTAACGTAAGAGGCCGCTCTCGGACTTCCTTAAACTCTTGGACTTTCTTGCTTTTGTCTTCCAGAAAGTCATACCGGTTGGCTTTATAAAAATTCTTCTTATTTGCATAAAAGTTGTTGTCATCAGAGTCTGAACTGTCTGTAGACGAGTCCTCTGTAGAATTGTCAATCACGGGGCGAGATTTAGGCTTCTTTGCCTTTTTCTTACCCTTTCCGAAGCTTTGCTTTTTGCTTCGCTTGTTGCCTTTTCTATCTTCTTCGCTCGAGTCAGATGAGCTAGAAGAACTGTCAGAAGAAGAAGAAGAAGAAGAAGAAGAAGAAGAAGAAGAACTAGGTACTCCTTCAAATCAAACACGCTTCTTCTGCTTTCTTGCCTTTTCAAATGTAGACTGACGACCCAAATAACCCGGGAAGTTAGTGCCCTTCTTCTACTTTTTGCCGTGCTTTTCAGCTTTGTTCTACGCGTCAAAAATTTGTGCAATTCTTGCATCAACCACCTCTTCTAATTCTTTCTCTCTATACTTCCTAGGGGTAGGAGGTTTCTTGAGAGCGGATTTGGGGGGTGGTTTTGTGGTCTTCTGCCACTGAGTATGCACCTCATTGAAAGAGGTCTCGCTCATATATTTTGCAAATTTTGGGTCCTTCGCAAAATTGAGCATCATCTTTGTTGCATCGCCAATCAATCATTGACGCTCCATCTCTCGACGCTCCGCCGACGTAGGCCGAGGCGGGCCGTACTCCTTGCCTAAATCTTCGTTGTGATCCCTTCCCGCATCTCCGGATGCCGAGGGAGTCGACTGATCCTTGCCTGAAGCCATAGGTGCCGCGGAAAAAAATTTGGGATCGGATTTCCCGTAGAAGAGAAATCGGCCGTGCTCTGATACCATTGTAACAGACTTGGACACTCCAAGTTGAGAATCTACCACGACAACACAAATAACCACTTCAAAACAGTTCACAGTTCACAATTGATTCGACACTGGCCTGGCGGAGTTCCGTGCCTAGAGATATTGGCCCCAAAGACTGGCGCCCCTTTCGGTATTTCTTTTTGTATTAATCTGTGTTCAAAGTACAAGAGTGCGGGCAGGCGCTCACACTCGGACTCTGCGTCCAGATGCTCTGAGTTGTGAGAGGCCTGCTCACATATTTATAGATTACAAGGGATGCCAAAAGCAGAGCCCCAAAAGCTAGTCAAATCAAAAGCCTTAAAAGCAAGGCTCTCTTTCTCTCTCTCTTGCTTTCACCAAAAATAAATAAAGCGCTCTCTCTCTGCCTCTATTCACTGTGTAGAACAAAGCAAAAGCCACAAGCAGCGCTCTGCTTCTCCGTGAAACGCGCGGTCCGTATAGTTCTACCACGTGTCAGCGTGAGATGCACTGCAAATCTCGAAAGCTGTCACATCAGCAAATCTGTGCAGTTTTCCGGAATTTCAGCCACGTCATCATTTTAGCAGAGAATGTATGTGTGTGTTGTGGCACTGGGCAGCCACGTCACAGTTTGTGACACCTCTTGGCACAGAACTCCGCCGGGCTGGTGTTGAATCAATTTGTGAACTGTTTGAAGTGAATTCTTGTCGTGTCGCGATAGATTCTTGACTTGGAGTGTCCAAGTCTGTTACAGTGGTATCAAAGCGCGACCGATTTCTCTTCTACCGAGAAATCCGATCCTTTTTACGCGGCACTTATGGATTCAAGCAAAGGACAGCCGACTTCCTCTACATCCGGAGATGCGAGAAGAGATCAGAAGAAGATTCACGCGAGGAGTACGGCCCGCCTCGGCCTACTCAGGCGGAGCTTGAAGAGATGGAACATCGGAGATTGGTGGATGATGCGACAAAGTTAATGATGAATTTTGCGAAGGACCCTAAACTTGCAAGATTTTTCACCCAAGCCTCCTTCGACAAGGTGCACTCACAGTGGTGGCAAACCATGGAGCCACCCCTCCAACTGGTACTCAAGAAAACTCCTACTCCAAGGATGTTTACAGAGCAAGAATTAGAAGAGGTGGTTGATGCAAGGATTAGCCAGCTTTTAGATGCACAGAACAAAGCAGAAAAGCACGACAAAAAGCAGAAGAAGGGCACTGACTTCCTGGGTTATTTGGGCCGTCAATCTACTTTTGCCTCGGCAAGAAAGTAGAAGAAGCATGTGCGATTTGAAGAAGTACCCAATTCTTCTTCTTCTTCTTCTCCTTCTTCTTCTTCTTCTTCTTCTTCTTCTTCTTCTGATAGTTCTTCTAGCTCTTCTGACTCGAGCGAAGAAGATAGAAAATGGAAAAAGCGAACAAAAAGCAAAGCTTCGAAAAGGGCAAGAAAAAGGCAAAGAAGTCTATATCTCGCCCAGTTTCGGACAGTCCTACAGAGGACTCATCTTCGGATAGTTCGGACTCTGACGACAACAGATTTTATGCAAGGAAGAAGAATTTTTATAAAGCTAACCAATATGACTTTCGGGAAGATAAAAGCAAGAAAGTCCGAGGGTTTAAAGAAGGTGAACAGTCATTAAATTTGACACGTTTTCTAGATTTCGAGATGCTTCAAAGGCTTTGGCCTTTTACTCAGAACACTCCAAGATTCGGAGGGCTACCTCTTACTTCAAGGGAAATGCTCGAACTTGGTGGTCCACTCTTCTATTGAACAAGAAAGCGTCAGTTAAATGGCTGAAATTTAAGAGGCTTTTTATTTCTTCTTGGTTGACTCTAGAGTACGAACGCGATATACAAACTGCTTGGAACCATCTTTGGATGACCAAGAAAGATTCATTGGACGCATATTGCGAGAGATTCTCGAGCTCTTTTTTTTTCTACCAACCTCTTCATTTAAGAAGATCTCGTTCAAAGAACACATTGAGCGGTTTACCTTGGGACTTCCTGCAGAGATCCGAGATCACTACCTAGAGCAAAGGTCAGATTCCATTCAGGAACAAGGGTTTGCCATTCACTCAGGCAGTCTGACCTACCCCACAGATGAAATCATGACGCAAAGGACCGAACAGACTTCGAATAATGAAAGTAGAAAGAAGAAGAGCAACCCAGAAAAGAAAGAAAAGGATGCACGACCCAAGCTCGCTCTTTGAGAGAGAGCTCTCTACATCAAAGAGGGGAAATGCTTTGGATGCGGGGAAACGGGGCACATTTCCGCGAAGTGCCCTAAAAAGACACCGAAAGAACAGAACGACAAAGATGAAGACAGACCTGAGGGTTTAAAAGCAGTTGAGGAACGTGGACGAAAAGGCAAGATGAAAGCAGGACTTGTCCCAAATTGCATGGGTACTAATCCAAGCACGATTGACGAGAGTACAGAACTTTGCCGAGCTTGGTGCAAAGTCAAAGACCAAGAAGCCTTGATTTTCTTTGATGGAGGAGCCAAGGCCAACTTCATTTCACCTGAATTGGCGGCACGGCTCGAGATCACACCCGATCGGATGGGACCACTAGCAGAGGTAGTTCTAGCGGCACTTGGCACGGACATAGCCATTACACCTGTCACTGGCAAACTTCGGTTGCATTGTCAGGGCTATTTGGGGCTCGAGGACTTCTACATAATGCCCTTGGAAGGTTGTGATGTCCTCCTAGAAATTCCCTGTTACCATAAGAACAACGCCGTGGTCGACTATCGGGTGAGAAAAGCGACTTTGACTACAGAGAAGGGCCGAACTATTGTGCTTGATGTAAAACTTAAGGGCGAGTCTGTCCCTATTGTATCGGCTTCGGCCGTTTCAAAATTAATGAAATCCAGTTTGTTTGTTTACTCGATCGTTTTGAAAGAGTTGAATGATGAGAATAGGACAAATATGTATGAGCTTGATAAAAAACACCAAGATTTTCTCCACACTCATGCCGATTGCTTTCAAAGAGCCTACCAGGCGAGTTACCACCCGCAAGGCCTGAGGATCATACCATTGATCTGATACCGGGAAGCACACCACCGAACCGGCCACCTTACCGTGCGAGTCGAGCCCAGAAGAAGAAATTATGAACCAAGTGAAAGACCTCTAGGAAAAGGGTCATGTCCAGCCTAGTACTTCACCGTACTGCTCTCCAGTGTTGTTGGCTTTGAAGAAAGACAGATCTTTGAGAATTGCATCGATTATAGAGCTCTCAACAAAATCACCATCAAGAACAGATTTCCAATTCTTAGGACCAATGATATTCTCGACGGACTACAAGGATCCTCGTGCTTTAGCAGGATCGACTTGAAAAGCGGATATCATCAGATCCGAATTGCACCGGGAGATGTCTACAAGACAACTTTTCAGATGACTTTTGGGTTATTTGAGTTTTTGGTGATGCCTTTTGGCCTAACCAATGCTCCAGCGCCATTTAACCGGATGATAGACATAATTTTTCGAGAGTACAGACTATTTGTTGGCACTTTCTTTGACGACATCATTGTTTTCTCCAAGGATGAAGCAGAACAAAGAGAACATTTGCTACAAGTCTTTCAGGCATTACGAGATCACAAGTTGGTGATTAATGCGAAGAAAAGTGAATTTTTCCCACCGGAGATACACTTTTTGGGACATATTGTCTCAGCAGCAGTTGTGCAGATGGACCCGGCCAAGATAGAGACTATCCGTGATTGGCCCGATTTGAAGAATGTCCATGAAGTTAGAAGCTTCTTGGGCTTGTGTTCGTACTACAGGCAGTTCATTAAAAAGTTTGCAGAGGTTGCTTCCTCTTTGCATATTTTGACACAGAAAGGAGTCCCTTTCTCGTGGGGACACACAGAGGTGACTGCCCTTCAGACATTGAAAGAGAAATTGACTATAGGACCAGTTTTGACTTTGCTGGACTTGCAGAAGTCATTTGAAGTATATTGTGATGCTTGTGGTCATAGTCTGGGTGCAGTCTTAATGCAAGAAGGCCATGTCATTGCCTACAAAAGCCAATTGTTTCCAAGGCCGGAATGGACAGCACAGATTTATGAGAAAGAGCTTTTGGCGGTTATCCATGCTCTTAGTCATTGGCGACATTACCTACTCGGAGCGGATTTTACTGTCTTCACAGACCATCAAGGTTTACGCTATTTCTTGTCATAGAAGCAGCTATCAAAAAAGCAGATGCGGTGGGCAAACATCTTGTCACAATTTCATTTCCAGATTATCCATGTGCAAGGAAAGAAGAATTTGGTGGTAGATGCTTTGTCCCAGGAGTCGTTGATACTGGCTATTTCCGCGATACATCATAGGAGCTTCGAGGATATGATCGATCAGCATGTCACAGATATAGATTTTGCAGATATTTTCACTCGGATACAAAATGAGGAGAAAGTAGCGGGATATTCCATTCGAGATGGCTACTTGATGAGGAAAACGATGTTGTGCGTTACACAGCCGTTGAGGGAAAAGATTTTAACCGAATGCCACTGTCCACCTTTTACGGGTCACCGCGGCATAGCTACCACCTTGAAAGGTGTAGAGAGATACTTCTTTTGGCTAGGACTCAAGAAGAATGTGGATGATTTTGTATGCAGTTGCTTGGTATGCCAGAAGGTCAAGTTTGACAGGAATAAAGCACAGGGATTGTTACAGCCCTTACCCATACCCACCCGCCCCTGGGAAAGTATTGCAATGGCTTTCGTTTTTGAAATCCCGAGAACACAGAGTGGTCACAATGGTATCAGGACTGTTATTGACAGATTTAGCAAGCAAGCTCAGTTCATTCCAGTGAAGAAAACCCTCAAGCCAAATCACTTAGCAAGACTGTTTGTGGCCCAGATCTTTAGATTACATGGCATGCCTGAGACGATTGTCTCCGACAAGGACCCCAAATTTACGAGTTTGTTTTGGAAGGCTACTTGGGAGAACATTGGCACGCGGTTGCAGTTCTCGTCATCGTTCCACCCGCAGACTGACGGGCAATCTGAGATTGCTAATCAATGGTACTAGATTTATCGAGGTCTTACATCTCGGATCAGAAGACTCAATGGGAAAAGTATTTACCTTTGGTGGAATTTGCCTACAATAACACAACACTCTTCGACGTGGAAGGCGCCATTTGAGATTGAAGGTGCTACGAAGGTTCCACCCTTCCTAAGCACGAAAGATAAGATTTTTTAAGCCGACGAGTACACGCGTGACTTAGACACGGCTTTTGCCAAGGTCCGGGAGGCTTTGCAGAATTCTCAAGAAAGACAAAAAAAGGTAGCAGATCGCCATCGTCGCAATTTGAAATTGAAGGAGAACGATCGGGTGCTCTTACGTTTTGAGAAGGCACGCTTGAGAAAGAAAAAGGGAAACGAGAGACCTTTTCCAAAGCTTAGTATGCGATACTACGGACCTTTCCAGATTTCTGAAAAGATAAATGATGTCTCCTTTAGACTGAAGCTGCCCGATACTTGGAGAATTCACAATGCTTTTCATGTGAGTCTCTTGAAGCCTTTTAAAGGCGATGTGCGCGAAGATGGGGAGCCTGGTGAGTAACCCGAAGTGGAAGAAAACGAGGAGATCCTTGTTCCGGAGCAGATATTGGCACATAAAGACAGAAAGATTAAGGGTAAAGCGATAAGGTGGCTCTTCGTTAAATTCAAGAACTATCCCGCATTGGATGCGAAGTGGATGAAGGAGGAGGACCTAGCAGATACTCCTCACATTGTGAATCTTTACCTTGAAGCATTTGGATTAGCATAGTCTATTCTAAATGGAACCCCGAACTCAGCTTGGGCGGACTCTGGTGCAGCGGGTAAGCACAAGAGGGGAGTCACTCCGCTCCTTTGTCAACAGATTGCCTCGATTTTTGATACTAAAGTCGCCAATGTCTCTTTTGAGTTTCAAGGATACTGTGAGCTGACAGTATTCTGCTGTATGACTTTATGGACTGGAATTCCTGATAATATGATATTAATTTGTCCTTGACTTGTTTGAGTGCAGGAACTGATAGACAAAATGACTGTAGCATTTTGTTCTGAGCGATCTCGATAGACATGGTTGCAATAAGGATTAGTCAATCGGGCATCTGTGAGGTCCCGAGTGGATCTAGATGCGATTGCTAAATACATTGCCGATTAATCATGGTTTGAGATCTGAATGAATTTTGAATGTGATTTATCATGTGATGTCCTATGATGTCAAGTGATGTCCTGAGATGTGATTGTCGATATGGTACATGTGCTAGATGTGTGTTCCTAGTGCGTCGGTACTAGCAGTCAATGTCTGCTAAGACGGGTTATGGCCTCTGCCTGTGTTGCAAGCGTAATCGAGGGCGATTACAATGCTTTTAAGAGGGGGCCATATGTCATAAACCAGTGACGTGGCATATCCCTAGGGTTGCAAACTATACACACACACACACACCTGACGTGGCTGGGCCACCTGAAATGCTGACGTGGCAGGATTTCTAGCTTTCACGCTGTTAGGACTGACGTGGCATGGCTGTACGGAATCCCACGTTTTGCGACGCCTTTTACGACAACAGTACAACATGCTTTTTCCCTACGCATGCTAGCTGAATTCTACGCAAAAAATAAGCAGCTTTTGGGGAATTATTTTAAGCTGCTTTATTTACTCAAGAAGGTGTAACAGACTTGCACTCCAAGTCAAGATTCTATCGCGACACCACAAGAATACACTCCAAAACAGTTCACAGTTCACAAATGATTCGACGCTGGCCCGATGGAGTTCCGTGCCGGCCCCAAAGACTGGCGCTCCTTTCGGTATTTCTTTTTGTATTAATCTGCAACTCAAAGTACAAGTGAGTGGTCGGGACTCACTCTCAGACTCTGCGTCCAGATGCTCTGAGAAGTGAGAGCCCAAGCCATTATTAAATAGGTTTACAAGGGATGCTAAAAGCAGAGCCCAAAAGCATTCAAAAATAAAAGCAACTTTGACTTTCTAGCCTTGCTTGATAAAGCAAGTCAATTAAAGGTCCCTCTCTCTCTTGCTGACTTTGTGTACAATAAAAAGCTGCCCATGCAATCTGCTTTTCCGTATGCTGTTGCCACGCCGTCAGCCAGCCAGCCAGCCGGAATTTGCGCCGCAAATCACAGGCCAGTCCGTATGCTACCTGCCACGTCAGCATTTCAAGGGGGGGTCATTTTCTGGGACTGATCGGGCAGCCACGTCACCAGTTTCAGGGATACTCATGGGCTGAGTAGTATTCTGCTGTATAACTTTATGACTGGAATTCCCGAAAACGAATATGATTGATTTGTACTTGACTTGTTTCAGTGCAGGAGCTGAAAGACGAAATGACTACAGCATTTCAGTCTCATAAATCTCTATAGACATGATTGCATTACGGATTATACCTAGATAAAGCCAGGATAAGCCCAGATTCACCCTTAAAGGAAAGTGCAAGGTATAGACCCATGGTAGTCACCCACAAGACAATATAACCATCAGCTCCATCATGCATAGTATTGACTAAATACCACGACATCCCCACTAACGTCGTCAGTGCCCAATAGTGGGTGTAGAACTAGGTATTAACATATTCTCCCAAACACAACACACACCAAACACACACACACACACACACACATGAGCATACATTAACACAAAGTTCAACGTACTGAGTTTCTGTCATGACTCTGGATATCAAGGGCAGACTCAGCCAAAATGAAGCCTAGCACTAAAAGAAGCATTAAGTCAAAAAAATTAGCACAAAAATGAGGTAGTTGATAGGGCATACACACCACAAAAGATAGAAAGAATTAGCACAATATCAACTGGTCGTAACTCGGACGAAAACTTCACAATGTGAAGTTTGCATGTCCGCTACACGACTAAAAAATATACCTAGATAAATCTAGGATAAGCCCGGATTCACCCTTAATGGAAAGTGCAAGGTATAGACCCATGGTAGTCACCCACAAGACATTATAACCATCAGCTCCATCATGCATAGTGTTGACTAAATACCACGACATGCCCACTAACGTCGTCAGTGCCCAATAGTGGGTGTAGAACTAGATACTAACATATGCTCCCAAACACAACACACACCAAACACACACACCACATGAGCATACATCAACACAAAGTTCAACGTACTGAGTTTCTGTCATGACTCCGGATATCAAGGGCAAACTCCGTCAAAATGAAGCCTAGCACTAGAAGAAGCATTTAATCGAACAAATTAGCACAAAAATGAGGTAGTTGATAGGGCATACGCACCACAAAAGATAGAAAGAATTAGTACAATATCAACTGGTCTCGTAACTCGAACAAAAACTTCACAATGTGAAGTCTCCATGTCCGCTATACGACTAAAAAATATACCTAGATAAATCCAGGATAAGCCCAGATTCACCCTTAAAGGAAAGTGCAAGGTATAGACGCATCGTAGTCACCCACAAGACAATATAACCATCAGCCCCATCATGCATAGTATTGACTAAATACCACGACATCCCCACTACCGTCGTCAGTTCTCAATAGTGGGTGTAGAGCTAGGTACTAACATATGCTCCCAAACACAACACACACCAAACACACACACACACACACACACATGAGCATACATCAACACAAAGTTCAACATACTGAGTTTCTGTCATTACTCCGGATATCAAGGGCAGACTCAGCCAAAATGAAGCCTAGCACTAAAAGAAGCATTAAATCGAAAAAATTAGCACAAATACGGCATACGCACCACAAAAAATAGAAAGAATTAGCACAATATCAACTGGTTGTAGCTCGGACAAAAACTTCACAATGTGAAGTCTGCATGTCCGCTATACGACTAAAAAATATACCTAGATAAATCCAGGATAAGCCCAGATTCACCCTTAAAGGAAAGTGCAAGGTATAGACCCAAGGTAGTCACCCACAAGACAATATAACCATCAGCTCCATCATGCATAGTATTGACTAAATACCACGACATCCCCACTAACGTCGTCAGTGCCCAATAGTGGGTGTAGAACTAGGTACTAACATATGCTCCCAAACACAACACACACCACACACACACACATGAGCATACATCAACACAAAGTTCAACGTACTGAGTTTCTGTCATGACTCCGGATGTCAAGGGCGGACTCAGCCAAAATGAAGCCTAGCACTAAAGAAGCATTAAATCGAAAAAATCAGCACAAAAATGAGGTAGTTGATAGGGCATACGCACCACAAAAGATAGAAAGAATTAGCACAATATCAATTGGTCGTAACTTGGACGAAAACTTCACAATGTGAAATCTTCATGTCCGCTGTACGACTAAAAAATTTACCTAGATAAATCCAGGATAAGCCCAGATTCACCCTTAAAGGAAAGTGCAAGGTATAGACCCATGGTAGTCCGGATTAGTTAATCGAGCATCAGTGAGGTCCGGAATGGATCTAGATGCGATTACTAAATACGTTACCGATCGTCATGGTCTGAGATTTGGAATGAATTTGTCTGTGATTTGTCATGTGATGTCAAGTGATGTGACTATCATTTTGTACAAGTGCTAGATGTGTGGTGTCTAGTGCATCGGTACTAACAGTCGATGTCTACTAAGACAGTTTATGGCCTCTATCTGTTTTACAGGCATAATCGAGGACGATCACAATTCTTTCAAGAGGGGGGTATGTCACCAATTGGTGACGTGGCAGAGACACCCAGACACAAACACACACACACGGCTGACTATGGCTGACCGTACGGATAGACTGTACGGGCGCCCGTTTCTCGCGCTGACATGCTGACGTGGCAACGTACGGATCTTCGGAAAACGTGCTGACTACTGTATGGCTTTTTTGCAAATTACGCTACTGCTTTTGGCAGTTTTGAAGACCAGTTGCTTTTGGGAATTAAAGCTTTTGAGTTTAACTGCTTTTGGGCTCTGCTTTTAGCAACCCTTGTAAACTATTTATAAGTGGCCTTAGGGACTCACTTTTCAAAGCATCTGGACGCAGAGTGTGAAAGCGAGCACTCCCCGTGGGCTCAATTGTACTTTGCTCACATATTAATATAAAAATAAATACCGAAAGGGGCAAGTCTTTGATGTCAATATCTCTTGGCACGGAACTACGCCGGCGGGCCGTGTCGATTCTCTTACGAACTGTGAATTATTTTGAAGTGAATCTCTACTGCGTCGCGGTAGAATCTTAACTTGGGGTGTCCAAGTTTGTTACACATTCCACACATGGGACATGGCTTTCATGTAGTCTCCAAACAACTCTGGACAATCTTTGAAGACATTTTCGTCGACCCAGACGGCTGTGTGGGTGGCGCAATACTTTAACTTCAAAAAGGCTTGTAGTGTTTGCTTCTTTGATCGCGCCGAAAGCGATGCAAGAAAAACTGCTATGGCTCCTTGTTTCCAACTTTGTCTACGAACTCGCGTTCGTTCTCTTCAAGAATCTCCTTTGGAGGATCCCCTTCAAATAACGTCAACCAAAAGACATGGAAAGTGGTGTACATTGACAATGAGTTAGGCAACCGTGAATTCATAGATACATTTTTATGACATTTAAGAACTAAAAAAGGACTATGCATCTTAAAAGACTATGGATGGAATGCAAATGAAAATTGTGATGGAGTGTCAAATTTTTCAATGCCAAAAATGTAATCTAAACTTGACCTTTCTACCTGAACAATCTACTCTAGCAAACCACCAAGGAAATACCAATGTTTGCTGGACAATCATGTTAATGTTTGTGTTGTGATTGTGTCCTACCAAGGAATGAGCATGCGAAATCTATTGACACGATCTACAGTGGTGAAACACTGTGTATTTCTTGACAGCAATCTTTCTACCTTTTCTAAGGTGATATTCATGCTTCTATATTCACTCGTAAGTGAATCATGTGCATTGTGCAATATGGCTGACAGTAATTCCCACACTTTTGGTATCATCTATAGTAAGAAGCAAAACCATCTTATACGCGCTCCTAAGTACGACAACCTTGAAGAGAAGAAAAAGAAGACCAAAGAGTTCAAGGATGGGGTCACAAGCAAAGGTTTGACTTTTTTTCAAGCTACAAAAATTCCCATCAAGCCCTCTCTTACATTCAACAATTTGACACAGCTTTCTTTGGGTCAACTTCTCTGAAGCGTACGAAAGGCGGCTTCTTTTCTAAAAGGTAATGCTCAAACATGGTGGTTAACCCTACTTGTGAAAGGTAAAGCTCGGAAAACGTGGATGAAGTTCAAGAAATTGTTCGCTTCGGTATGGTTGACAGAGTAGTATAAACAGGACGTGATTACAGTTTGTAACCATCTGAAGATGCGGAAAGAGGATGCCATGGCTGCGTATTATTTTGGAATACCTTTTTGCCAGTTGCTTCTTTCCAAAAGGTTCCTTTTCTAGAGCAGATGGAACAGTTTGTTGCGGATTACCTAAATAGATCCGGCGATACTACTTGAAGCAAAAGTCTAAGAGCATCTTGAAGCTCATGGAACATGTTTATGACAATTTCTCCATGCATTTAGAACAACTCCCACGAGTGCTCTTTTTTTGGCTCTGCGCTCGCTATTGTTGCTCACCCCCCCCTTGCTGCACCATCACTAACCCCCCCCCCCCCCCCCCCCCCCGCGGGCCCCATCAGCCCCTGCGCGCTGCCCCCCCCCTGTTTTCGCGCTGCCCCAAAGGCTGCCCGCTGCCCTCCTCTTGCGTTGCCATCCCCACCCCCCATCCCCCCGCTCGCTGCCGCTTGTGCACCCGCACATTACCCGGCTGCCCCCCCCCCCCCCCCCCCCCCCCCCCCCCCCCCCCACTTTTTTCCTTTTCTCCCTGAAGCCTTCTGCAAAAATTGGCTCGTGCATCACTGTCTTTTTCGGCAAGTGCTCGGCGCTCGTCTGCAGATTCTCTCCATCGCCCGTTTTTTCGCCACAGCAGTAGACACAGATGGAGGCTCCAGCTCCGCCCACCATTCGACTTGCTCTTTCGCCGACAGAGCAAGCGAGCCTTGCCGCAGAGGTAGAGCGATTGCAGGCAACTTCTGTCATCTGCAAGATTCTCGGCACCCGACCTAGAAGAGGAGAGTTGCGTGACCTTCTCCAGGCCCATCTCCTTGCAGAGGTGGGCAAGATCTTGGATGTACAGATACTTGGACGAGGTTACTACCAGATCGAATTTGAGACCTCCGAGATGGCGTCCAAGGTCATCGCCATGAGTCCGTTGACCATCCAAGCAGCACGTGCCAACTTTCGACAGTGGAGACATGGTTTCGACCCCGCTTCGGATGTTCTAGTAGAGGAGGCAGACATCCCCATCTCTGTTTGCTTTCCAGGTTTGCGGCGAGAGTACTTACCACTTTTGTCCAGGATTGGCTCAGCCATTGGGCCTGTCTTGGAGACACCTCGCACGACAGCCTCAGTAGCTGCCAAGGCCGCTGGCATTCCCTCAGTTCGCGTTTTGGTCAGAGACACACGCTCCCGAAGGTTATTCTTCTGCCTCGGGTGAGTGGGGTTGGTTTAGACAGATGTGAAGTATTCGGGCCTCCCGAACCAATGCTTCATTTGTCGACAGATGGGCCATCTAGCGAAGGCTTGTCAACGGAGGAGGCCTCGACCTACACCACAGCCTCAGCCCCAACCTGTAAGGACTGGCCAGCAGACACAGATAGAGACACAGCGCACACATGCAGAGCCACCCTCTGAGCCTGGGGCTCCAACGGAGGAGGGATGACAGCAGGCCCGTGGTAGACGACGACAGGGGCCATAGCGTCAACCTGGCACTCAGAGTGGTCCTCAAGCGCCTACTCAGCAGCAGTGGGTTCCCACGGGAAACCGGTTTGGTCCTCTTGAGCAAGATGAGGTCCCTGCTCCAACCCCCACCCCAGCTTCACCCTCGACACCCCTTCCCCCCCCAGAGTTCCCCCCCTCTTCCTCATCCTCCCCCCCGCCTCCTGCTCCCGCCGCCTCTGCCCCCCGCCCCTCTACCTCTGCCGCTCCCTCCCGCCCCTCTTCTCCACCGCTCCCCCCAGCTCCTTCTCCCCCCCCTCGTGCTTCAGTTCCACAGTCGACCCAGGGGGCAGGGCCTTCTCCGGCGCTAGGAGATCTCTTGGCAGCGCCTTTGCCACGAGTCGCTTAGCGAGAGAGGGACAACCTTTCTTGCGACCCCCTCTGCAGGTACAGACATCTTCCCTTGCAGCTATCCCTCGTGGTCTGACGAGCATTCACATCCGGCGCCACTGGGACTTCTTCGACTACGGCTTCACTCGTTTTCTCTGCGACCCCTCAGCAGACCATGAGACAGCCTGCTTCAGGGTCCATGTTCTGTTCCTTGCCGCTAGGGGGACAGAGGCCTTGGACTCAATAGTTGGCTTCTCCTTCCCCCTTTGCGGCAGGGACCAGACATAGTGGACTCTCGACTCAGTGTTGGGATGGTTGCACACATAGGTCCTAGAGTTCTCTCACCACATGGGAGAACTAGGAGTTACAGACATGCTCCAGACTTTGTGGCCATTGGCCAGTTTGCAGTGACACCTCCAGACTCAGCAGGATGTAGACACATTGTGGTTTACTTCTTTGCCGATACACAGTGCTTGCCATGCTATGTTTACATTCATGAGGACTCATGGACAGAGGAGGTTGCTTTGCGTACGGCTCGCTCTGCTTGGGCTTGGGCCATGCACTCAATGCAATCACGCCTATCTAGAGGACGCTCGGATGCAGATTATTTCCCATTCAAGCCAGCCTCGAAGATAGCCCATCTAGCTGCTGCGACAGCAGCTGTTCTCTCTCGTTCTCCATGAGGATCGTCTCATGGAACGTGCAAGGACTAGGTGGGCCCCAGTTTCAGCGTCAACGGGGCCGACTACGTCAGGAGCTTCAACGCTGCCTTGTGGGAGGAGAGATTGATCTCCTTATGCTTCAGGAGCACCATCTGTGTGAGAGCCGCATTAGATGTTGTGGTCAGCTCTTGCATGGACAATATGATACTTTTTGGTCGGTACTTTTGGACCTAGAGGCATCTAGGGTGGGGTATGTATGACTATTGCGGACTCTTTGGAGCAGGCCATTGTGGGCAGAGGGATTATTGTGCCAGGCAAGGCTCAATGGATTACTATGCAGATTCAGGGTGGCCTAGTGGGTTTCCTTAACATCTATGCACCCAATGTGGCGAGTGCTCGTGCAGAGTTTTGGTCTCAGATAGTTGAGTCTCTGCCGCAGGCAGAACACTAGTGCATAGGAGGGGACTTCAACATGTTGGAGGACCCTTCTGACAGGATTGGTGGCAGCCATGCTACAGCGCATGGAGTTGAGCTGGCAACTTGGGAGAGGTTTTGTATGACTTTGAGGGTTTCGGATGTTTGGCAGCACTCTGGTTTTGTGAGGCCCCCAGATAGCCTTGCCTTCTCTCGGTCGGACCGCAGAGTGGAAGGAGTGAATCTTTTGTGGATAGATCGCTTCTACACTAGTGACCACTTCAGTGACTTGGGGGGGACAGTGGGCATTCTGGCAAGGACCTCCTTCTCGAACCATGCACCAGTGACCCTCACAGTGTGGCAGACAGGCAGAGGAGTGGGAGCACGATGCTTCGCATCCCAGAGAGGGTCTTGTTGGACTCAGCACTCAGAGAGCGGGTAGAGGCTCTCTGGACAGAGAGCTTGGACAGGCAGGAGTCTCCTGCTGACAGAGTGGCCTCAGGCCTAGCCCTGATTAGCCGCTTTTTTCTCCAAGAGTCTCTGGCTCGCAGGGCTACAGCTAGAGAGGAGGAGCAGCGTCTCAGAAGGGGCATTGCTTCGCTACAGAGGATGTAGGAGTAACATCCAGACAGTCCTTGGTTGGAGGAGAAGCTATAGCAGGCTCGATAGGAGCTTGCTAGCACAGAGGAGAGGCGACATGAGTTTGCTTTTCATCGACAGGCATCTCAATGGACCCAGGTGGGCGACAGAGTGACTGGTGCTTTCTTTGAGGGAATGGGACGTCGGCACTCGCATGCCAAGGTCAGCCAGTTGAGGAGGCCAGACGGGTCAGCTGCTTCTGAGCCCGAGGATATACGTGCAGTTGCTACTGACTTTTACAGTGAGTTACTGTCTGCAGAGTCCCAGTCAGAGCGTCAGGATTCATGCAAGGAGCAGGTTTGGGCACAGATGCCTTGTCTTGTGACTGAGGAGATACGTCAGACGCTTGAGATGCCACTTCAACTTGAGGAACTGCACACAGCTCTTAGGACCCTCCCTCGTGGTAGCTCTCCAGGTGAGGATGGGTTGACTCCCAGTTTTTTCTTGGAGTACTGGGACCTTCTTGGCCCAGATCTCTGTAGTGCTTTCCAGTACATTTTGCACACAGGAGTGATGCCTGACAGCATGAGTGAGGGCCTGATCTACCTCATTCCCAAGGAGGGTGGCTCCTTGGATGAGATTCGACAGTGGCGCCCCATCACCATCCTCAACTCAGCCTACAAAATTCTTGCCAAGGCTCTGAGTTTGAGGATTCAGCCACTTCTAGAGAGCCTTATACATGGGACTCAGACAGGTTTTGTCAAGGAACGCAGTATCCTTGATAACATCTTTACTTTTTGGGAGGCTTCTACCCTGGCACGGCTCCGTGGTGAGGACCTCGTGATTCTTCTTCTCGACTTTGAGAAGGCATACGACAGAGTTGATTGGGACTTTCTAGAGGGCACTCTACGCAGGATGGGCTTATCAGATGCTTGGATCAGAGAGGTGTCAGCTCTATACAGACATGCTCATAGTCATGTACTCTTGGCAGGAGGTAGAGGTGATCGCTCCATGCTTACACGCTCGGTCAGACAAGGCTGTCCTCTTGCTCCCTTGCTCTTTCTGTTCTATGCGGAGGCTATGAGCAGGTTTTTGGTGTCGCAGCAGGTTGGTCTACGAGGCTTAGTACTCCCTATTCAGGGAGATGAGCTATTGGACGCTGAGTTTGCCGATGACTCAGCCTTGTACTTAGATGACCAGGAGGCGAACCTTCACAGGTGTGAGCAGACTCTGGAAACCTTCTGTTGTGCATCGGGCGCACTGATCAACTGGAGAAATACAGTGGCTTTCTCGGTTGGTAGTGCTCCTGTGCCCGATTGGATGCCAAGAGAGGGTTTTAGGTGGATCCCCCCAGGGACTGCACTTCATTACTTGGGTTGTCAGGTGGGTTTGGACTTGTCTCCCGAGCAGTAGATTGCTCCCTTTCTCCTGTCTATCAGGAGAAAGTTGTTGCATTGGAGCTCAGCACGACTTTCTTTGGCTAGCAGAGTAGTAGTTGCCAAACAGGTGTTGTTGGCGACTATGTGGTACATCACTTCTTGCTGGATCTTCTCGAGTTCTTGTATCAACCAGGTGGAGAGGCTGATCGGGAATTTTCTTTGGTCAGGACATGACACTCAGATAGCCCAAGCCAAAGTGGCTTGGTAGGTCATCACTCTTCCTTGTTCATAGGGAGGGCTTGGGATCATTGATCCAGCACAGCACAACAGAGCCCTTCTTGGGAAGTTCATCGTCAGAGGACTTCTTCCAGGTGAGGAGCCCTGGAAGGAGTTCTTGCTACAGCGGCTTCGTGCTAGGGTGCCTCAGGGAGGAGGCCCTTGGCAACCTTCGACCAGATGAATCTTTACAGAGATGCGCAGAGTTGGTTTGAGCATGAGACTGGAGGATCGCTTCGCTGTGAGCTTGCTTCAATCTTGGGAGCTCTTGCGGCGTGGCTTGGAGCAGAGACAGCCTACGTGTAAGGAGGACCACCTACGGCAGTCCCTCATCTCGAACCCCATGGTTAGCACTTAGAGAGGCCACTTGGTTGGTAGTCGGCCTCATGTTTCTTGGGGTCCCATGGCAGCGGGTCCAACGCGCTCTCTAGGTGACTGGCTAGAGTTCACATGTTTGTCAGAGAAGGTGCAGGGTCTCCAGCTACAAGGCATGAGAGGGGTGCAGAGCATGTGCCAAGACATCTCATAGTCAGTTCCAGCTGAGTGGCTAACGCCTCTCGAGCTAGTAGCACCCCGGTGGATGGGAGCCTTCACACAACTAGAGGTTCTCATCTCAGTCAAGGCCTGCTCAGAGACTGTTCCATCCCTTTTCTTCGAGCTCCAGGGTGGGGGACGCCTTCAGCGAGTTGCAGTAGAGGCCCCGTAGGTGGCAGAGTGCTGTTTTCAGAGGATCCGAGTAGTAGGCATCTGTGGGAGGACTTGTGTCATAGATCCTGACCCAGCAGCTCATGAGACAGGACACTGGAGGCTGTGGGCTTGGGAGTGTTGACCATTGGCACGAGTACAGTGGGATCCTGGTGAGTGGCTATGGAGAGATCCCTTCTCTTCTGCAGACCATCCAGGAGTCCCGTTCTTTCAGTACACTGTTCGTCTGGGACGTCATATACTAGTAGCACAGAGAGAGGCCCACCCCGCTGCAGCACCTCATTGGCACGAGGAGGGTCTCACAGCTGAATTCTTGACAGCATTTTGGGAGAGGTTGTGGGACTCCAGACAGCCGAGGCGAGTCACCTTGTTTCAGTGGCTGGTCGCACACAGAGCTACAGCAGTTGGGAGTTGGCTAGTGCATAGTGGTCTCTCGGCCGCATGTGCAACTTGTGACCATCTTGTGGAGAGTCAGCGTCACTATCTTTGGGACTGTCCCTCGGCCCAGCAGGTGTGGCTACGAGTTCTTCGGCTGATGCCTGCTCTTTCCACGGCTCGACAGTACACTTGGGGAGCAGCGGCTTGGTCCACCCTCACGGGCCTGGCACTTCAGTTTGAGCTATCCTCCACCAGCAGGATGATAGTGATGCAGGAGGGGCGACCTACACTTCAGCCTGCTACTACAGAGCTTACTCCACAGGAGTGGTGCAATGAGAGAGAGGAGTGTTGGGAGCTCATCAGGGGCCTGACACTCTGGTTCATTTGGCGGGCCCGTTGTTTCCGCATCTTTGAGGCTCGCCCTGTGCCACCAGCAGAGACTGTACGCGATTTTTGGCTAGAGCTGATCCACACTCTCAGAGGACAGCTCGAGGGACTACAAGGCAGCTCCGACAGCAAGCTCCAAGCGCAGAGAGGCTTTCCTACGACTCTGGCGTCCTGGGCCTTTCTACACCATGGTCCAGGGTGTACTCTGATGGCACTACCAACCACCTGTGTGGCTTTTCCCTCCCCCCATCTCTTGATTTAGCCTCATTGTACATATGCTGGTTCTTTCATTGGGAGAGTCTCCCACCATGGTTGTTGTAGCCCTCTCTTGAAGATGTGGTTGTAGCCCTAGGGGCAGTTTCAGTAACTAATAGAAGGATCTTTTTCTCGAAAAAAAAATAAATTCTCCATGCATTTAGGCTCCTTGATTTATGCGGACGAGCTAGTGCCCAAATCAATGGGGAAAAAGTCTACTAAAGAGAAGAAGAAGGGCAAAGAAGCAGAAGAAGAAACCCACAGGGCCTAAATTGACAGTAGAGCAACCTGCAGAGTACTTCAAAGAGGGCAAGTGTTACGAGTGTGGGGAATAGGGAACGTTTTGGCAAATTGTCTGTCACAAGTTGGTGATGTGGCAAGTGTTAAAGTTATGGCATCTGAAGTGAATTGCCTAATGTGATCCTACTATTTATTTTGGCTTTAGATATTTTACTTATTTGTCAAACTCTTGGTAGGGCAATTTGCTAAGGTGACTATATAAGTATATCTAGCCCCCATTGAATAATCATCAATTCATTGCCAAGGTTGATTGATTCAGCATTCTCTCTCTCTCTCTCTCTCTCTCTCTCTCTCTCTCTCTCTCTCTCTCTCTCTCTCTCTCTCTCTCTCTCTCTCTCTCTCTCTCTCTCTCTCTCTCTCTCTCTCTCTCTCTCGCGTGTATTCTCCCCATCGCTCTACGCTTCCGCATCTCGTAGACTTTGACATGGTATTAGAGCGCGTGGATCTTTGATTGTGGAGGAGAAGGCACATGTCGAAGAAGAGGAGACGATGCAGAGGGAAAGTGCTTCAGCGCTTTTGGTGGCATTTTGACTTGCAGCAACTATGGGCTCCCTTGGCGAATTGTCATTGGCGTTTTGAAATGCACGCCGTGGTGAAGACTTCATTGGCACCGTTGAAACGCAGGCGTCAATTGGTGAAAACCCCCGGCACCGCGTTTTGAAATGCACCAGGCAGCAGTGGTGAAGACTCCCATCACCGCATTTTGAAACGAAGACGACAAGTGGCGAAGACTCCATCGACGTCGCTTTTTGAAACACAGGCCACAAGAGGGGAGGTGATCCAACGACATACACCTATACACAGGGCAACGCTAGGGCTTGGGAAGTCGTAGAGGTAGCACCATCAATGGCGTTCTGAGATGCAAGCAATTGAAGGCTTACTTGGCATTTCACGAGCAGCATGGTGCAGCGCCTGAGCGTCTTGAGACACAAGGCTCAACGAGACCACATGTATAGGCCCTTTGCAACGACCAACTTTTCTCACCCCAATTTAAAGGTTTTGAAAGGTGAGGTCAAAAGAGGCCTAAAGGTTGTGCTTTTGTTTGCAACGGCTTTGGAAGGGGGTTGTTCCTACATCTCCTCGACATCAACAACGACCAACACCAATTTTGGTTATGGATAGCTCATCAATCCATACCCAATCAGCAACCTATGCATTGGTAAAGTTCTCAAGGAAACCGTCAGTTTGTTTGGCTCGTGATTGTGAAGCCGAAGGCAAATGCACAAGTTTGCTAGAGGACAGTGGCAAAAGCAAGCTTGACAAGAATGAGAGTACCAATGCTCAGTTAGTTGCTTCAATGCCGACGAGGTCCGAGACCCATTGTTTCAAATGCGAGAAGACGCTTTGCTTGGCTCACAAATGCGAAGCCAAAGGCAAAAGTAGGAATGTGTTGCAGAACAAAGGCAAAGGCAAGCTGACAGAGATAACAGTGATAAAGAATTGACAAAGGAGATCAGCGTGGCAGAGGTGGCGGCGGCCACAGTGGCCACGACGCTAGATTTCTAGTCAGTTGGCGTCTGCTACAATTAGCTTCAGTCAGAGAGCCTTGTGAGTGGCAAGGGGGGCAAAATGAAGCTCTCTTCAAATAATTTGCACCCTTGTGTTGGAGTTCAAGTTATCGGTGTTTGAACCCGTGATTTCAAGCCACATGCATCTAGCGAGGAACCAATCAGACGTATCTAAAACACCATGGATGAGTGCACCAACTCATTATTGTCGGTTGGATTATGGACAAGATGTGTTTCAAACTTCATTGTCTAGGAAAGTTTGGACATGATGTATTCACACCTCACGAATGGGGAATCTTGGACGTAGTGTGGTCTACAAGTCAATTTTCTAGAAGGTAACCCGATGCTCAAGATGACATTCTGCTAAGGTAAAAAGTTGAGGGTAGCAAAACCAAGGTGTACCCAGTGGAAGGTATCTCTACTGGGTGTCCATGGTAGCTTCTTCATCGACTTGGTCTCACTATTTATGTCCACTATGAGTTGCAGAGAGGGATGTAAAGTTATGGCATCTCAAGTGAACTGCCCAATGTGATCAATATTTATTTTGGCTTTAGATATTTACTTTACTTATTTGTCAAACTCTAGGTAGGGCAATTTGCTAAGGTGACTATATAAGTACACCTAGCCCCCATTGTATAATCATCAATTCATTGCCAAGGTTGGTTGGTTCAGCAATCTCTCTCTCTCTCTCTCTCTCTCTCTCTCTCTCTCTCTCTCTCTCTCTCTCTCTCTCTCTCTCTCTCTCTCTCTCTCTCTCTCTCTCGTATTCTCTCCATCACTGTACGCTTCCGCATCGTCGACTTTGATAGCAAGACCCCTAAGGGGTTAGGCCACGTGGTGGACAAACCAGCTGAAAGCACCCAGTTATGGACAAACCGGCCAGAAGTGGAAAACCCTAAAAGTGTTGATGTGGCTAATAGCACGAACTCTCGCGATTTGCAAAAGAGCATGTTGACGTGGAAACACGTACGGACAGTCCGCGTTCTGCAAAAGCTCATGAGCTTAGATGCTAGTTTTTAAGCCTGATGCTTTTGGGAGCCACAGCTTTTCATGTATGATGCTTTTGGGCCAAAGGCCGTTAAATATAAGCCTTGGGGGCTCACTCTAGCATTTTGGCACGTAGAGAAGTAGAGATTGAGTCCCGCAGCATTGTACCTTTGTCAAGCAATATAAATGTAACTTAGAGAGAGTTAACACGGCCGGCGGAGTTCTGCGCCAAGAAGTACCGGCCCCAAAGATTGGCGCCCCTTCTCGGTATTTCTTTATTATTATTCTTCAATAAGTACAATGTCCGAACCCACGCAAAACTGCCAAAGGAGGTGGCCCTGGCACACTTATAAAGACCCTTGGCTAATTCAAATGCAGTTACAAAAAAAGCAATGGTCCCCAAAAGTGTGCACTGCTAACAGTTTTCGAAAAGCTGTACAGTGTTGTCGTGTCAGCATTTTCTGCGCAATTGAGATCCCTTGCTTTATTTGGATAAGTTTTAGGCCCTTTGGCCATGGTCCATAAGTTGAAACAACTATATTAGGTGGAGTTTTTAGACTTCACTTCATTTGGGCCACTCGCCTAAGTTCATAAAGTTGGTTAAAACTTCTACTTCTTCCCGAGAGTTTCAAGCCACCCCTATTGTCTAGGTTCTGTCCTTTAGGCCAAGCCACATCATCACTTTGTGACATACCTCCCCTCTAGAAAGAATTGTAATCGCTCTTGATTACGCCTCCAAAACAGACATAGGACAAACACTAGTTCAATAGACACCAACTCTAAGTACCGACGTACTAGACCTCAAAAACCTCAAGACCCACAAGAACCTCAAGAACTCAAGGACCCCAAGAACCAAGACCCCCAAGAACCCAAGTTCCTCGTGAGCTTAAGAACCCAAGACCCACAAGAACCCACGACTTCAGTGGATGGTCATCACTCAAAGCGGAATGGATACTTGGCTTGAAGGTAATGAGCATGAGAGGCGAAGAAGAATTTTCCCCACCATGAGTTTTTTCCGACCCTCCCCCTTTCCCATCTACGCCAAGGATTGCACTAACTCCTATGGAGGCTTCCGACAAAATGATAATGGACAGTACGCTAGAAAACGACGAAAGAATAGCAATCATAGAACGTAAATACGAAGAACGAATGGGAACCATAGCACGTGAACGCGAAGAAAGATTAGCAGCCATCGAGCGTAAGTACGAGCAAGCACGCTTGGAAGACAAAGCAAGAGAAGCAGAATTTGATCGCAAGAACAAAGCAAGAAAAGAGAAGAGCGACCAACACATGAAAGAGTTCCTGCGACTCTTTTCAATTGTGCAGGCGCAGTTTGCACAGAATCAGGAAAAGGAAATTCTCTCAATCTCTTCTTCTCCAAAGCATGACACACAGGATTTGCATGATGATAAGCATGAAGAATTGCATGACAATGACAAGCATGATGATTTACATGATCAAGATGTGATTTCTCACCAGCATGACGATCACGATGTGATTTCTCACCAGCATGATGATTTGCATGAAGATGATGTGATTGTTCACAAAGATGATGTGTTAGTTGTTACTTTCTCTAGTGAAGCTAACCTCATAGCAGATTCAATCAATCACGAAGAACCGATCTCGGCTCTCGAGTCGAGGTCCACAAAACCCCCATAGGAAGATTCGATCGATCAAGAAGAACCGATCTTGGCTCTCGAGACTAGGTCCAACGAACCCTTACAGGAAGTACTATGTGTTTGAATGATTCGACAACAAGCATTGTACGAGTGTTTCATTCGTTATCGTTTCCTGTATTTTAGTCAGCTTCTTTATGTGATCCCTTTTCCTAGGAATGACATATTGCACATTGAGCACGTTTCACTCATGAATGAGCACGGATGTATGCGAATTATTCATGAAAAGCTGAAAAAAAGGCATTCAAGAAATTCACAGTCCATGTCTCTTCCTTGGCACGACATAGTTGTAGAAAGAGCACAAGTAAGTATGAGCACCAAGCATGGGCATTTCCGTTGTGAATTGCCACAATTGATTCATTTAGATCAGAAGAGAAAGATACCATCTCATTGTTTGCGTGTGTGTGGTGAACCGTTAGGCACTCCGTCTATTTGTTCATCTACATTGCATGCACAGTCTTTGAGGAAGACAAGATTGTTTCTAGTCACTTTACATGGAATAGGTATGTTCATGTTTTTGTGTTGGAAGTGGTTTCAAGAATTTTCAGCCATGGAGATTCTTGAAGAAGAAAGAAGCATGACTCTAGACGAAGTTGAAGCATTGAAGGAGCCTCAGAAGACCTTGTGTCGCTCTCGGCGCGGCCCAAAGAAGCAAGCGTTGCAAACCTTTATGAAGTTCAAGTATCGCATGACCCACACATCAGAGTGGGCCGGCGAAGAGTCTTTTCCAGGATTCCGGAGGTTGTTGGCGATCTCCCTCGACACCATACAGTTCGGTACCAATACCTCACTTTGAAAAGGAGGGGATGTCACGTGACACATCCAACCCTATGTGTCCATGGACAAGCTACAGCATGACCAGGGTTCAGTCAGTCGAGTCAGTCTAGAATAAAAAGTGTTATGGCACTTTTGTGAGTCTGTTCGTAGACCGTGCATGCTCAGACACTTAGATTAGATGCATCTCCTCTGGTTGCACACAGCATGACCATCAGATTCCAGTCAGATCCCATTTGTAGCATTTTTACAATGCATAGACCTATTTTTGACATTTTTCACTTTTTATTTTTAAGTGACTTTTGTTGGGAACTAGGTAGGGCAATTTTGCTAAGATAATATATAAGCAAACCAAAGCTAGCACTTTCTGGCAGAAGAGGCAACAGGAGCACACACTCAACGGGCAACTTCTCAGCAGAACCCCCAAGAGGCCTGCGTTTTTGCATCACAGCAGAAGGCTGACGTTTTTGGACCAGATCAGCCAATGTTTTTGCATTGGCAACAACTTGGCGACAGCAAGAAGCAGGAGACTCCTAGCGTTAGCAGATTTGCACAGCCACAACAAATCAGCCCTAGCGTTAGCAGATTTCCACCACAAGTCAGATTTTCAGCCCTAGCGTTTTTGCATCTGCCAGGCATTTCAGCGTTTTGCAGATCTACCGCGACGGAATCAACACAAGCACCAGCGTTTTCAGTTTTCAGCACTTAGACATCGCAGAACAAGCCCCAAACCTCGCAGATCTCACCTTCCTATAGCAAATCCTCGCCACACGGTCAGATCTCGTGAAGTTTGCAATTCCAGCCCCGAAAATGCAGATTTCAGCATCTGCGTTTTCAACGCATCGTTGTCGTACCGTCGACATTGTCACTGACATAGAGTTAGAATTCAACAGATACAAGATTTGCACATTTCAACCATTAGCGTTTTCAGATTTCAACCGTCTTGTCGTCGTCGACATCATCGGAAAGTCCAAGCATTGTAGAGATGTGTGCAATCATAAGTAGACAGCTCTCGCCATAGAGAGTGGGGCCTTCGGAGGAGGGTTTTACAACGTCTCTGGTGTCGTATTCTCTTCTCTATCTCTCAATCTCATGCACTTCCATTCACAGTGTCCATTCACTTTGTTTGTGTCCATTGCACTCTCTCACTAAGGGAAAGGAAGGCCCTCCCTTCCGTAAGTAAAAGGAACCTTGAACACAGTTCGGAGCACTCATCTTGAGCAAAGTTCAACATTCACTTCCGCTACACCTTACATTATTTCATCGAGATTATTGGGTTAAAGGCCCTAAATGACCCCCTTTACGTACATTTTTATACTTTGTCCAGGTTCACATTGAATTGGACACATTTTTTAAAGTCACTTAAAATAAAAGTGGAAAGGCCACAAAACCACTTATATGGGTTTCTCCAAATCATACGAGCTCTCTTTCTCTCCCTGCTTTTGATCTGCAGCACTATAGTCTTCTTGCACTCACGCCTGGCTCCACCCGGCCCAAACCTGCACTCCTTCACCTCGTGCATCTCCCGGTAGCCCCTCCTTCGCGCTTTCAACTGGTATCAAAGCCCTAGGGTCCAATACAGGACCTGCGCAGGCTGCTGGACAGCAAGCTATATTGCTTTTCCACAACGATTTTCACTTCCATCGCGAAGCTTCTTGCTTCCGAGGTCAAGAGGGTCACCGAAACTCCCAAAACAGGATGTTTTTAGGTCAAAACAGGCGATTTACAGGTTGTACAACTTATAACAGCAATACGCAGGTGTACCAATTTATGGGATCACATGTATTGATGTTTACTACGAGGATTTGGGTGAAAAGCTGAGAACAGGTGATTTAAATCGTATATTCAGCTGAAAATTCAGATTTGGACCGTTTCATGTAAAAAAATTGTGGTCTTTTGTACGCAAAGTCTTGTGGTTGCTCCTATTTGCTGAAATTTTCAGCCTATTGCATCTACCTTGTATACACACTTGTGGTTAAGTTAAGATGGCTGCTACCTCTTTCGCATCCGACACCAAAAATTTGATGGAAATCAAACAGTTTGATGGTCAAGGTTTCAACCTTTGGCAAGAACGCATGCAAGGTATCCTTTTCTTAAAGGATTGTGAAAATGCATTGGAAGAGAATAAGCCGCAAGGTTTTTCTGACTTAGAGTGGGCCAGGTTGAATAAGAAGGCCATGGCCTACATTAAAATGGTTCTAAATGATGACATTTTGATAGACATCAAGCATTTGGACTCTGCTTATGCTCTATGGCAAAAGCTAAAGTCCCATTATGAGAACACCATGCCTGTGGACCAAGTGCATTTGATGCGAAAGTTGGTGAATATGCAGCTTGATGACTCGAAGTCGGCTTTTGAGCATTTGAGTGTTTTTACAGGTGTGTTGAGTCAATTTGCAGGACAGTGGGCTTCAGCAATTTGATGATAAGCTAAAAGCTAGGGTTGGAGGTGGGCTCACTCCCTCATGGAATCTGCCTCATAGAAATGGAAATTCCCTTTGTTGAGTGTGAGACAATGGTCAAGAGCTTTTATTGAATGATGTCAGGTTTGTACCAGGCATTAAGAAAAGTTTGCTATCAGTTGGCCAGTCAGATGCACATGGTTTTACTACCATCTTTGTTGGGGTTCATGGAAGTTGCTTAAGGGCTCTATGCTTGTTACAAAAGGGTCTAAAAGAGGTACTTTGTACTATCTTCGATGCAAAGCTTTGCCTGACAAGTTTCTTGTTGTTGCTGAAATTGCTTCACATACGGAATTGTGGCATAAGAGATTTGGCAATATGAGTCAAAAGAATATTGATGTGCTTTCCTCTTTGAAGAGTGTTGATGTAAAAAGCAAAAACTTGGATTTTTGTGACGATTGTTTTTATGGAAAGCAAAAGAAATCTTCTTATTACTCTGGCGTCTCTCGCAAACCTAATCCTCTTGATCTTATTCACTCCAATGTATGCACTACGCCTGTTAAGTCTTTTGGTGGTGCATTGTATTTAATTACATTTATTGATGACTGTACTACGAAAGGATGGATGCATTTTTTTTGAAGTAAGAGTGAGACTTTTAATGCTTTTAAGAAGTTTCATGCTTTTGTCACTACTCAAAAGAGTACTAAGCTTAAATGTCTCAGGTCCGACAATGGAGGAGAATATGTATTTGCTGAATTTCAATGTTTTTGTGATGATAATGGGATCAAAAGGGAGTTGACAACCCCTTATAAGACGCCACAGCAGTAGACATAGATGGTGGCTACAGCTTCGCCACAGAGGGACTCGCCAAAAGCCCCCTCGCCCGACTGAAACCGGCCTGTTCAATCCAAAAAGGGCGGTACAGTTTACTTCAAACCTTGATTTAGCTTTCACCCATTATTAGTCGTCTATTATACCTGCGCTATAGTGACACAAGAGAGGGGAATGGGATACAGATGCTAGAATGCACCTGTATGAGAAGACCGACACCAGATTGGCCCCTAACTTAGGCGCCCCTTTCGGTATTTCTTTATTGTTTAAAAGAGGGAATAAACGTTGTGGTTCTTTCCAAGCTGCCCCGCACAACCTTGGCTGAATTTTGACTGTTCTGGCTTGATTTCGGCAACATAACTGTACTAGAACCCTTCACGGTCAGTATTTCCACGCATTAAATGACTTTCCCGACGCATACGTGCACTTTGCAAAACCTGGCGAGAATCTGCAGCACGCTGAATTCTCTGTTTTCAGCCTTGAAAATGAGCCAGATCGCCTGTACAGCGGTCCCCTTGCGTCCCCGAACTTCCTGGGGGTATTAGGGTCCGTTTAGGGCAAAAACCCTAAACCTGCAAAAATACACAGCAGGCTGTAATTCACTGTTTCGGGCTCCGTTTCGCGTGCCGGTCGCATCTGTAGCAAGTCCTCGAGCTCCCGCACCTGTAGGGCTACTTGCCCTTTGAATCGGACGAGATTTCTGGCGTGAAACCTCTCCGAATTCACCTATACCTGCGGGGGGATTAGCCGCTAGCTAATCCAGTACCTGTGCAAGAGGCTCTTGCCTCGGCAATCGCGCATGAACCCACACAACTGTACATTGGTCAAATGAAGAGCCCACTAGAGGGGCATAACATACTGCCAAAGGGGAGAGAGAGGGCAGTGCGTAGCGTGCAAGGCATCACTCCTGGCACCGCACTATGCATAAGAGGGAAAGCAAGCACTCCATAGCTCTTAACCTGTGACAAAAACTGCAAAACAGCCCCTCCTCTCTTCAAATTCAGCACCAACTCTCTCTTGCATTAGAAACTGCACCACAATGTGCCACTTGGCACATTTACAAGCATTTTCCTGTTTCGGGGTTGCCGCCTAAAAATTCCCAACCGGTTGCCCAGTTGACTTCACGGCAGAGTAAGAAAATGTTCCCCTTGTCATTCCGGAGGTAATGTCGCCAACACATTTTCAGGTCCCAAAATAGCAATTCCCAAAATTTTAGGAGATGCTGCCATTGTATCTGTCTAGGTCATCTGACCCTCTTTGTACACTGCGGCCACATCCAGAACTGAAATGTAGCCTCTGTAGCAAAGGATTCCACTTTGGCTAGTCAATGACCCCACTTGGCTAACCATAGTCCTTGTCCAACCTTAGTGCTCTCTTGCCCTCAGGCCTCGACTCCCTCTGAACAGTTCCACGCTAGCTATGCAATGCAGGGCAGTTAGATTTCCCGAGGGGTGTTTCCAAAAAGTGAAAGTAAATAGATAATAAGAAAGAAATCAAGAAAAAGAATAGATAGTAGTCACACACTGGTGACACCCCCCTCCCCTCTTGAAATCTCAAACGTCCTCGTTTGCATCTATGTCGTACATGCTTACAGTCAACAGTGATGTATTCAACACCTGTCGACACATGTACGACACATACATGCTCATTGTCAACCCTGGTGTATTAAACACCTCGTCGACACATGTATTGCCTGCGTGTGAACCCTGTCCCAATGACATAGTGGTAGCTGCGCACTCTCCCATTGCTTTGAGTCACTAACTTTCCAATGACAAAATGGTAGCTGCACATTTTGCCACTGTCTTATAGTACACGTTGGATCCCGTAACACTTTCGAGCATACCCAAACGGATAGTTTAAGAATACAGTTACACATGTACTCTTTAATAGAAGCAATTACTGTATCCTTGACAAACTGACAAGAAATACTCACTTCTATAGCACTAACCAAACTTTTGGACATTCCATAAGAGCAATTGCCAAACTGACAATCTGTATAGCTCTAACATTCATGTAACAGATATTTCATTTGGGCTCACTTTAAATACCATGTACATCATTTGTTTCAAAATCCATAGTCACACTGACAATCCATGTAGCTCTGAAACTCAAGGGGTCAAGGTATGTTGCAAATCGAAGGCTTCAAGGTAAAGTGATAACACAGTTGGTGACTATGCAAGTTCACCTTCTTCCATCCACTTAGCATCCATTGGTGGATAGTTTCTGAACTTTACCAAGTAACGCCTAGCAACCTTGCCTTTCACTTTCCTTTCTTTGTGTGCCAAAATCTGTTCCGGGACCAAGATCTCGTCAAGTTCCTCGACTTTTGGCTTATCTTCAGCTGGCATATCCTCTGGCACATCACCCACATAGGGTCTGAGAAGACTTACATGAAACGCATTGTGAATCTTCCAACTGTCACGCAATTTCAGCCTATATGCAACATCATTGATTATGTCGCAAACTTGAAAAGGCCCATAGTAACGCATGCTAAGCTTTGGAAGCAGTCTTTCTTTGCCCTTCATCTTCTTTAACCTTGCCTTTTCAAAGCGTAAAAGCACCCAATCACCAAGTGAATATACCACTTCACGACGGTGACGATCAGCTGCTTTCTTTTGCTTTGCCTGAGTCCTTTCTAAGGCCACTTTGACCTTCTTGTACATTTCATCCATGTCCCGAACATACTTATCTGCTTCAAATATCTTGTCCTTTCTATGCAGTATGGGAGGAACTTTCTTGCCACCTTCAACTATCTCAAAGGGTGCCTTGCCAGTTGATGAATGCATTGTATTATTGTATGCATACTCCACCAATGGCAATACTATTCCCACTTTCCTTTATGCTCTAACACATAACACTTCAGCAGATCTAGGACAGTAGAATTTTCGTCTTCTGACTGCCCATCTGTTTGAGGATGAAATGACGAAGAGAATTTGAACGTGGTGCCCATATTCTCAAACAAGCCTCTCCAGAACAAACTTGTCATGCGTGGATCACGGTCGCTAACAATCGACTGTGGCATGCCATGATACTTGAAAATATTGCTCATAAACAAGCGTGCCATCTGATCTGGCTTTATCTTCTTCCTGACAGGAAGAAAATGAGCCTGTTTGTTGAATCTGCAAATAATGGTCCAAATACCATCATTTCCTGTCTGCGTTCTCGGAAGATCAAAGATAAAATCCATAGCAATACTTTCCCATGGTTTGTCTGGAATAGGTAGTGGTTGCAATAACCCAGGTGCCTTTTGCCTGTCAAACTTGACCTTCTGGCAAATTAGGCATTCTCGCACAAAGGCATCCACATCTCTTCTCAATGTAGGCCAATAGAAGAATGTCTCAACCGCTTTAACTGTAGCATCGATACCACGATGCCCTGCATACGGTGGGACATGACTCTCTTCCATAACTTTGTGTCGCAATGGCTTTGTGACACACAATCTCCCATGCATCATCATAAACCCATCTTTGAGAAGATAGTGTTCATGACGTTGTCCATGCATTAGCTGCTCGAAGACCCTTGCAAAATCTTAATCATTTTCATACTGTTCTCTCATATCATCAAGTTCATGATGATAAGGAATTGACACAGCTGAAATTTGTGGCTTCCTAGAGCTTCTCAGATAACTTTGTCTGTGTCAAGAAGTATCGCAAGGTCTGATGGTCAGTTTGGACAACGAAATCTGCACCTAGCAGGTAGTGTTTCCAACTTAAGAGCGCATGAATCACAGCCAGTAACTCTTTCTCATAGACCTGCATGGTCATCTCTGGCCCTTGCAAAATTCTGCTCTCATAGGCTACTACCTTGCCATCTTGCATTAGCACTGCACCAATGCTAATACCGCAGGCATCACACTGGACCACAACTGACTTCCTAAGATCTGGCAACACAATGACTCGATCTGAAGTCATCTTTTCCTTTAAGAGATTAAAAGCTGAAATCTCTTTCTGTGTCCATCTAAAGGTGACTGCCTTCTTTTGAAGAGCATGTAAAGGTGAAGCAATCTCAGCGAAATTTCGGATAAACCTTCTATAATAGGAGCATAGTCCCAAAAAGCTTCGGACATCATGCACCGTCTTCAAATTTGGCCATGACTTGATCGCTTCAACTTTTGCACGATCCATTCTGACACCATCCTTTGAGACAATGTGTCCCAGAAAGTGGATCTCTTCCAGAAAAAATTAACTTTTCTTTGCATTGATGAGCAACCTATGACTGCGTAACTCTTTGAACACAATGGCCAAGTGATGCCTATGCTCCTCTTCATTCTTTGAGTAGACTATCATGTCATCAAAGAATGTACCAACAAACTGCTGGTGTGGACGGAAAATTCTGTCCATCATCCTATTGAACGTAGCAGGAGCATTTGTGAGACCAAAGGGCATCACTAAAAATTCATAAAGGCCAAACGTCGTTCTAAAAGCAGTCTTGTGCACATCCTCTAATCTAATGCGGATCTGATGGTACCCACTCTTTAGATCTATCTTGCTAAACATAGCTGCTCCTTCTAATTTGTCCAGAATATCATCAATTCTAGGTATAGGGAACCTATTCTTGATGGTATTCTTGTTCAGTGTACAGGTGTTTCCATTGACTGTGTAGTATGAATCACCTATGCTCGAGCCTTAACAGGCTTTTGAATATAATCCAGTGACCCAACTTGCTGAGACGGAAGAGGAGGTTGCAGAAAGGCTAAAAACCTCGGGTTCTGCATTACTTGTGTGAACATAGCCATAGCAGTAGCCAACTGGGTCCTGAATATATCATCATCCGTCTGTGGTGGTCTTGCAGACTCACCCACTTCATGTGTCTGTTGACCCTGTGAAGAGGAAACCTCTTTAGTCAAATCATCTTGTCTGTCAGCCATAATTGCTATTTCCTGTGTCTGGTCTATGATCCCCTGTGTCTTCAAGCCCAATCTGACCCAAGCTCACTTCTATGGGAAAAAGTGATTTAATCCTGTCGATGGAACCATGAAACCGGCCTGCTCAATCCAAAAAGGGCGGTAGACTTTACTTCAAACCTTGATTTAGCTTTCACCCATTATTAGTCGTCTATTATACCTGCGCTATAGTGACACAAGAGAGGGGAATGGGATACAGATGCTAGAATGCACCTGTATGAGAAGACCGACACCAGATTGGCCCCTAACTTAGGCGCCCCTTTCGGTATTTCTTTATTGTTTAAAAGAGGGAATAAACGTTGTGGTTCTTTCCAAGCTGCCCCGCACAACCTTGGCTGAATTTTGACTGTTCTGGCTTGATTTCGGCAACATAACTGTACTAGAACCCTTCACGGTCAATATTTCCACGCATTAAATGACTTTCCCGACGCATATGTGCACTTTGCAAAACCTGGCGAGAATCTGCAGCACGCTGAATTCTCTGTTTTCAGCCCTGAAAATGCGCCAGATCGCCTGTACAGCGGTCCCCTTGCATCCCCGAACCTCCTGGGGGTATTAGGGTCCGTTTAGGGCCAAAACCCTAAACCTGCAAAAATACACAGCAGGCCGTAATTCACTGTTTCGGGCTCCGTTTCGCGTGCCGGTCGCATCCGTAGCAAGTCCTCGAGCTCCTGCACCTGTAGGGCTACTTGCCCTTTGAATCGGACGAGATTTCTAGCGTGAAACCTCTCCGAATTCACCTATACCTGCGGGGGGATTAGCCGCTAGCTAATCCAGTACCTGTGCAAGAGGCTCTTGCCTCGGCAATCGCGCATGAACCCACACAACTGTACATTGGTCAAATGAAGAGCCCACTAGAGGGGCATAACATACTGCCAAAGGGGAGAGAGAGGGCAGTGCGTAGCGTGCAGGGCATCACTCCTGGCACCGCACTGTGCATAAGAGGGAAAGCAAGCACTCCATAGCTCTTAACCTGTGACAAAAACTGCAAAACAGCCCCTCCTCTCTTCAAATTCAGCGCCAACTCTCTCTTGCATTAGAAACTGCACCAGAATGTGCCGCTTGGCACATTTACAAGCATTTTACTGTTTCGGGGTTGCCGCCTAAAAATCTCCCAACCGGTTGCCCAGTTGACTTCACGGCAGAGTAAGAAAATGTTCCCCTTGTCATTCCGGAGGTAATGACTCCGACAAATTTTTAGGTCCCAAAATAGTAGTTCCCTAAATTTTAGGAGATGCTGCCATTGTATCTGTCTAGGTCATCCGACCCTCTTTGTACACTGCGGCCACATCCAGAACTGAAATGTAGCCTCTGTAGCAAAGGATTCCACTTTGGCTAGTCAATGACCCCACTTGGCTAACCATAGTCCTTGTCCAACCTTAGTGCTCTCTTGCCCTCAGGCCTGGACTCCCTCTGAATAGTTCCACACTAGCTATGCAATGCAGGGTAGTTAGATTTCCCGAGGGGTGTTTCCAAAAAGTGAAAGTAAATAGATAATAAGAAAGAAATCAACAAAAAGAATAGATAGTAGTCACACGCTGGTGACACCGACCCCGCTGAGCCCACCATTCGACTTGCTCTCTCGCCTACAGAGCAAGCGAGCCTTGCCGCAGAGGTAGAGCGATTGCAGGCGACCTCGGTCATCTGCAAGATTCTCGGCACCCGACCTAGCAGAGGAGAGCTGCGAGACCTTCTCCAGGCCCGCCTTCTCGCAGAGGTGGGCAAGATCTTGGATATCCAGATTCTCGGACGGGGTACTATCAGATCGAGTTCGAGACCTCCGAGATGGCTCCCAAGGTCATAGCTATGAGTCCACTAGCCATCCGAGCATCACGCGCCCACTTTCGACAGTGGCGGCATGGTTTTGACCCGATTTCGGATGTTCTAGTAGAGGAGGCAGACATCCCCATCTCAGTCTGCTTTCTGGGTTTACGGAGGGAGTACCTACCACTTCTTTCCAGGATTGGCTCCGCCATCGGGACTGTCCTGGAGACACCTCGTACGGCAACATCAGTAGCTGCCAAGGCGGCTGGCATCCCCTCAGTTCGAGTTTTGGTCAGAGATACCCACACGCTCCCGAAGGTCATCCTTCTGCCTCGGGTGAGTGGGGGTTGGTTTAGACAGAGTGTGGAGTACTCGGGCCTCCCGAACCAGTGCTTCATTTGCCGACAGATGGGCCACCTTGCGAAGGCCTGTCCACAGAGGAGGCCAAGACCTGCACCTCAGCCTCAGCCCTAGTCTGCCAAGGCTGGGCCGCAGCCTCACTCAGCGGCACAGCGCACAGATTCAAAGCCACCCCCCGAGCCTGGGGCTCCAGCGGAGGAGGGGTGGCAGCAGACCCGTGGCCGTCGACGCCAGGGGCCCCAGCGACAGCCTGGTACTCAGAGTGGCCCTCAGGTGCCTACTCAGCAACAGTGGGTTCCCACGGGGAACCGCTTTGGTCCTCTTAAGCAGGAGTAGTCCCCTACGCTAGCCTCCACCTCCGCTTCACCCTCGACAGCCGCTCCTCCCTCAGAGTTCCCCTCCTCCTCCTCATCCTCCCCCCCGCCCTCTGCTCCCGTCGGCTCTCCAGCTCGCCCCTCTACCTTTGTCGCCACACCCCGCTCCTCTTCTCCCCTGCTCCCCCCAACTCCTTCTCCCCCCCCTCCTGCTCCAGTTCCACAGTCGACTCAGGAGACTGGTCCCTCGCCGGCGGCTAGGAGATCTCTTGGCAGCGCCTTTGCCACGAGTCGCCTAGCGAGAGAGGGTCAGCCCTTCTTGCGGCCCCCTCTGCAGATTCAGACATCTTCCCTTGCAGCTATCCCTCGTGGTCTGACGAGCATTGACCTCCGACGCCGTTGGGACTTCTTTGACTACGGGTTCACTCGCTTTCTCGGCCAGTCCGCAGCAGACCACGAGGCAGCCTGCTTCAGGGTCCATGCTTTGTTCCTTGCCGCTAGGGGTACAGAGGCCTTGGACTCAGCAGTTGGTTTCTCCTTCCCCCTCTGTGGT
The DNA here is from genome assembly GCF_014529385.1 of Adiantum capillus-veneris. Lineage (NCBI taxonomy): Eukaryota > Viridiplantae > Streptophyta > Polypodiopsida > Polypodiales > Pteridaceae > Adiantum > Adiantum capillus-veneris. The sequence continues at coordinate 162,836,743 of NC_140936.1, read as the reverse complement.
AGGGCCGAGACAGAGTGGTCCCTCGACTCAGTTGTGGGACGGTTACATACACAGGTTCTTGAGTTCTCTCATCACATGGGAGAACTTGGAGTTACAGATTTGCTACAGACTTTGTGGCCACTGGCCAAGTTTGCGGTGACACCGCCAGACTCAGCAGGATGTAGGCACATTGTGGTATACTTCTTTGCTGATACGTAGTGTTTGCCTTGCTATATATACATTCATGAGGACTCCTGGACAGAGGAGGTCGCTTTACACATAGCTCGCTCAGCTTGGGCTTGGGCTAGGCACTCACTGCAGTCTCGCCTATCTAGAGGACGCTCGGATGCGGATTACTCCCCATCCAAGCCAGCCTCGAAGATAGCCCGTCTTGCTGCTGCGGCAGCATCTGTTCTCTCTCGCTCCCCATGAGGATCGTCTCGTGGAACGTGCAAGGACTAGGTGGGCCCCAGTTTCAGAAACAGCGGGGCCGATTGCGTCAGGAGCTTCAGCGTTGTCTTGTGGGAGGAGAGATTGATCTCCTTACGCTTCAGGAGCACCATCTGTGTGAGAGCCGCATTCGGCGATGTGGTCAGATTTTGCGTGGACGATATGATACCTTTTGGTCAGCTGCTTTTGGACCTGGAGGCATCCAAGGTGGGGTATGTATGACTATTGCAAATTCATTGCAGCAGGCCATTGTGGGCAGAGGGATTATTGTGCCAGGCAGGGCTCAGTGGATTACTATGCAGGTTCAGGGTGGCATTGTGGGCTTCCTGAACATCTATGCGCCCAATGTGGCGAGTGCTCGTGCAGAGTTTTGGTCACAGATTGTTGAGTCTTTGCCGCAGGCTGACCATTGGTGTGTAGGAGGGGACTTCAACATGTTGGAGGACCCTTCTAACAGGATAGGAGGCAGCCATGCTACTGTGCATGGAGTCGAGTTAGCAGCTTGGAAGAGGTTGTGTATGACTTTGAGGGTCTCGGATACATGGCAGCACTCTGGCTTTGTGAGGCCTCCAGCTAGTCTTGCCTTCTCTAGATCGGACCACAGAGTGGGAGGAGTGAATCTATCGAGGATAGATCGCTTCTACACTCGTGACCACTTCAATGACTTGGGGGGATCAGTGGGCATCCTGGCAGGGACATCCTTCTCGGACCATGTACCAGTGATCCTCACAGTGACAGACAGGCAGAAGAGTGGGAGCATGATGCTTCGCATCCTAGAGCAGGTCTTGTTGGACTCACCACTCAGAGAGAGGGTAGAGGCTCTCTGGACAGAGGGCACGGACAGCCAGGTTCTACCTGCAAACAGAGTGGCCTAAGGCCTAGCTCAGCTTAGCCACTTTTTTCTCCAGGAGTCTCTGGCTCGCCGGGCTGCAGCGAGAGAGGAGCAGCAGCGTCTCAGACGAGGCATTGCTTCATTACAAAGGATGCAGGAGCAGCATCCAGACAGTCCATGGTTGGAGGAGCAGTTACAGCAGGCTCGACAGAAGCTTGCTAGCACAGAGGAGAGGCGTCATGAGTTTGCCTTTCACCGATAGGCATCTCAGTGGACTCAGGTGCGTGACAAAGTGACAGGTGCTTTTTTTGAGACAGTGGGACCTCGACACTCGCATGCCAAGGTCAATCAGTTGAGGAGACCCGATGGGTCAGTTGTTTGTGAGCCCGAGGAGATGCGTGCAGTTGCTACTGACTTTTACCGTGAGTTACTGTCGGCTGAGCCTCAGTCAGAGCTGCAGGATGCATGCAGGGAGCAGGTTTGGGCAGAGATGCCTTGTCTTGTGACTGAGGAGATGCGCCAGAGGCTAGAGCTGCCACTTCAGCTTGAGGAGCTACACATGGCTCTTAGGGCCCTCCCTCGTGGTAGCTATCCAGGGCTGACTCCCAACTTTTTCTTCGAGTACTGGGACCTGCTTGGCCCAGATCTGTATAGTGCCTTTCAGTACATTTTGCACACATGAGTGATGCCTGATAGCATGCGTGAGGGCCTGATTTACCTCATTCCAAAGGAGGGTGGCTCCTTGGATGAGATTTGACAATGGCGCCTCATCACCATCCTCAACTCAGCCTACAAAATTCTTGCCAAGGCTCTGAGTTTGAGGATTCAGCCACTTTTGGAGAGCCTTATACATGGGACTCGGACAGGTTTTGTCAAGGAACGCAGTATCCTTGACAACATCTTCACTTTCTGGGAGGCTTCTGCCCTGGCACGGCTCCCTGGGGAGGACCTTGTGATTCTTCTTCTCGATTTTGAGAAGGCATACGACAAAGTTGACTGGGACCTTCTAGAGGGCACTCTACGCAGGATGGGCTTCTCAGATGCTTGGCTCAGAGAGGTGTCATCTCTATACAGACATGCTCATAGTCATGTACTCTTGGCAGGAGGTAGAGGTGATCGCTTCATGCTTACACGCTCGGTCAGAGAGTGCTGTCCTCTTGCTCCCTTCCTCTTTCTGTTCTATGCGGAGGCTATGAGCAGGTTTTTGGTGTCGAAGCAAGTTGGTCTACGAGGCTTAGCACTCCCTATTCGGGGAGATGAGCTATTGGACGTTGAATTTGCCGACGACTCAGCCTTGTACTTAGATGGCCAGAAGGCCAACCTTCACAGGTATGAGCAGACTCTGGAGACCTTCTCTTGTGCATCGGGCGCACTGATCAACTGGAGAAAGACAGTGGCTTTCTCGGTTGGCAGTGCTCCTGTGCCAGATTGGATGCCAGGAGAGGGTTTCAGGTGGATTCCCCCAGGGACTGCAGTTCGGTACTTGGGTTGTCAGGTGGGTTTGGACTTATCCCCCGAGCAGCAAATTGCTCCTCTTCTCCTGTCCATGAGGAGAAAGCTGCTACATTGAAGCTCAGCACGACTTTCGCTGGCTGGTAGAGTAGTAGTTGCCAACCAGGTGTTGTTGGCGACTATGTGGTACATCACTTCTTGCTAGATCTTTTCGAGTTCTTGTATCAGCCAGGTAGAGAGGCTGATCAGGAACTTCCTTTGGTCAGGACGTGACACTCAGATTGCCCGAGCCATGGTGGCTTGGTTGGTCATCACACTTTCTTGTTCTCAGGGAGGGCTTGGGATCATTGATCCAGCACAGCAGAGCAAAGCCCTTCTTGGGAAGTTCGTAGTCAGAGGACTTCTTCCAAGAGAGGAGCCCTGGAAGGAGTTCTTGCTGCAGAGGCTTCGTGCCAGGGTGCCTCAGTCAGGAGGCCCTTGGCAACCTTCGACCAGATGGATCTTTACAGAGATGTGCCGAGTTGGTTTGAGCAGGAGACTGGAGGACCGCTTCGCTGTGAGTTTGATTCGATCTTGGGAGCTCTTACGGCGTGGCCTAGAACAGAGACAGCCGATGTGCACGGAGGAGCGCCTACGGCAGCCCCTCGTCTGGAACCCCATGGTATAGCACTCAAAGAGGCCACTTGGTTGGTAGTCGGCCTCATGTTTCTTGGGGTCCCATGGCAGCAGGTCCAGCGCGCTCTCTAGGTGACTGGCTAGAGTTCACAGGTTTGTCAGAGGAGGTGCAGGGTTTTCAGCCACAGGGCATGAGAGGGGTGCAGAGCATGTGTCAGGACATCGCAGAGTCAGTTCCAGCTGAGTGGCTCACGCCTCTCGAGCCAGTAGCACCCCGGTGGATGGGAGCCTTCACACGACTGGAGGTTCTCATTTCAGTCAGGGCCTGCTCAGAGTCTGTCTCAACCCTGTTCTTCGAGCTTCAGGGTGGGGGACGACTACAGCGAGTTGCAGTAGAGGCCCCACAGGTAGCAGAGTGTTGTTTTCAGAGGATCCAAGTCATAGTTACCCGGAACGCGGAACGGGAACGGCGACGGGATCCCCGCGGAATGGGGGAACGGCTAGGGGTCCGGAACTAGAACGGCGCGGAACGGGAGGTTAAAAAACACCCAAATAGTGCATTTTTTAGCTCCTTGTGTTTAAATACAAGGAGTATTAGAGTGCTTTGACTCTAATACTCACAAAAAACTCGTTTTGAAGACCATTCAACCTTGCTATGACTAGATGAAGATGAGAGAGAGAGAGAGAGAGAGAGAGAGAGAGAGAGCTTGAGAGAGTGAGAGGGAGAGACTCGAGAGAGTGAGGGAGAGGGAGAGATTTGAGAGAGTGGGAGGGAGAGGAAGAGAGCTTGAAGGCTTGAAGCCTTGAGCCTTGAGAGAGTGAGTCTTGAGAGGGAGAGATCTTGAGAGTGTGAGAGGGAGAGAGCTTGACCCTTGAGGATTAGCTTGTGGAGAGAAAGGGGGAGGAGGGTGCATTTTATGAGTCCTTGAGGCCTTGCACACTTCAATTTTTCCAATTTTTGCCAAATTTGTTTGTAGCCGTTGGCCGTTCCAGGGGCATTCCGGAACATTCCGAGAGCGTTCCGGAACGTTGCGGAACGGCCATTCCGGTTTTCACTGGCCACCTGGAACATCAGACGTTCCGGGACGTTTCGGAACGTTCGGGAAGGGAACTGCCCCCCGGAACGTCGGAATGGGGGCTAGGGGGCGTTCCCCGGTAACTCTGATCCAAGTAGTGGGCATCAATGGGCGGACCTGCGTCATAGACCCTGACCCACCAGTTCTTGAGACAGGACACTGGAGGCTATGGGCTTGGGAGTGTTGTCCGTTGGCACGAGTACAGGGGGATCCTGGTGAGTGGCTATGGAGGGACCCCTTCTCTTCTGCAGACCACCCAGGAGTCCCGTTCTTTCAGTACACTGTTCGACTAGGACGTCATATACTAGCAGCACAGAGAGAGGCCCTCCCCGCTGCAGCACGTCATTGGCAAGAGGAGGGTCTCACAGTCGAGTTCTTGGCAGACTTTTGGGAGAGGTTGTGGGACTCCAAACAGCCGAGGCGAGTCACCTTGTTTCAGTGGCTGGTCGCACACAGAGCCACAGCAGTAGGGAGCTCGCTTGTGCATAGTGGTCTCTCGGCCACATGTGCAGCTTGTGACCATTTGGTGGAGAGTCAGCATCACTGTCTTTGGGACTGTCCCTCGGCCCAGCAGGTGTGGCTACGAGTTCTTCGGCTGATGCCTGCTCTCTCCACGGCTCGTCAGTACACTTGGGGGGCAGCGGCTTGGTCCACCCTCACGGGCCCGGCACTTCAGTTTGAGCTATCTTCCACCAGCAGGATGATAGTGATGCAAGGGGGGCGACCTACACTCCAGCCTACTACAGAGCTTACTCCACAGGAGTGGTGCAGTGAGAGAGAGGAGTGTTGGGAGCTCATCAGTGGCCTGACACTTTGGTTCATCTGGCGGGCCCGCTGTTTCTGCATCTTTGAGGCTCGCCCTGTTCCACCAACAGACACTGTTCGTCACTTTTGGCTAGAGCTGATCCATACTCTCAGAGGACAGCTAAAGGGACTACAGGGCAGCTCCGACCGCATACGGGAGCGCCGCGAGGCTTTCCTTCGACTCTGGCGCCCTGGGCCTTTCTACACCATAGTCCAGGGGGTGCTCAGATGGCACTACTGTCCACCTGTGTGGCTCTTCCCTCCTCCCATCTCTTGATTTAGCCTCATTGTATATATGCTGTTTTTTCATTGGGAGAGTCTCCCCATCATGCTTGTTGTAGCCCTCTCTTGCAGAGGTGGTTGTAGCCCTATGGGCAGTTTTCATTAACTAATAGAAGTATCTTTTTCTCGGAAAAAAAAAAAACCCCTTATAATCCGTCTGCTAATGGTGTGGCTGAGAGATACAATCGTACTTTATGTGAGAGAGTGCGCTGCATGTTGTCCGCCGCTAATCTTTCCCAAGAGTTTTGGGGAGAGGCATTAAAAACTGTAGTTCATATTTGCAATCGCTCTCCTAATAGTACGTTGAAAAATGACATTCCAGAGGAGGTTGGCAAACCTGCCTATTATGATCGTTTGAGAGTATTTGGCTGCGAAGCTTTTGTTCATGTACGCAATGACTTAAGAACAAAGTTTGATATGAAGTCCATTAAGGGAGTCTTCCTAGGTTATGGGAAAGAAGGTGAAATAGGCTACAGAGTGTGGTTACCACAATTTAGAAAGGTAATTCACAGCCGAGATGTAGTGTTCAATGAGGCAAAATTGCTTAAGCATGCTACAAAATCTTATTCTGACAAGAAAACAATCAGATTTCAACCTCTCGTGCCACCCATTGATGTTGAAAAAGAGCCTCATGATGCATTATCGCAAGCTGAAATTGATAATCAACCGGTTAATCTTGAGCCAGAAGAGGTAGGACATGATATTGATGCTCCTAATGAGGATGGGCAGCCACTTGAATTGGCTAAAAATGATTTTCAGCAACATGATAGAGTTGAAAATGAGTTGCCTCATGATGTAAAACCATTGCCTGAGAATGTAGATCATTGGGTACGCAGGTCAACTCGTTTAAGAAGGCAACCACAAAGATTTAATCCCTCTTTGCATCATGTAATGTTGTCAGATGAGGGTGAACCTCTTACTTATAAAGAGGCTAAGTCATGTAAGTCAAGCAGTAAGTGGAAGCTTGCAATGCAAGAGAAAATGAAATCCTTGTACGCAAATGATACTTGGAATCTTGTGCCATTGCCTAAAGGGAGAAAGGCTCTTCCTAACAAATGGGTGTACAAGATTAAGATCGTGGATGAAAAACACAAGTACAAGGCAAGATTGGTTGCAAAAAGTATATGCACACAAAGATGGAATTGATTTTCAAGAAATCTTTTCCCCTGTTGTAAAGCTTACAACGTTACGTGTCCTTTTTGCTCTCGTTGCAGTGCTTGATTTGGAATTGAATCAAATGGATATAGATAGCGAAGTACAATATCTTTGCCCTCCATTTGTCAAAGTCGCTTTCTTAGCCCAATAGTCAACCATGGCATTGTTCTTGTGGTACCAAGGGATTCCACGGAGGACATCACACCCTTCCAAAGGCGTGATATAATAGTCCTCGTTCCCTAAACACCCCTGACATTGCAAACGAAAATTGCCAATGATCGGTGTAATGGCAACATCCCGTCCGGGTGCCGATAGAACTACTTTCGCCTGTGGCCTCAACCTGTCGGGCGTAATTCCAAGTCGACACGTCAATTCAAGTGAAAAGAAGTTGGCCTTGGCTCCTCCATCAAAGAAAATGAGGGCTTCATGATCTTTCACTTTGCCCCAAGTGCGGCAAAATTTTGTACTTTCGTTCACCTGATTTGGGTCGGGCCCCACGCAATGTGGTACTAGTTCTGCTTTCATCTTTTCTTTTCTTCCGCACTCGACAGCTGCTCTGTAGCTCTCAAATTTATCTTTAGGACCTTTGGTTTATCTTCTTTTCAAGAGTTCTTGACCATCTCTTTCTGCGAGTACACGTTCTACTTTTCTACACTCGTCTGTCCTTTCGGCTTTCCTCCTGACCTGAGAGGAGAAGCAATGGCCACATGCATCACAAGTGAAACTTATCAATCGGGTAATTCTTCAAGTGTTTCGCAAGTCTCGGCTCTATCGAGTACTTGATCAATCTTTTCACAGATGTGTCAACCTGCAGTTGATGCTAGTACTCCGTTCTCGCAAAATTTTCCACCAAGAATCTGTCCAAATCTTCATTCTTTTCTTCAGTTCCTGAATCGGATTTCAACTTTTCTTTTGCCTGCCCACTGAAAGGTGTTATCTTTGCAGATTCTCCACGAGAACCCATGTGTAATCTGGGACTCTTTATGGCTTTATGCCCTGTAAGACAGAGCAATGAAGACAGGAGCGAGCGCGATGCGCGATGTATGAAGGGTGGGAGTGGCTAATGAGTCCGAGGTCGGGACACGAAGATTCTTTCACAAAAACTATGTGTGCTGCAAAAAGGATCGGATGCTCTGTAGAAGAAGAATCTTTTTGTGCTCTAATACCACTGTAATCGGCTTGGACACTCCAGTAGAGAATTCAATAGCAACACGCGAACAGAAACTTAATAATCACTGAAAGAGAGAGAGAGAGAGAGAGAGAGAGAGAGAGAGAGAGAGAGAGAGAGAGAGAGAGAGAGAGAGAGAGAGAGAGAGAGAGAGAGAGAGAATCGACACGTCCAAGCGGAGTTCCATGCCCAGAGGTATTGGCCCCAAAGACTAGCACCCCTTTCAGTATTTCTTTTGTTACATTAATCTTTGGGCAAAGTGCAATTGCCAGCAAGTGCTTTGCTCTGACTCTGCATCCAGATGCTCTGCAAAGTGATCCCCCTTGGGTCACTTATAAACATTACAAGGGATGCTAAAAGCAGAGCCTAGAAGCTGTAAATCAAAAGCAATAATCTCTCAAAAGCAACTGGCTCAAAATCTGCCAGTTAAATCAGCCAATGTGATTTGCGAAAATCCGTACAGCTTGCACGTCAGCATGCCAACGCAAATTCCGAGCAATCTACCACGTCATCAGTCCGCCAACCTGTCAGGGTGTGTGTGTCCGGGCAAAACTGCCACGTCATCAATTTGTGACACACAGCCACCAATGTCTGTTCCTTTTGTTGATGTGAATGCCCCACAAGTTCAAGGGTTTATGACTAGGCAACTAGACGAGGAGGCGTTTAGGACACAGTTGATTGCTCTGTTTTCTCGGTTGTTGTAGAATCCTAGGTTTATGGAATTTTTGCAAACGATACAAGTGTCACAGTAGACAAGGCAACTTTCCCATGTAGGAGAGCCCGTTGAGGCTCAAGCACAAGTCCCTTATGCGTCCCAGCAGGGCAAGGAGCACTCGCATGTTGCGGAGTCAGTTGGGGCTCCAAGGCAAATTCCTTTTGTCCGCGAACAAGTGGTTAGGACGCCAGTTCCACATGCTTTACCAATTCAACCAGCCACCTTTCAGAGTCCAAACGTTGGTTTAAATGGTCAAGGATCCCAAGCTTGTCTTCCTCAAAGATTGTGCATGCAATGTAGATCAACAAATAGACGGAGTGTCGAACCGTTCACCACACACGCAAGCAATGAGATCGAATCTTGTCTTCCTGATCTAAATCAATCAACTGTGGCAATTCACAATCGAAATGCCCATGCTTGATGCTCAATCTTTCTTGTGCTCTTTTTGATACTGTGTCATGCCAAGGAAGAGACATGGAATGTGACTTCCTTGAATGCAAACATTTCATCTTTTCATGAATCATCCGCATACATCCGTGCTCATTCATGAGTGAATCGTGCTCAACGTACAATATGGCATGCCTGTGAAAAGGGATCACGTAAGGATGGTGACTAAAATAAAGGAAAGCATCACGAATGAAACACTCGAACAACGCGTGCTGACTAATCATTCGAACACACAGTACTTCCTGTGGGGGTTCCTTGGGCCTAGGCTCGAGAGCCAAGATCAGCTCTTCGTGGTTGGTTGAATCTTCTTGTGGGGGTTCTTTCAACCTCGACTCGAGAGCCAAGATCGGTTCTTCGTGATTGATCGAATCTGCAATGAGGTTAGCTTCACTAGAAAAAGCATCAACTAACCCATCATTCTTGTGAACAATCACATCTTTTTCTTGGAAATTATCATACTCGTGAGAAATCACACCTTGATCATGCAAATCATCATGCTTGTGAGAAATCACATCTTGATCATCATGCAAATCATCATGCTTGTCCTTATCATCCAAATCATCATGCTCATGATCGTCCCAAATCATCATGCTTATCATCATGCAAATCCTGTGTGTCTTGCTTTGGAGAAGAAGAGACCGAGAGAGTCTCCTTCTCCTGAATCTCTTGCATTTGTGCCTGAACTTAAGAAAAGAGTCGAAACATCTCCTTCATGTGTCGGTCGTTCATTGCTTTTCTTGCTTTGTTCTCACAATCCATTTCTGCTTTCCTTTCTTCGAGCTCACGCGCTATGGCCGCCATTCTTTCTTCGTATTCACGATCTATGGTTGCCCTTCTTTCTGTTGTTCTTGCTTTGCGCACGCGCTCCAAGGCAACACGTTGCGCTTCTCATTCTATCCTCCTCATCTTGTCGAAAGCCTCCATAGGAGCTAGTGCAATCCTTGGCGTAGATGGGGAAGAGGGAGGGTCGAAAAAACCTCCTGGTGGTAAAACCTCTTCTTCGCCACTCCCATGGTCACCACCTTCATGCCAAGTATCCATTCTGCTTCGGGTGATGACCATCCACTGAAGTCTTGGGTTCTTAAGTTCACGAGGAACTTGGGTTCTTGTGGGTCTTGGTTCTTGGGTTTTTGGGGGTCTTGAGTTCTTGAGGTTCTTGAGGGTCTTGAGGTTCTTGAGGTTCTTCTTTAGCTGGCAATCTGTGTTAGAGAGGATCTTCTCTTCACCCAAGTTCTACTCTTTTCCGCGGGCGCACCCCTTGGCGGCCTTGCGCTCACACCAAGGTTGCTTTTTTCCACCTCACGTCGATTGGCCGGCCGCTAAGTGCACGGTCCGCTCTCAATGAGTGAAAAGAAGCACAAGGGGAGGCTAGACAAGCCCTTCTTTCTTGGGTTTCCTATAACTCTTCAAAAACACGATTAGGAATCGACACGCCCAAGTAGACTTGGGTTACGTGCGACCTCAACAAGTGAAAAAAACTATGTGGTTCTTTCCTTGAGTGATACAGAACACTGCCAACGCTCTGATACCAATGTAAGGTGCAGCGGAAGTGAATGTTGAACTTTGCTCAAGATGAGTGCTCCAAAGTCCAAACTATGCTCAAGGGTTCCTTTTACTTACGGAAGGGAGAGCCTTCCGTTCCTTTAGTGAGAGAGTGCAATGGACACAAACAAAGTGGATGAACACTATAAATAAAGGTGCTGAGACTGAGAGATAGAGAGAAGAGAATACGACACCAGAAAGTTGTCAAACCCCTCCTCCAAAGGCCCCACTCTCTATGGCGAGAGCGGTCTACTTATGATTGCACAAATCTCTACAATGCTTGGACTTGCCGACGATGTCGACGACGATGAGGATGACGACGAGACGGATTGAAATCGAAAAATGCCAATGACTGAAATCTGCAAATCTTTATCTACTGAATTCTAACTCTATGTCGATGACGATGTCGATGGCGACGATGCGGCGACGACGCGCTGAAAACGCAGATGCTGAAATCTGCATTTTCCGGGCTGAAACTGCAAACTTCGCGAAATCTGACCGTGCGGCGAGGATCTGCTGCGCTAAGGTGAGATCTGCGAGGTTCGGGACTCGTTCTGCGGGTTCTAACTGCTGAAAACTGAAAACGCTGGTCTATGGGCTGATTCTGTCGCAAAGATCTGGAAAAACGCTGAGGGTGTCAGGCTGATGCAAAAACGCTAGGGCTGATTTGGGCTCTGCTATGGAAATCTGCTAACGCTAGGGAGTCTGCCGTGTCTTGCTGTGGGTCTGTTGTGCCTTGCTGTGGATCTGCTAATCTGCAATGCAAAACGCCAAGGCTGAATTGGGATGTCCTTGAAGAAAACGCTAGGTCAAGTGCTTGGGGGGTCTTGCTGAGTAGGTGCCTGTTGAACCGAAGCTCCTGCTGCCTCTTCTGCCAGAAAGTGCTAGCGCTAGGTTTCTATATATACAAGTTTAGCAAAATTGCCCTACCTAGTTTCCAACAAAAGTCACTTAAAAATAATAAGTGAAAAATGTCAAAAATAGGGAAAATAGGTCTATGCACTGTAAAAATGCTACTGATTGGTTCTGACAGTAATCTGATGATCATGTTGTGTGCAACCAGAGGATATGCATCTAACCGAAGTGTCTGGACATGCACGGTCTGTGGAGAGACTCAAAAGTGCCAGATCACTTCCTATTCTAGACTGACTTGACTGAATTGAACCCTGGTCATGCTGTAGCTTGTCCACGGACACATAGGGTTGGATGTGTCACGTGACACAATACATCTTGGGTATTTCGGAGTGGATGCGTGTTTCAAAGCATGGCTGGTTATGCGCCTCGAAACCAGAAATATATGCAAAGAACAATCTTTAGGGGTATGCAAGGCATGATGCCAAACCCCATGTATGGTAACGTTGGCATGCAACAAGGGATTCGGTGCAATCAGGGCCACTTTGGAGTGCCACAGGGCATTTTGGCATGGCTGGGTATTCCGACCAGTGATGCACAATGTCAATGGCCAAGGGGCACCGATGATCACTATTACAGTGCCCATGTTGCAGACAATTCCCTATGATAATTTGGGAGCATTGGAAAATCCAAAAGTATACAAAGAAGGTGGTGCAGCTTTGAAGTTTGATACTTTCAGTGGCTTTGAGGATAAGGCAAAGGCTCTTACTTTCCTCCAGCCGTTTGATACAGCTTATGCACGGGGGAATTTTACAGAGGCCTCCAAGGTCAGGAAGGCTGCCACTTTCTTGAAAGGAAATGCGCGTTCATGGTGGATGACTTTGTTGATGCAAGGACAAGCACCTGCCACATGGGTTTACTTCAAGCAAATGTTTGCATCTACATGGTTGTCAAGTAAATTTGAAGCCGATGTCATGATGGATTGGCACCAACTCAATGCGGCTACTTGCAAAAGCTTAGAGGAGTATGACTGGAAGTTAAGCGTTGCTTTCAGTAACTTCCTACATGTTTGTGCCATTGATAGAGCAGATAGAGAAGTATTGTTGTGGGCTGCCTAAAGGGCTCAGGAATTACTGTATAAAGCTTATGGAAGTTGCCAACACTGGTCATGCCTCGTTGAAGGGAGAAGACAATGGATTCCAAGGTAACTTGAAAGGGGGTCTGTCAAAGAAAAATTCAACAAAGAGGTCCTTTGCAAAAGCGACTTCTGAAGCTTCTCAAGGGTCAGGAAACACAGAGAAGGCTAGAGACTCGGCCGAGTCTTCTCGAGGATAGGCCAAACGAAAGAAAAGTTAAGGGAAAAGTTGCAAGACGTTATTTCGTGACGTTCAAAAAATATCCACCTATGGATGCAAAGTGGATGGAAGAAAGTGAACTGATAGAGTCACCGAATGTATTGTAGTTTTACCTTAAAGCTTTTGGTTTATAACCCACGTATTCTCCAACTCAGATCACTTCAGTAGAGCAAAGGTCAAAGGGCAAGCTTGACATGTCTCAAAAGAGGGGTAATGCTGGAACTAGCACTTCACATGTACTTAAGGATTCAGTGCAATAGAAGTGTACATTGTTTGACAAAAGTATGAAGGTCTCATTAATTCATTTGTACACATGTTTGATATTCTTTCTTGCGGATACATGCAGTGATAAAAGGGATGCTAACCACACTAAATCATGTATGGCATGTATAGGATGCATGCAATCAAGGGCGTTTGTGATTTCAAGAGGGGGGTATGTCACGAGACTGTGACAACCACTATATATATTTGTTGGTTTCTTTCCCTTGATTTTTATTTGGCTGATCGGCAGAGGAATCTGACTAGTAAAGAAGTGGCTAGGCTTAGTTAAAGTCATTTAGGCCCCTCGGCAAAACTTCATAAGTTGGTGGGAACAGGACACATGGCAACAGGAGAGCAACCTGCACGTCAACTCTCAAGTTCCAAAAGTCCCTCCCAAGAGGGGACGCCCAGTTTTGAGTAAGGGCTGATTACTTCATGTGAATATTGTGTGTGTGAGTAGTGGGTGCAGGCAATCGCAGCTTTAATGGAAAGCTTGTCTTCTCCCTTGTCTCATGCAGCGCGATGATTTGCTCTCACGCATCTCTCTGCCCCCTTTGCACATATGGTAATGCCCCTCTAGTTGGGCTTCTCAAATGACCATGTGCAGTTCGAGGGGTTTTATGCATGTTTGCTAAGGCAAGAGCCTTCTGCACGGGAATCGGATTAGCTAATTGCTAATCTGCCACGGGTACGCATAGTTCGATCGCAAAGGACTACGAAAACGGAGAGTTTTCTCGCGTGAAAACTCGTCCGATTTAAAAGGGAACTGTCCCATTGCCTACGGGAGCCTCTGAGACACGCGTAGACGTGTTTGCTCCGCTCAAAATATTGCAAAACAGAAAATTACAGCCTGCTGTGTTTTTCTGCAGGTTTAGGGTTTCGCACCTAAACGGTAAGATATCGCCAGAGGAGCCTCGGGAAAGCTTTGGGTGGTTGTACTAGACAATTCAGAGAGATTTCCCGGGAGGAATCTTGTCAAATTCAAAGGGCAAGTGACCCTACAGGAGCGGGAGCTCGAGGGCTATCTACAGGAGTGATTGGCACGCGAATCGGAGCACAAAATAAAGAGTTACAGCTTGCTGTAAATTTTTGCAGGTTTAGAGCTTTGGCCAGTTTTGATGCTTACTAGTCCCAGGAGCTTCGAGGAAGGTAGGGAGTCACCGAACAGGTGTTTTGGTACAAATTGGAGGCCAAAAACAAAGATTGCAACGTGCTGTAATTTCTCGCCAGGTTTTGTAAAGTACTCTAAAGTGCGTCGAAATTCACCGTTTACTTGGGATTTTGTTCGTGGAGACTTCTACTGTGGCTATGCTATAGAAATTGGGTTAGAGTAGGGGGATTTCAACCCGATAAAAGTGGGACAGCTTGTAGAAGTTTACAAGTTTTTTCTCAAGTGTAATAAGATTAAAGAAATACCGAAAGGGGCACCACTCTTTGGGGCCAACAGGGTGTCGTTGTCTGTTTGGAAGCACTCCAACTAACAAGCTGTGTGTTTGTTTAAAGCGTTAAATTCCATTCACACGTTTATTCGTGAAGTTCCCCTGTGTCATAAAGTTTAAAAGAGTAAACATTGGGTGAAAGCTTAAGTCTACCGCCCTACAAGCTGATTTCAATCTCCTCTGTCTCTTCCACTTCGGGTTGTTCCTCTAGCTCCCTTTCTACTGACACTTCACTTGAAAGGTCTCCATAGACTCACATGAAATGCATTATGAATCTTCCAAGTATCTGGTAACTTCAGCCCGAAGGATATATCATTGATATTCTCTTGAATCCGAAAAGGACCATAGTATCGCATACCTAGCTTTGGAAAAAGACGCTCCTCACCCTTTGGTTTCCGTAGGAGAGCCTCCCGTATCTTGGCAAGAGCAGTGTCGAGATCCAGTGTGTGTTGATCTGCTTCAAAAATCTTATCTTTGGTGCTCAGAATAGGTGGAACCTTCTTGAAACCCTCGATAATCTCAAATAGTGCCTTCCCCGTAGACGTACAAACCATGTTGTTGTAGGCAAACTCCACCAAGGGCAAATACTTCTCCCATTGAGTCTTCTGATAAAAAATGTATGACTTTAACAAGTCCAATACCCCTGAATTGGCTACTCCAATTGCCCATCTGTCTGTGGGTGGGAACGAGGACAAGAATTGTAGCCGTGTGCCAATATTCTCCGGGATTGACCTCCAAAACAAGCTCGTAAAGCTGGGATCTCTATTTGAAACCATAGACTCGGGCATACCATGTAATCGAAAAATCTGCGAGGCAAACAGCTTAGCCAAATGATCTCCTTTAATTGTCTTCTTTACTAGAATGAAGTGAGCCGTTTTGTTGAATCGGCCGATGACTGAACAAATGCCATCATGCCCACTCTGAGTCTTGGGAAGATAAAAAATGAAATCCATTGCTATCCTCTCCCAAGGTCGGCTATGAATAGCTAGAGGTTGTAGTAGATCTGGTGCCTTACGCATGTCAAGTTGGCATACTAAGCAACTACAAACAACAAACTCATCCACATCCTTTTTGAGACTCGGTCGATAGAAATACTGCTCCAAACCTTTCAAAGTTGTGTCTATGCTAAGATGGCCCGAAAAAGGTGGACAGTGCCACTCTGTCGAAACCTTGTTCCTCAACCCCTGAGTAACAGTCAACATGGTTTTCCACATCAAATAGCCTTCCTTTAGAGAATAACCTGCAATTGTCTCCCCACTCTGTAACCAGTCAACAATGTCTACAAAATCTAGATCCGTGGCGTATTGGTCAACCATATCCTCGAAGCTCTAATGGTGAATCGCCGAAATAGTTAAAATTTGTGGCTTGCAAGACAATGTTTCTACCACCAAGTTCTTCTTCCCTTTAACATGGACGATCTCAAAGTGAAACTGCAAAAATATATTTGCCCATCTTATCTGTTTGTCCTAAAGTTGTTTCAAGGACAAGAAGTATCGCAAACTCTCGTGGTCGGTGAACGCTATAAAATCGGCTCCGAGTAGAAAATGACACCACTAAGTAAGAGCATGGATGATTGTCAATAGATCTTTCTTGTAAATCTATGCAAGCTGCTCTGGTCTCGAGAACATTTAATTGTCATAAGCTAGAACATGGCCCTCCTGCATTAATTTCGCTCCCAGACTACGACCACATGCATCACAATAAACCTCAAATGGCTTTTACAAATCTCGTAGTACCAACACCGGACCAGTTGTTAACTTCTCTTATAGAGTCTTAAATGCGGCAATCTCAGATGGCCCCCAAGAAAAAGAAACTCCTTTCTATGTCAGAATGCGTAACAGAGAAGCAATCTCCGTAAACTTTAAAATGAACCGCCAGTAATACGAGCACAAACCCAGAAAGCTTCGAGCTTCATGTACATTCTTGAAATCTAGCCAATCTTGAATGGTTTCGACTTTGGTGGAGTCCATTTTTACACCCTCGTCAGACAGAGACAATGTGTTGCTGGCTTTGCACGGCCTTCAGACATCCTCTCTTTTTCTAGATCCAACCACAGAGTACGCGGAGTGGATCTATCCAAGATAGATCGCTTCTATGTTAGTGTGCACTTTTGTGACTTGGGTGGTTAGTTTTCATTTTGGCAAGGAACACTGTCACGAGACGGGCACCACATGCCAACGGAAAAGAATAGACTGAGCAACTTTAAGCACTTCAAATAACAACTAGACAGAAAGAGATGCATGACACGAGACAGGAGTGGCGCAGTTTCACCAAAGGGAGCACTGGCCCCAAACGTTGGCACCCTTTCGGTATTTCTTTATGTTGCTTCAACTCAATACAACGCCGATACTCCAATCCCTGCAGCTTCACGCAAAAGCATGCTAGAGAATGAGCCCTTGGCTCATATTTAAAGGCCCTTGGCCATGAAAAGCAATTACATGGAAAGCTTCAAACTCAAAAGCATGTGGTCCCAAAATCAACCCAACGTAATTTACGAAAATCCACACAATTGCCACGTCATCAACGAAGGTGCCACGTCAGCATGTCAATGGATTTTGAGGGTTGTCCGTACAGATGCCACGTTATCATCTTCTTTGCTTTGTGTATGTGTGTGTTGGCTCTGCTTTAACTTTAATGCCTTTAGGTCCCTTGGGCCCCATCTGACAGGGTCCCATAAGTTGGTAGGACTTCTTCTTCTTCTTCTTTTGCTCTTAGGGTTTAAGCCCCTCTGCCGGGATCTGCACGTTGGCTTTGTTCTTCAGTGGCTTGCACGTCAACAATTTGTGGCATCCCCCCTTCTTGAAAGAAAGTAATTGTCCGCGATTACAGCATATCTGCAAAACAACTCAAGTTAGCTCAAAAATTGTCATTCCGAGGGACAATCAGTTTTCTCAATCGAGATTGGAGCTCTTGATATCCTGGGTCGTTGGCTTCCCAAAAAAATATCATCCGATAAGGAGTCTCATAAACGGTGATGCTAGTCCAAAGGTGTATCGCTCGCACTGGTCCTCCAAGGAAATGAACTTAAAGAAGGACACTCGAAGATAAGACGTCGAGAAACCTTTGGTTATAGTCATCCATGGTCTCTGTGGCAAGCATTTTCAAGTTGCTCCATTCTGCCAAGATCCAGACTTCAAAGAGAGAAGCCATATAGCTGCGGGCAAATATTGTCTTGAAAGCTTGTCAGGTCCTTGGAGCATGCGGTTGTGTCGTGATGTAACTCCACCATTGCATCGCATTATCTTTAAGAAATCCCGCTGCTCGAGAAATCTTGGATTCTTTTGTATAGTTCCTTAAAGCATAGATGTTGTCGAATTGTTTTAGGACCTGCAATGCTTTCTTCTCATCTTTCATCCCGGAAAAGGTGAAAAATTTGATTGTTGTGCCGCCATCCTTAAAATCTCTTGGTTGGTTAGGTGCGTATCCCGAGTATGGATAATAAGGGTATCCATATGGGCTCCGACCATTGTAGCCTAGTGGCGGTGGTGGGGGAGGTGGAGGTGGTGGGGGAGGTGGGCAAAGGCGGTTGCACTGGATCAATGCAGATGGCTGCACCATATTCCAGAAGACTCCCCCGATCGGAACAGACGGCTGGGAAGGTTGCCAATTGGAAGCTCTCGTACTTTCTAGTGCCAAACGAGGAGGTACCACCTAGGGCATCAAAGGAGGTAACGTGTAATTTAGAAACTGTTGAAAACTTTGCAGCATCGAGAGATTCTGTTGAGGATGCCGCGAAAGAATGTTGCGAAGCTGGTCGAGGAGAAACTCCAAGTATTCTGCCGAATCCATGAATGCCGTCCGATGCGCGCTCCCGTCTTCATCTGTCTTACAGGGCATAAGCCCTAAGGAACCCAAGACAGAGCGATGGAGTAAGGGTGGAAGTGGCTAATAAGTCCGGAGTCAAGACACGAAGATTCTTTAGTAAAATTCCCTGTGAAACTACGAAGCGCCATCTTGATCTGTCTGCGCTTTAGTAGCACCGGTATGCTTTCAGGAAAGCACAAGCTTGAAGCTCTGATACCACTTTCACGAGACGGGCACTACGTGCCAATGGAAAAGAACAAACTGAGCAACTTTAAGCACTTCAAATAACAACTAGACAGAAAGAGATGCACGACACGAAACGGGAGTGGTAGAGTTCCACCCCAAGAGAGCATTGGCCCCAAACGTAGGCGCCCCTTTCGGTATTTCTTTATGTTGCTTCAACTCAGTACAACACCAGTACTCCAATCCTTGTACCTTCACGCAGAAACATGCCAGAGAATGAGCCCTTGGTGCATATTTAAAGGCCCTTGGCCATGAAAAGCAGTTACATGAAAAGCTTCAAACTCAAAAGCATCTGGTCCCAAAATCAACCCAGCATAATTTACGAAAATCCGTATAATTGCCATGTCATCAACGCAAAACGCAGGAATCCGTAAAGGTGCCACGTCAAGATGTCAACGGTTTTGCGGGTTGTTCATACAACTGCCACATCATCATCTTCTACGCTTTTTGTGTGTGTGTGTGTGTGTGTGTGTGTGTGTGTGTGTGTGTGTGTGTGTGTGTGTGTGTGTGTGTGTGTGTGGCCCCGCTTTAATTTTAATGCCTTTAGGTCCCTTTGGCCCCATCAGACGGGGTCCCATAAGTTGGTAGGACTTCTTCTTCTTCTTCTTCTTAGGGTTTAGGCCCCTCGGCCGAGATCTGCAAGTTGGCTCCGTTCTTTAGTGTGTTGACACATCAGCAGTTTGTGACAGCTACCTCTTTGATCACGCGTCAGTGATCCTTACTCTAGCCAACAAGGAGAGGAGTGACAATGTCATGATACGCATCCCTGAGAGGATTTTGCTAGATACAAATCTCAAAGAGCAAGTGGTTACACCGTGGACCGAGAGTCTGGATACACAGGGAGACGTTGATGCTAGAGTGGCCAATAGCCTAAGGAAGCTTAGTTGTTTCTTCCTCCGGGAGTCGGCAGCACAATTGGTTGCAGCTCGAGAGGAGAAGCGACTACGTCGGGCATTGCTTCCTTCTAGAGGATGCAGGAGCGTCACCCAAGCAGTCCCTGGATGGAGGACGAGAAAGGAGCTGATCGCCATTGAGGAGCAATGCCATGAGTTTGCCTAACACCAACCGACATCTTAGTGGACCTAGGCGGGCGACACAGTTATTGGAGAGTTTTTTGAGACGATGGACCCACGTGCGCAGTCCAGTGTTTGCCAATTGAGGAGACAAGATGGGACAATTGCCACAGAGCCTGAGAACATGCGGGCGGTAGCTACTGACTTTTACTGAGAGCTGCTCTCAACTAAGACCGCATGGATGCATGCAAAGAGCAGGTGTGGACATAGATGTCGTGCCTCGTCACTTAGGAGATGCAACAGATGCTTGAGAGCACTCCCTCGTGGTAGTTGCCCAGGAGAGGATGGTTTGACTCCTAGCGTTTTCTTGGAGTATTAGGAGGTGCTTGGACAGGACCTATGTAGTGCATACAACCACATTTCGCACACTGGGGAGATGCCTAATAGCATGAGCAAGGGTTTGATCTACCTCATCCCCAAGGAGGGAGGAATCTCCTGATGAGATTCGGCAGTGGCGTTCCATCATTATTCTCAACTCAGCCTACAAAATTCTTGCAAAGGCTCCAAGGTTGAGAATTTAATCACTACTTGAGAACATCATGCATTAGAATCATATGGGCTTTGTCAAGGAGCGTAGTATCCTTGACAACATCTTCACCTTTTGAGAGGCGTCTGCCCTCGCCTGCCTGCGAGGAGAGGATCTTGTGGTGCTTCTTCTCTACTTTGAGAAGGCCTACGACAGAGTTGACTGGGACTTCTTGGAGAGCACTTTGCGCAGGATGGGTTTTTCAGATGCATGGATCAGACATATCTGCTCTTTACACATGTGCTCATAGTCAGATGTTGCTAGCAGGAGGTCGAGGGGAATGCTTCATGCTTACACACTCAGTACGGCAGGGCTGCCCTCTTGCCCCCTTCCTATTTCCTTTCTATGCAAAGACGAAGAGCAAATTTTTGGCCTCACACGAGGTTGTTTTGTGTAACCTACAGTTACCCATTCAGGAAGAGGAGCTTCTAGACGCTAAGTTTGTTGATGACTCAAGCATGTTTTTGAAGGGCAATTTGCACAAGTGTGAGAAGGCTTTGAAGATGTTTTGTTGTGCATCGGGAGCATGGATCAACTGGCGAAAGACAATTGTTTTTTGGGTTGGTGATGCTTCCACACCTGCCTGGAAGCCTGGAGAAGGGCTTTCGTTGGATCCCTCCAGGGACGCCCCTTCGCTACTTGCGTTGCCAAGTTGCCTTGGACTTGTCACCATAGCAACAGACTGCCCCCCTCCTCCTAGCCATAGTAACAAGAAACAGCGTTTCGGAAGCTCGAAACAGAAAAGCCTTTTCTGACCGGAAGAAACTCCGTTTCGAACCTTTTGTTTTTTAAGGGTCAATTTGAAGGGAGAAGGCAAGGGCTTGAGCGCCTGCTCCAGACTAAGGAGCTACAAGAGGCCCTTAGGGCACTCCCGAGGGGTAGTTGCCCAAGGGAGGATCGGTTATCTCTGAGTTTCTTCTTGGAGTGCTGGGAGGTGCTTGATCGAGACCTTTGTAGTGCCTACCAACACATTTTACACACTGTGGAGATGCCTGACATCATGTTTCTTGTAGACCATAGGTTCAAGGTTGGTAGACCATAGGTTGAGGGTTTCGAGTTTTTGTCATATAAATTCTGAAGTTTTGTAGAATATGAAACTATGATCATTAACTTATCTTTCTAGGCTTCTTGTTTTAAGTATTATATTGGTTATTTTAATAGATTAAAAACCTCGTTTTGTAGAATATGAAACTATGCTCCTAACCATCAAGAGGAAGCTATTACGTTTGAGCTCGGCAAGACTTTCTCTGGCAGGGCTGTTGTGGCCAACCAATTTCTTTTGACCACCATGTGGTACATCACATCTTGCTGGGTCTTCTCGAGTTTTTGTATCAGCCAACTAGAGAGGCTGATCAGAAAACTTTTTGTGGATAGGGAGAGATGGAGACGGCTCAGGCCAAAGTCTCCTGGTAGGTCATCACCTTACCTTGCTCTCAGGGGGATTGGATATCATCGATCCACCACGGCAAAGTAGAGCCCTCCTTGGGAAGCTCATTGAAGGTGACATCTAACTGCTGTATAAACTCAAGGGCTCAATCGGTGTCCTGATAGCCTGAAAACGTCTGGGCCTGGACCCCTTCCTTGAACTCCTTGGTCTTCTTGCTCATCTATTCATTGTGAGAAGAGGATGAGCTCTCCTCATCTGAACTGCTAGATAGTCTCCCATGCCTTCTAAACGTTTTCAAAAATCTGCTTTTCTTTCTTTCCTTGCTTTTTCTTCGCTTCTTCCCTCTTTTCTCATCCTCACGAGAGCTAGAGGACTAAAAACTGTCAGAACTCTCTGAAAAGAGAAAAATCTGGGTCATCCTCGAAACGAACACGCTTCTTGGATTTGCTTGCCACCTCAAAAGTCGACTTCCGACCCAAATAACCGGGGAAATCCGCAGATTTCCTCTTCTTCCGAGAGTGCTTCAAGCCTTTCATTATCTGGTTCATCTTCTTGTCAAGAGCTCTCTCCAACTCATCCTGCAAGTACAATTTCCGCTTTTTTGCACTCCTCTGTCCTTTCAGTTTTCTTCTTGACCTGAGAGGAGAATCAATGGCCTCTCACCATCTCGTGTGAATCTCATCCATTGGGTAAGTCTTCAGATGCTTCACATATTGTGGGTTCCGGGAGTACTTCATCAATCTTTTCACACGTGTCAACCTGCAGTTGACGTTCGTACTCTGCTCTCGCAAACTTCCCGGCCGAAAGTTTTTCCAATTCTTCATTCTTTTCTTCAGTTTCCGCACCGGGTTTCAACTCTTCTTCACCTCCCCTCTAAGAGTTGTTGTCTCCGTCAGATTCTCCGTGAGAATCCATGTGTGGTCCTTGGTTCTTTATGGCCTATGCCCCTAAAGACGAAGCGATGAAGACGGGAGCACACCCAATGCGCGATGGACTAAGAGTGGGAGTGGCTAATAAGTCCGGGGTAGGGACACAAAGATTCTTCGACAAACAAAATCTTGACTGGACTGTCAAATTCTCCTCAAGAACCTGTGCGCTCTGTAGAAGGGATCGGATCCTCCGTAGAAGAAGAATCTTTATGAGCTAAGATACCACTGTTACAGGCTTGGCGAGAAAACAATAGCAACACCCAAACAGAAAATGCAAAATCACTGAACTTTGAGAGAGAGAGAGAGAGAGTCGACATAGCACGGCGGAATTCCGCACCCACAAGCACCGGTCCCAAAGTTGGTGCCCCTTTCAGTATTTCTTTATTATTATACTCTCACTAATACAACTCCCAAGGCTCCTCTACTCTCACTCGCGCCCACATGGCCTGGAGGAGGGTGAGGCCCTGGGGCTCTTTTAAACTTACAAGGGATGCCCAAAAGCACTTCTCTCAAAAGCATTAAACCCCAAAAGCATCTGGATCCAAAAGCTAGCGTTGAAAACAGCCAAATCTTCCAGCATAATTTGCGAAAATTCGTACAGAATTCCATGTGGCGCAACCAACGCAATTCGCAGAAATTCCGTACAACAATTGCCACATCAGCATCCGTATTGTTCGCCATGTCGGCATCAAGGGGTTTTACGAAATTTATGAGTCCAAGCTTTGGGTTTTTAGGGCTTTAGGCTCCTCGCCGGTGCTCCATAAGTTCTTTCAGTTGGTTGGCTCAGTTTCTCTTGTCCACTCGGCCATTTCTCTTCCAGTTGGGTATGCCACAATATCACTTTGTGACACGGCTCCCAGGTAGATGGGGGCCTTTACTCTCCTTGAGGTCCTCATCGCAGTTCGGGCCTACTCCGACTCAAGCCTTAACATGTTCTTCGAGGTTCAGCGAGAAGGTCGCCTCCACAGAATTGCTACAAAGGCACCAGAGGTAGCAGAGTGTTGCTTTCAGCGGATTCAAGTTGTGGGCACCAGAGGGAGGATATGTGTGCTTGATCCCGACCCGACAGATCTTGGGGCTGGGCATTAGAGGCTCTGGGCTTGGGAGAGTCGCCCTTTGTCACGAGTGCAGTGGGACCCTAGGGAGTAGTTTTGGCGAGACCTTTTTGCTTCAGTTGATCACCCACGGTCTACGCCACATTTTGGCTTCTTGGAGAGAGGCCCATCCTGTTATACAGCAAATCACTGGTAGTAGGAGTGTCTCAGAGCTGAGTTCTTGACAGACTTTTGAGAGCGCTCATGGAGCAATAAACAGCCAAGGAGAGTTCGAGTAGCTTGTCACCCACCGAGTTACGGCAACGGGGAGTTGGTTGGTCTACAGTGGCCATCAGGCGTGTTGTGCCGCGTATCACTTCCCACTTGAGTCATAGAGGCACTGTCTATGGGACTACCCCATGAAGCAGCAGGTTTGGCTTAGAATTCTTCAGTTGATGCCAACCCTATTGTCAGCTAGTCAGTACACTTAGGGTGTTGCTGCTTGGTCCACCCTCACGGGCCCAGTACTTCGCTTTGAGTTATTCTCAGCTAGTAGGATGATTGTGATACAAGAGGGCCAGCCCACACTCCAGCCTGTCACAGAGATCACACCCTAGGAGTGGAGCAGTGATAGAGAGCTTTGCTGGGAGCTTATTTGTAGCCTGACTCTCTGGTTCATACGGAGAGCCCGTTGCTTCCGCATCTTCAAGGCCCGCCCCATCCCACCGGTACAGACTATACGAGATATATGGCTAGAGCTGATCCACACAATTCAAGGTCAATTCGAGAGGCTACAAGGCAGCTCCAACCATATGCGGGAGCTCCGCGAGGCATTTCTACGACTTTGGTGTCCCAAGGCCTTTCTACATTATGGTCCATGGGGCTCCTAGATGGCACTACCGGCCACCTGTGTGGTTGTTTCTTCCTCCCATATCTTGATTTAGCCGTCATTGTACGTATCTCATTTTTTCATTGGGAAAGTCTTTCCTCATGCTGACGTAGCCCCCCCTCCCATTGGGGTAATTTGTAGCCTAATGGGCAGTGTTATTAACTAATAGAAGGATCTTTTTCTTGGGGAGGGAAAAAAAACATGTAGAACCCTGTAGCCTATCCAGTATATCATCGATCCTTGGTATTGGAAACCTATTCTTGATGGTGATCTTGTTGAGAGTTGTGTAGTCAATGCACATTCTCCAAGATCCCTCTTTCTTCGATACCAGCAACACTGGCGAACAAAAGGTGATGTATTGGGCTGAATTAGACCCTTCTCTAGAAGCTCTTTCACTTGGTTCATAATTTTTTGGCTCTGCTAACTCAGTAAGGTGGCCGCTTCGGTGGCGTGCTATCAAGAATCAAATGAATGGTGTGATCTTCACGTCGTTGAGGAGGTAAATCTCCCAGTAAAGCCTTCAAAGAGGCAATAGGCTTGAGCGTGCAAAAACTCTTGTCGTTCTTTCTCAAGGTCGAACAAATTTGATGTTTTATTGTCATTTAACTCATGCAAGTAGATCGAGTAAACAAACAAACTGGATTTCATTAATTTTGAAATGGCCGAAGCCAATACAAGTGGACTGACTCGCCCTTTAATTTTACATCAAGCACTATATCTCTACACTTCTCATTCTTCAATGTCGCTCTTCTCACCTTGTGATCGACCACTATTCCGTCCTTATGGAACCGGGGGATTCCCAAAAGGACGTCACTCCCTTCCAAAGGCATGATATAAAAGTCCTCGTGCCCTAGATACCCCTGACCATGCAATCGAAGTTTGCCTATGACAAGTGTAATGGCAACATCCCGTCCTGGTGCCGCTAGAACTGCATTGGCTAGCGGTTGCATTTTGTCGGGCATAATCCCAAGTTGAGCCGCCAATTCAGTCGAGAAAAAGTTGACATTGGATCCTTTGTCAAAGAAGATGAGGACTTCTTGATCGCGTACTTTTCCCCATGCTCTACAGAGCTCCATACTTTCATCCATTTTTGCCAGGTCGGTCCCCACAAAATCTGCTACCAATCCTACTTTTGTCTTGCCTTTCTTTGCTCGCTCCTTCACAGCTCTCGAACTCTCTGACTTGTTCTCTGTCTGATCACTAGACGCTTTGTTGGGGCACTTGGCAAGCACATGCCCTTGTTCCCCGCATCCGTAACACTTGCTCTCTTTGTAATTCTCGGCACACTGCTTTGTTGACAACCGAGAGCCCGAAGGTTTCTTTTTTTTTTGCTTACCCTTCTTGTTACGTTGTTCGATTCTTATCCGGTCTGGACTACCACAAGCCTATCTATAGGGTAAGTAAGAGTATCTGTGTGCATTGCAAACCCTTGCTTGGCATGTCCCACAAGCCGCTACATGGACTCGGACTTCTCCTGCAAACAATAACTCCGAAGGGGGGGGGGAGAGAGCGAGCGGCGGGGGCTATGCGGCAGTGCGCACAGAGACGAGCTGACGGGGAGGGGACAGCAAGCGTAGGAGGGGGTGAGAGCACTGGCGATGGCGAGCGAAAGGGGGGGGGTAGCCCAGCAACAGTGAGCTCACGAGTGGGTTGAGTTCCACGTCTTGTTTGGATTTTGATTGAGATTTTGAATATTGTTTGAAAGCTATTTGGAATATTTTATATCTGTTTTGTGTTGGGTTAAAGGCCTAAATAACCCCTCTTTGTACATTTTTATACTTTGTCCAGGTTCAATATGAACCTGGACACATTTTTTAAACGTCACTTATAATAAAAGTGGGAAAATCCAAAACTCACTTATTGAGTTTTCCCCAAAAACGTGAGCTCTCTCTCTCTCCCTCTTCATTCTGCTAGCGCTTCCCTTCTACAGCACAGTGCCTCCGCTTCGGGCCTCAAGGCCTGCACATCTTCGCGTGCTCTATCACTTGCACACACCGCCACGCGCTCATCAACTGGTATCAGAGCCCAATTAGGGTTTGCTCCCAAACCTGCAAACGCTTATTTTCAGCCAAGGAGGTCAACTTTCACACGAGATTTTGCAATTTCATCGCCAAAGGACTAGTCCCCAGACACTAGAGAGCTCCCGGCAAGTCAAATTGACCTAAAACAAGCTGAAATTAGGTCAAAACCAGCAAATTACAGGTTATGACAGCAAAATACAGGTTTTGCAAATGATGTAATAAGATGTGGGAACACGTTTGCTAAGTCTCCGCTACCCGAAAACACTGAAATTGCCGAAAAAAAGGTCCTAAAACAGGTTTTTTCAGCAAATTTCAGATTTACGCAGGTTTTTGCAAGTGTTTTTGTGACGTGACTACATTGGGGAAAGTGCAAATTGAAGCAATCTACGCACATTTGACAAATTTTGGCTATGTATGACCATTTGTGGCTAAATTTCATACAATTTGATGCTACAAATTGGGGCTTTTGCTCTTACATGCTTCTAAAGGGTGTGCATTAGCCTTATGTATGTTCTGTGAGGTTAAAAATAACTAAAATTGTTGTTTTTGAGCACAAATTCGCTCGCTGAAATTTCTTGCGAATAAATTTCAGAAATTGTTTTTTTTACTCAAATCGACCTATTTTGCCCCAAATTGCTCCTGTGACCATTTGGAGCTGTAGTGCACACCTCTGTGGGGCTATACTCTGGTTTTTGCGCATTTTGCCCAAAAATTCAGCGTATTAGCCCTCTTATTCGTGCAACTATGGCCTCATCTTCTTCAGATGTGAAGAATCTCTTCGAGATTAGGAGGTTCGATGGAACAGGCTTCGACCTTTGGAAAGACAGGTTCAAGGGAATCCTATTTCTTAAGGATTGTGAAGGGGCACTTGAACAGGTAAAGCCACAAAATATGACGGATGAAGCATGGGTTAGCCTGAACAGGAAGGCTGTTACATACATTAAAATGGCCATGACCGATGAGACAATCATTGATGTGAAAGGTCTCACAACTGCTTTTGATGTGTGGGAGAAGTTAAAGGGAATGTATGAGAATACAACGCCTGTCAACCAAGTGCATTTAATGCAAAAACTTGTTGGCATGCAACTAGATGAGTCCAAGAGCGCTGCAGAGCACTTGTCGTTGTTCGCAGGTACTTTGTCGCAGTTACAAAATTCAGGCTTGCCCCCTTTTGATGATAAGCTGAAAGCTATCTTCTTGCTTATAACCTTACCTGAGTCATGGGAAACATTGGTGGTTTCATTGTCCAATAACCCGAATTTGACCTTTGATGGTGTTAGGGGTTCTATCTTGAATGAGGAAAGCAAGTGGAGAGAGAGGCAGCTCTGCCAACATGGTTAGAGGTAGGACAGAAAAGAAGAATGCCTATGCACAAAGGAGTAAGAGTAAGAGTAAGGAAAAGGGAAAAGGCAGCAAAGGCAAGGGTGATGTGACTTGCTATCAGTGTGGCAGGAAAGGTCACAAGAAACCCGATTGCAGGTACTACAAAGCCGAGTTAGAAAGGAAAAAGAATGGCGGAGACGAAAAGAAAGAGAAGAAGGAAGTCTAGACAGATGCACAGGATAGCTCAAAGGACAAAGAGAAGGCCAATGTGGCTTCTAGTGTTGTGATTGAGGAGTTGTCACATGTAGAGGACATCCTGTGTGCCACTTTGTCAGATGATGATGCTTATGACATTGATGCCTCTCTTAATGTTCATTCACAGGACATGCAGATCACCAAGAGTGATCTTATTGATGCTTTGTTGACTGTCAATGATGCATTATCCCAAACTTGGATTGTTGATTCCGGTGCTTCATTTCATGTGACTCCTATCAAGGATTGTTTCTCTACTTTTGATGCAGGCAAGCGTGGCCATGTATACCATGGAAACAATCATGCATGTTCCATTGAGAGTATTGGCACTGTGCATCTCTCCATAGATGGCACAAATGAGCTTGTCTTGCATGATGTTAGATATGTGCCGGGAATCAAGAAGAGTCTACTTTCTGTTGGTCAGATGGATATGCATGGTTACAGCATCTTGTTTGAGAGAGGATCATGGAAAATGACTAAAGGCTCAGGGCTGATTGTAAAGGGCACAAAGAAAGGGACACTTTACTTCATGCATGGAAAGGCCGTGTTGGACAAGTTTATTGCATTGGCTGAAATTAACTCTCACATGGAGTTGTGGCACAAGAGGCTTGGTCATATGAGCCAAAAGGGCCTTTCTAAACTTTGTACTTTGAACAAGCTTGATGCTAAAGGCACAAAGCTTGACTTTTGTAATGAATGTCAATATGGCAAGCAAGTAAAGCGTGTTCTTATTACTATGGTGTCTCTCGTAAATCTTGTGTGCTTGATCTTGTACATTCTGATGTATGTAGCATGCCTACTAAGTCTATGGGAGGTATATGCTATTTTGTCTCCTTTGTTGATGATCATTCTAGAAAAATTTGGGTTTATTTGCTTAAATCTAAGGATGAAGCCTTTGCTGCGTTTAAGAGATTTCATGCATTTGTGACCACCCAAACAGGTATAAAGTTAAAATGCTTGCGTACGGACAATGGGGGGTGAAACCGGCCTGTTCAATCCAAAAAGGGTGGTAGACTTTACTTCAAACCTTGATTTAGCTTTCACCCATTATTAGTCGACTATTATACCTGCGCTATAGTGACACAAGAGAGGGGAATGGGATACAGATGCTAGAATGCACCTGTATGAGAAGACCGACACCAGATTGGCCCCTAACTTAGGCGCCCCTTTCGGTATTTCTTTATTGTTTAAAAGAGGGAATAAACGTTGTGGTTCTTTCCAAGCTGCCCCGCACAACCTTGGCTGAATTTTGACTGTTCTGGCCTGATTTCGGCAGCATAACTGTACTAGAACCCTTCACGGTCAGTATTCCCACGCATTAAATGACTTTCCCGACGCATACGGGCACTTTGCAAAACCTGGCGAGAATCTGCAGCACACTGAATTCTCTGTTTTCAGCCCCGAAAATGCGCGAGATCACCTGTACAACGGTCCCCTTGTGTCCCCGAACCTCCTGGGGGTATTAGGGTCCGTTTAGGGCCAAAACCCTAAACCTGCAAAAAATACACAACAGGCTGTAATTTACTGTTTTGGGCTCCGTTTCGCATGCCGGTCACATCCGTAGCAAGTCCTCGAGCTCCCGCACCTGTAGGGCTACTTGCCCTTTGAATCGGACGAGATTTCTGGCGTGAAACCTCTCCGAATTCACCTGTACCTGCGGGGGGATTAGCCGCTAGCTACTCCAGTACCTGTACAAGAAGCTCTTGCCTCGGCAATCGCGCATGAACCCACACAACTGTACATTGGTCAAATGAAGAGCCCACTAGTGGGGCATAACATACTGCCAAAGGGGAGAGAGAGGGCAGTGCGTAGCGTGCAGGGCATCACTCCTGGCACCGCACTATGCATAAGAGGGAAAGCAAGCACTCCATAGCTCTTAACCTGTGACAAAACTGAAAATGAGGCTCTCCCCCTCCTAAATTCAGCGCCAACTCTTGTTGCATGAGGCAAGTGTACCAGAAGGTGCCACTTGGCACATTTATAAGTATTTTCCCGTTTCGGCGTTGCCGTCTAAAAATATCCCAACCGGTTGCCCAGTTGACTTCACGGCAGAGTAAGAAAATGTTCCCCTTGTCATTCCGGAAGTAATGACGTCAACACATTTTCAGGTCCCAAAATAGCAGTTCCCTAAATTTTAGGAGATGCTGCCATTGTATCTTTCTAGGTCATCCGACCCTCTTTGTACACTGTGGCCACACCCAGAATTGAAATGTAGCCTCTGTAGCAAAGGATTCCACTTTGGCTAGTCAATGACCCCACTTTGGCTAACCATAGTCTTTGTCCAACCTTAGTGCTCTCTTGCCCTCAGGCCTGGACTCCCTCTGGACAGTTCCACACTAGCTATGCAATGCAGGGCAGTTAGATTTCCCGAGGAGTGTTTCCAAAAAGTGAAAGTAAATAGATAATAAGAAAAAATCAACAAAAAGGATAGATAGTAGTCACAAGCTGGTGACATACCCCCCTCTTGAAATCTCAAACGTCCTCATTTGCATCTATGTCGTACAGGCTCCTAGTCAACATTGATGTATTCAACACCTGTCGACACATGTACGACACATACATGCTCATTGTCAACCCTGGTGTATTCAACACCTCGTCGACTCATGTATTGCCTGCGTGTGAACCTTGTCCCAATGACATAGTGGTAGCTTCGCACTCTGCCATTGCTTTGAGTCACTAACTTTCCAACATTAGGAAAAATATGGACTCTCCTTGGGCCTTTTTGATTAGTGAAGGCTTAAGGAAGAACCAATGAGAAGGCTCTTGGGATATCACCTAGAGGGGGAGGAATGGTAGGGGTGCAGCCCAATTGTCTCCCTCTTCAATGCTTGGTTCTTAGACAGAGGTGGGAAGTAGGCTGGGGGGGGGGACGGGGGGGTAAATAGGAGGAGAGAGGTGTCATAAAAGAGGGAGGGACCCCCCAAAAAAAAACGCGCATGCTTAAAAACTCAAAAAATTGAAAATTTTTTAAAAGTTCCAAAGTTGACCCATTTGCCTCCAAAACTGCCCCAAAACATAAACTAACTTAAAAAAGTCAATTTTTCCCCCCCCAAAATCCACTTTTCTCTCTCTCCCTCATTACTTTTCTCTCCCACACTCTCCCTCTTCTCCCTCCTCCCATTCTCTCTCTACAGTCAAGGCAGCCATAGCCAAAAGCTTTCCACCACTCTCTTCCTCTCTCTCCATAGCTCCCCCTTCTCTCACACCTCCATCAACCCTCTACAGTCCCACACTCCATAGCCCACACCTCCACTATCCTCTCTACCTCTCACTCCTCTCTTTCTCTATCTCCACTGTCAAAGCCACCATAGGCAGCTCACCTCACCCTCCCCTCAGCTCCTCATTCTCTCTCCACAGTACTCAACTCTTTCAAATCCCTTCCTAAGCCCAACTTCCCAAGCATGTCCACGCATAGACGGCCCAAACCAGAGCTAGAGGAGATTGTGTTGCACAACACAAAAGACTCAGAGGGGGTATGGATCCCACAAGTGTTCAAGAAGGGTGCATGGATCTACATGCAACCGTCACGTGCTGGACCTCATCGCGTACGGTGTCGAGGCGTATTGGAACGTCATTGGAAGGGCTGGCTATTGACATTCAAAGAAACAAAGTCCGGAATGGTGGCCATCGTGCAACACGTCTACAGTGCAGCTGAGCTCCACCTCAAGAGAGCTTCTACTCAATTTGCACCTCATTGTAAGTTTTCATGGTTTAGCTATCCCATGCATATGTCATGTTTACGTTTATGTGATCATTATGTTTAACTAAGGACATTTGTAAAGATGTTTTTCCATCCAGCTTAGTTGAGGAGCAGCCACTTGAGTGCCTCTCAGGCACGTTCATGGTTGTGCATGCTCACATTGGGGAGCTTATGTTTCCTAATGTTTCATCGAAAAAACTTACCGAGCAGCAAATATTCATGTACTCCCACAAGTACGTGGTGCCGAAGTCAAGCCAAAGCTATGGTAGGTTAGAAGCCGTGGAGACACTCTCATTGCAGAGTGCAGAATGGCCAACTCCAGACCATTGGGCTTTGCTTTCTTTCAAGCGCAAGGTGCTGCAAGATTTCCAAGGGTCCCTAAAGTTTGGTAAGGCAACCAGATCGGTGGGTCTCAATTGGCATTGTCCCATTCATTTGTTTGTGCATGCATTCCGCTCTCTACTGATTGTAGAAACACCAACAATGTTTGTTTGCAAAGAAGTTGACATAGATGCAATGGACACCATTCTAGGTGTCAATTGGGGCTATGTTGACGGTTTGCATGATGGTGACCGTTATAAGTGCAATGTGTCCCCCACACAGCTTTGCCTTCAGTATTTGAAAGCAAGGTGCACCTTGTATGCACGGTTTAGCTATGAGAGGTGGATGCACAAACGTGGCAAATGGATACCCTTGCAGCTGACAGCCGAAGAGATTCAATCCTTTGAAATTCGTGTCCGCATGCCCAATAACGAGGTGAAGGTGGTTGCAGTGAATCCGCATTGGACTCTTGCCAATCTTCGGGAACACTTTGTCATAATGGGATTCGAGGATGTCGGTAATGCAAGTTTCAAACTAGAACAACGCAAGGTCTACTTTGTGCTTCCTTAGCTACCTTTTCTTATTTTCTGTGGGTTTTTGTATTTTGATTGCCCATTTTTGGTTGTATAGATTGGAAGGCGAATGGAGGCCACTATGCTTGTTTACAAAGATTGGGCTACAGACGAAATCATCTTGTCTAAGTGAATTGGCTTGTAACTTTAATCGTTTATATATTGGATATTTTATTAAAGATTTTGAAAAGTTTTCAAGTGTTGTACTTGATTTTGTACTTGAGTTTTAAGGTGGTGTAAATTTATTTTGTAAATCCATATTTTTTATTTTTTTCGAGATAGAATATGTCTATATAAGGAGGACCACCTCCTCATTTCACCATTTTCATCCCAGCATTGCAGAGAGACCTAGAATACCCAATCACGCAAAGAGAAGACATGGCTGCTACTAGTGCTTTAGATGCATTCCTTACTGAGGTTGGGCATGCAAATCGCCCTGAGCTTCAAGCATTTTTCACAACCCAACCCGATTTGGAAACCACCTTGACCCTCCACTCTCAATCTCTTGAGCACATTACTTCATACATTAATCCACGTGCATGGGGAGATTCATTGTTGAGTTACCAAACCGGCCAGGGCAATGGGTCCCTGAAGGCCTTCTCCACCACATCTACCAAGGGGACAGGCCATTTCATCAGCTGCTTGCACGCTTTGCCACCATAGCACAACCCGCCGGACAATATGTGCGGCTTGAAGCTGATGATGTGCGAGCAATGCGTAAGGGAAGGATCGGAAACACTTTTTTCTCTGTTCAGGCCATAATGATCTTCCTCCTTCACGAGTGCCCAGCAGGCCCTGACGTAGTGCTACCTCACTTGCAGATCGGCAGGGTATTGGCGGATGTGAAGGACCCCAAGCCCGCGGCCATTGACTCATCCGCAGAGGAGAGGACGCTCGCCTTGACCTACCCTGTAGGGATTCAAGGCCTCTTGGAGGCCTCTCCATCAGTCGGTTCATCCTCGGGACCGCCAGAAGGAACCACCACTCGGGATGCCATCCTTGAGGTAGAGATTACCCGCTTCTCCTCCATTGTGGTGGGTGGGGAGGAGTTTGTGTTTATGCACGATCTGCAGAAATCCTTTGAGCTTCGCATGGATGAGTGTTTCGCCATCCTCGATACCCATGGAAAGTTTGAGCTTGATACCCCACCACCTCCCATGACGATGATCTCCTACTGCCCATGGGGAATACTTTGGCGGACACAGTGGCGATCGCACAAGCCGAGGTGGCAGCGGCCGAGCAGGCCAAGGTCTCTGAGGAGGAGTTTGTGGCCGTGCAAGCCATGTGTTTGGCTAAACGCGCAAGAGTGGATTCACCACCACCTGCTGCAACACCTGTTTTGCTTGATCCAAAGGGGAAGTCAAGCGTAGATCTTTACTTGCACCCGGATGCCGATGAGGAGGATCGTAGACAAGAGGTATAGATGCTCACTTACATTTGATTGTTACAAATGATTTTGTTAATGTTATATCGTAATTATGTGCCATATCTCAGAAAACCTATGTTCTACAGGATGTTCTGGAGGTTGACGCCTGGGCGCAACGGTCAAGGGGGAGGAGGACGCCGTTCGGACCTCAAGCGGCACTTGCTCACTACCTCGGCACACTTCCCACTAGTGTCGTGGTGTTTGTCCATGCCGACTACTCTCCCAATGGTCGCTACAACATTTTTGCTCTCCGTTCACTCTCCAAGGCGTTGTGTTTAACAACACTTGCCCAAACGGCCAACCTTGTAGTGCTTGTAAAGAAAGATTTTGCAATATCCACTTTCGGTGTAAACTTTCGCGGGCGCCTTATTGCCCATGTCGGCATGAACCAAGCTGTAGGGGTTAATGACACCCAAGAAATCACAACCACTTTACTTAACAGGGAGCCACCCCAAAAGGCCAAGCGCCAGAAAATTGTAATTAGAAAGATCCTAAAGCAAAAGCCGGATATCATGTAAAGCATTGATTTTTTTAATGAAACTACTTTTTGCTGTCTATGACTCTCTTTCTTGCAAGGTTTTGAATTTCTTATATGTTGGGCTTCCATTGTGTATGAGAAGCACCATAATTTTTGCTATGACTACTAAAGGGTTTGGCAGGCATTAAAATTTAAAAAATGTATACTTTGTTATATCTAGGCTTCCAGAGTTATGTATGTGCCTAGTAAAGGGCTTGGAAGTCCCTAAACAATGCTGCCACAAGGGTGCGCATTAGGGCTTTCCATCAGCAGATGAAGTGTGCAAATGCGCGCCCTTGTGGCAGATGAAATTGGACACATCTAAGAGCATACCCAAGTACAAAACAGAGTGACAAGGCATTAATACCCAGTTGCAAAAGAGAAACACATGGATACCCAGGTAACCTTAAGCCCATCTTGCCCCAGATACCTAAAGATGTATTAACAAACCACAAAACTGTGGCAATATCTAAACCCTTCTTGGAGAATAGGAGCATATCCAGTTACAAAACAGAGTGAGAAGACAATAATACCCAGCTGCAAAACAGGAAGACATGGATACCCAGGTAACCTTAAGCCCATCTTGCCCCAGATACCTAAAGTTGTATTAACAAACCACAAGAGTAAACTTTGTGGCAATATCTAAGCCCTTTCTGGAGTTTAGGACTGACATGGACTAAGGGGGGATGAATTCCAGCAGCATCTATGCTAATTGAAGCATTGAAGCAAACAAAACATACTTATTGCTTGTCAAAATTGTCTGGAAACCACTGGAGAGTGTCAGCAAAGCACTAGGAGAGGCTGCCACAAGGGCGCGCATTATGTCCATCCATAGGCCTCTGGAAGCCCCAAATGCGCGCCCTTGTGGCAGCCAACTTGGGGGCATTCCAAGCCATTTTGAACACTTTGTAGATGTTTTTGCCATGCAATAGTGAGTCACATAGCATGGATACATCAGGAAGTGCATGCCCCACTTAGCCAAGGTGCTAAACGTAGGCAATTTTTCACAATAACAAGCTAATGGCTACATACATACAGTAGAAGGTAGACAAAACTTGAACCAGTGCTACATTGCATGGTACAGTATTAAAACAATACAATGCGCACTGGGGTATACAATAAAAGACGCTTATATTCAAATTCTTCCCAATACAATGCACAGAGTGGGATATAGAATCAAAAGACGCTTGTATTCAAATTCTTTCAAATCTTGGAGTTCCGTAAATACAAAAAGGTTGATGCCTAATTACAAGCTACTCCTCATGGCGCAAACAGCGAGCAAGCTGCATATCCTTGGGCATAATGGTTACACGCTTTGCATGGATGGCACAGAGGTTAGAATCCTCGAATATGCGAGTTAAATATTGCTTTGCTGCCTCTTGGATTGCCTCTATGGCCACGGCGCCCATCCGAAACTGAGTGTTGTACAATTGCAAAACCTCCCTGCATAGCCTTGCAAAAGGGACCCTCCGAATCAAGAGCTCGGTGCTCTTTTGATAGTGTCGAATCTCCGCAAAAGCACGGCTGTGCTTTCGTACCTTCTGAGGTCGACATGGAGGTGCATTTTTGGCACAAGTCGTGGCAGCTTGCTTCCTCTTCCTCTTCTTGTAGACAATGCTCTTTCTCTTTTTTTTCTGCGCAGGCACTTCCAACACCTCATAATCGGATTCCACCCACTCTCCATCTGATTCGTGCTCTTCACTATCGACCGGATGTGATGGTGTAGGTCCACTCCCTTTAGGAAGTGTCTTACCCCCAATAGACATGTGAGCCTGATAAGTTTGTATTTGGACGCCAACCCATGGGGCATCTTCATCCGTTTGTGTCTCTTCAGAGCCTTCTGACGACTGCTTTTGACTGTTTGTTTCTTTGCCCTGGTCGCTCTCATCCT
The DNA here is from genome assembly GCF_014529385.1 of Adiantum capillus-veneris. Taxonomy (NCBI): domain Eukaryota; kingdom Viridiplantae; phylum Streptophyta; class Polypodiopsida; order Polypodiales; family Pteridaceae; genus Adiantum; species Adiantum capillus-veneris. Next base: position 162,800,411 of record NC_140936.1, on the reverse strand, counting down.
CCCTGTTGCCATCAGAATCGTTGGAGTCCGATGAATAGACAACAAGACGATGCTTCCGTCTCTCTTTTGCTGCTATAGAGGACTGGCCATGCTGATTTGAAGCTCCAGCTTCTTCTGTGTGGACTTCACCTTGAGCTTGTGAAGTTCCAGCTTCTGTTGCTATACCTTTGAGTCGTTGGCCATCCGGTCCCTCTGGATATGCAATCCTAGCCGTTTGTTTTGTTCGTGCCATGGTTGCACCTAGTAGGGAAGATGACAAAATGAGCCCCTTCACCCTTTAAATAGGTTTTTTTGAGATTTGGGCCCTTTCACACTATGCGGCCAATTGAGTGAAACTCAAATAAAGCAATTGAATTGAATTGAACAACTAAACCTGGATCATGCGGACGGCTGACGCGACGCCCAAACGCTGCCTTTTCGATATTTAGTTGCACGCCAAGCTTTGTGGCCGAGGAACGCTCGCGAGCGTTTCCACTTCTCGGATGCTACAGTATGGGAAGCGTTGCGTAACTGCTTTGCTAACATCGATTCTCTTGCTTTCTCAATAGTACGAGTTCTCCCAAAGGTGTGCCTAAAAAACCAATTAAACATCTCTTGGAGGTAGTTAGAGTGTGAACTACCACCACCATGCCGAGTATTCTTGAAGTAGACTCCTTTTGCTCGATAGTGGGACTTCTCCATGCCTTGTGTACTCCATATATCAAGCGAACCATAGCGGTCCATGAAGTATGCACCATGCGCATAGAGAATGTGCTAAAACAACCAAAAAGGAGATAAGCGAATAGAAAAGTTACATTTTCAAACATTGCATATATATTAAGTCCATTAAAACAAACCATGTAGTGTGTAATCTTGCTTTCAGACCATCCGTCCTTAGCGGCCTTTGTGAATTCATAAAGCACCTTCTTGAACTCCTCTCGCTCCTCAACGGTGGTGCTTGAAAGATTCATCAATTGCACAACCTTTTGAAAGGATGACCATACTAGCTTGCGTTGGTTAGCAACCTCCACATTGGGATCTTTGTCCGTCGTGCATGAACACAAATCTTTCCACAACTCCCACCGCTTCTCACTTGCTAGATCGACACTTGCCTTGGATACCTGCATTGGAGACTTTGACATCTTCTTGAAAAATCGACGTGCTTTGGCTCCATTCATGGAAACCTTCTGTGCCACCTCATATGTCTTCTCCCTACAAGTCTCTGCTACAATGTTCACCCTTGATCGGTGACATCCAATCTCATTAAGGAGCGTCTCCACCCCCTGCAAGGAGTCTTTTGACCGTTGAAGGGGCTTCATTGTGAAAGCATAATCAATGTGATGCTTTAAGATCCTATCAAATATTCGCATAAACGCATGCAATGTGCAAAAGTGAACATTGTTGAGGGAGAAGGGAATTATGGGGTTCCACCCACGATCTTTGCTATCCCTATTGGGCACCTGCAGCATATCACATGAAAGAACCGAACTTTGCCACTCCCTATTTATATGGTCACCATTATCATCGTCCCGACCTTCCACTTGAGTTGCTCGACTTGTCTTGTGCCCTTTCGTACAGAATGGACAGGGAAGTAAAGAATTTGCACCTTGTTTGCATCCAAGCATGCACTTTATGGTCTTTAGATCACCACCTAAATGCCATTCAACATCAAACTCCCCACGTCCTGGAACCATGAGCTTCTCACCGTTTATTTGAGCTTTAATGACCTCTGTGACCCATGGGATTCTACTGAAAATCCATGCAAGGACTTCATGTGTGTCTTTCGGAACTTCAATTGCACCAAGCCACCATATATCCTTCTCTGATTGCACACTAAAAGAGGGCTTTGTCGCTTCACTCGAACTGCAAGATTGCTTGGCATAAGCTAGGGCTTCATTCATAAGCGTGATGCTCATTCTCTCCAACTTTCTCCCTTTAACAATTACACACTCATCCAACTTCTGCACGAACACAAGCTTGCCTTCAAGAACTGCCAACAACATAAAGCCTCAGAATGCATGTTATGACACATCATAGAGCATGTAGGCAACTCTAAACTAACCTGCATCACTCAAATTGTAGAAAACAGCCATGGACTGCTGCAATCGTATCAAGTCCACAAAGATATTGTTGAATTTGGTGTAAACAAACCCTTCGGTCCGCAACACACTGTTAGAAACAGCACCGCTTCCCTTCCCGTGGCCCTTCCTTCCTTGTGATTTGCTACGGAGCGCATAGTTACATGGGACGGCGGGTCGGGGTCGGGAACGGGGTCGGGACGGCAAAAGTCAGGAAACGGGGACGGGGGTCAGAACGGCAAAAAAAAAAAGAGAGTTTTTTTGGCATTTTTTGACCTACACACATGCCACACACATAGAGCATCACTTTGACCATAAATTTACACTAAATAGACCAAAGAACACGAGTCATATAGGCTGAAATGTGCTAATAAAACATCGATGATCGATGGATACAAAATGAGAAGTGCATGCCACAAGGGCTCAAGAGTCAAAAAGCCTAAAGGACTTAGGACAAGCCTGAGGCCTCAAGGATAACAAAAAGTACAAAGGGCTATGTAGTAGGTAGAGTCGTAGACTCAAGAGTCTAGACTCGAGAGTCGAGTGATCAATGATCATCAAACTCAAGAAGTGCTCGCCTGCTGAATCTCCACATCGTCGTCGTAGTCGAGGTCGTCAACAACGTATGAGGGCTCCGGCTCGGGAGGCTCGCATTGAGGCTCGAAATCCTCCTCTAGCTCCTCCAAAAGAGTATCAGCCATAGATGGATTCTCTTGTGCCATCTCCCACTCAGTGAAAGGATCTGCCTTGTGTGTGATGCTCTTGGCAAGCATGCGCAAGTTAGCGCTCACAAACACCAAATCATTGGCCCTCTGAACGCCAAGGCGATTCCTCTTCTTAGAGGCAATGTGGCTGTACACACTCCATAGTTGCTCCAAGCAACTAGTGGTACATGCTTGGCTAAGGACACGAACAGCCAAGCGCTACAAATGTGGGCCATCTCCTCCATAGTCCTCCCACCACAAAACCGAGCCAATCTTGTTGCGATCAAGCTGTGCATCTACACATCCATAGGAGCCCTTCTTTTGCCTGTAGTTGAGTAGCTCGTCTCTAATCTTGCGCCTAATGTCACTGCTAGGCTCAAGGCGCTCCAATGCAAGCCGCCATCCTTTGCTCACCTCCTTGTCGGTCTCTTGACGCCTTCCTTGAAACTCAGGGTCAAGCACATAAGCTGCCGCATGAAGTGGAGAGTAGTATCCATTCCACCTCGACTCACACAAGCCATGAATCTCCGCATACTGAACAGGGTCAGGCACAAGCTTCTCAAGTGCCTCTATCATCCGATCCATGGCTTCGTAGACTTTGCCAATGCATGGCTGCAAGCCATCCACCACTCGAAGTAGGTGTAGAATAGGCTTGACCATGGCGTCAAGAGTCTTCACCTCCTCCCACCAAGCGGCGTCGTCGGCCCATTCTCGGCATTTCAATCCTATTGCTGATGTAGACTCCGGCATGGCCTGGAACTCATCACTGAGAAAGAGGCCCCTTAAGGGTCCGCCACATGTAGACAAGCGGCCTAGCATAAGCCAATTGAATGCAAATCTTGTCTCTGAATATTTGAGCAAAGACAACTGGCTCCTCTTTGAGAATTCATGGCGCACTTTTTGATGGTTGAGCACAAAGGAGACAATTCGAGAGGCGTCACCAATGGTGGGTGAAATCCATGACAAGTTCCCTATGTCCTTGAGGAGGTTATTGAGGCAATGCGCCATGCAAAATGTGACATGGATGCTGGGATACATGCCCTCAATGATAGCTCCGGCTGCCCTATTTGACGCCTCTCCATCTGCAACCATACAAAGGACATTCTCCGGGCCGGTGATCTCTATGGTGCTTGTCCACTCCGCAGCAAGCATCTCGGCGGCCTTGCCACTATCGGATGCATCATGTGACTCCACAAAGTACATCTCCCCCCGAGAGTAGGCCACCACCCCGTGGATGGACCGCTTGCGGGTGTCGCTCCATCCATCTACAAGAAGAGAGACGCCATTGGTCTCCCACAAATCCTTTGTTGCTTGGGCCGCTTGCTCCACGGCAAGCTTCTCTTTGTCAAGAAGGGTGGTGCGAAGCCTCTCCGATGAAGGTGGCACATAAGAGGAACCATATTCCCCTATTTTCGTAACCATGGTTCGAAAGTATGGAGACCTATCCACACAAAATAGAGCATGTTGCGTTAGTATGGAGAGTCGAGAAATTATAACCCATTATGAATACAAAATGGAAGATTGCAATGTGCATATGCCAAGGGAAACTCACCGCGAAGCATGGAAGGCAATGTGGTCGTGGAAGAAGAATCGGGCAACCGACCTATCTACCTCTTCCTTCAATTTAGGATTCCAATTTTCGTTGAGAGTGGTTTGGCGATGCGGAAGGGAAGAGGACGGTGTAGATCCATGGCTCTTGAAGGTTCGAGAGATGTCGTCAAGGTTGGCTTCCCTTTGCTCTCGCGGTGTCGCCGTGGCGGAGGGATCAACGGCAACAAAACGGCCCCTCTTGGCCGCTTCCGCAACCTCATACACCGTGAGTTTCTCAAGAAGATCCAACCTCTTCTCGGGAGCTACATGAGAGCAAAACTTCACCTCGTGACTGGGTTCATGAAGAAGATGGGCTCGCACTTTGTTTGAACCACCCGTTCTCTTGTATGGACATAGCTTGCACGTCCATGGTCTTGCACCGCCACCTTTGCCACACGAGCTAAAGTCGACTTCATCCCACCACGACCGCGTTTGCACGGCGGGCCTCCTTCGAGAAGAAGCGGCTTGAGAAGTGGAGTTGGCTTGAGATGACATGATGGTGGAGAGACTCGAGAGAGTAGAGCTTAGAAGTTAGAAGGGTTAGAGGAGAGCTTGTGTGGAGAGAGTAAAGGAGAGCTTCAAAGTGGGTAGAAGAGGGAGAGGAGAGCTTCAAAGTTCAAACTTGAGCCTTGAGCTTGAGGGAAATGGAATGAGCTTGAGCCTTGAGCTTGAGGGAAATGGAATGAGCATTGAGCATTGAGACTATGAGTATTAAGAGGCCCAAGGGAGCCTTTTATAGCCTCCCAAGGGCCAAGGCTTAAAAAATATGGCAGTTGGGGCTGCACAGAGCCGTTGCAAACGGTCAAAAACGGTCACTTTTTTTAATCCAACCCCGGTCGACCCCTGCCGTCCCCGTCCGGTCTGTCCGACCCCGGTCCGTCCCCCGTGCGACCCGCCCGTCCGGCCCGTTTTCCGTCCGTCCCTCGGCGTTCCCAGCCGTTCCCGGCCCTGTTACGGCCGTTCCCCGGCCCTAGGGCCCGTCCCCCCCGTCCCCTGTAACTATGACGGAGCGGCTGAAGAGGCATCGTGTCTTCAATATACAAGTAGTCCCCTATTCGGTGAACAACATCTTCATTTGACACCTTCTTGGCAATCTGCACTCTGTGAGGAAGTGGGAATAGGTTTTCCGTGACTCCTCGACTTCTTAATGCATCTTTTAACACTTGATGTATTGCTTGATAGCCCTTGGTACTAATCCCAACAGCATCACAAATATCCTGAACATTTAGATCAGTGACAATATTAGAAAAATCTCTAAGAACTCTCTTAGTGATTGCGTCTTTCAAGTGTTTTGCCTCTGGAGCATCAAGCATCCCAATAAAATCCTCTTTGTTGAAACAAGAACGAAGTAAAGTAGCCCTAGCTGACGCATTCTCGCCGCCGCACGTTTCTAGGACAAAGTTCCTATTGCCCAAAACAACAATGATGAGCCGTATTAAACTTAAACAACATCAGGGATAGAACATGTTACCTCATAGCTGTCACCCTTCGTTTTCTTGCACCTCCACGTGGTGCAAGAGTCTGAATTTCGGACAACTCTCGTTTCCTCACCCTACCTCCCATGGCAGTACTCTTCATGTGTAAAAGAGTATCCTCAAGCTTTTTAATTACATTTTCCTTGGTTGTGATGGTGCTCTTTGCCTCCTCAAGCGCACTAGTAGCTGTTTGCATCTGAGCTTGAAGATTGTGGAAACTCCCATTGAGCAACTGCCAATGACGCAAGTAGATCTCGGACCGCGCAATCTCGTGTTTGTTGAGTCTCTTGCAGTAGCCCAACAAACCTTGCTCTCCATTTCCAACGTATTGCAACAGTGATGGAATGTTTGTAAAAGGCGGATGAACATTGAGAGAAGGATCCTTTGGATACAAGCATCCGTCTGTCCAGAGATCCACATTCTTCTCCCCTTGAGCGCGGCGTTTGTTGGCTGAAGGTAATGTACCCAAGCATGTTTTCTTTGTCGAAACATACTCTTGAGGTAGGCGTAGGAAAAGCCCTGGAGACCTACCGTGTGAAGAGCTTGCTGGGACATTGGTCACGTCGTCAAGAGGCATTGTAGGATGGAGAGATGGAGCTTGAAGGATGGAGAGATAGAGCTTGTAGGATGGACAAATGGAGCTTGAAGGATGGAGAGATGGGTGCGTAGGTGCAGCAGCAGGTGCAGGTGCAAGGGGGATGGGTGTAGGAGAGGAGCTTAGATTAGGAGAGAGTTTTCAATTTTGGGGGGAATTTTCTAAAAGTTTGGAGGGAGTCAAAAAATGTTGAATTTTGAGTAATTTAACTTAAAAATCTTTTTTTTATTATGTGTATATGTTGGGGGTACTTTTTAGGGGGGGATAGAGTTTTTTTGAAAGTTTTTGAAAAAAGTCATTTTTTGACCTCTTTGACCCACGGATTTGCTTAGGTGGCATGGGAGAGTTAAGAGGCCACTTACAAGTAGGCCAAAAAGGTAGTGAGAGAAGACCCCCTACCCCCCTACTTTTCAAATGGTTTACCCCCCCCCCTTCCCCCTACCTTTTTAGGGGTCAAAGGTGGAGGAGACCCTACCAAAATAGCCCCATTCAAAGCCTTTGTCCCTCTTAATCTTGGCAGGCTTTCTTTAAATTAAGGATTCTTACAAGGCCCATGGAGAGTCCATTTTTTTCCTAATGATGACAAAATGATAGCTGCACATTTTGCCACTGTCTTATAATACACGTTGGATCCCGTAACACTTTCGAGCATACCCAAACCGACAGTTTAAGAATGCAGTTACACATGTACTCTTTAATAGAAGCAATCACTGTATCCTTGACAAACTGACAAGAAATACTCACTTCTATAGCACTAACCAAACTTTTGGACATTCCATAAGAGCAATTGCCAAACTGACAATCTGTACAGCTCTAACATTCATGTAACAGGTATTTGATTTGAGCTCACTTTAAATACCATGTACATCATTTGTTTCAGAAGCCATTGTCACACTGACAATCCATGTAGCTTTGAAACTCAAGGGGTCAAGATAGGTTGCAAATCGAAGGCTTCAAGGTAAAGTGATAACACAGTTGGTGACTCTGCAAGTTCACCTTCTTCCATCCACTTAGCCATTGGTGGATAGTTTCTGAACGTTACCAAGTAACGCCTAGCAACCTTGCCTTTCACTTTCCTTTCTTTGTGTGCCAAAATCTGCTCCGGACCAAGATCTCGTCAAGTTCCTCGACTTCTGGCTGATCTTCAGCTGGCATATCTTCTGGCACATCACCCACATAGGGTTTGAGAAGACTCACATGAAACGCATTGTGAATCTTCCAACTGTCAGGAAATTTCAGCCTATATGCAACATCACTCATTATGTTGCATACTTGAAAAGGCCCATAGTAACGCATGCTAAGCTTTGGAAACAGTCTTTCCTTGCCCTTCATCTTCTTTAACCTTGCCTTTTCAAAGCGTAAAAGCACCCAATCACCAAGTGAATATACCACTTCACGACGGTGACGATCAACTGCTTTCTTTTGCTTTGCCCGAGTCTTTTCCAAGGCCACTTTGACCTTCTTGTACATTTCATCCATGTCCTGAACATACTTATCTGCTTCAAATATCTTGTCCTTTGTATGCAGTATGGGAGGAACTTTCTTGCCACCTTCAACTATCTCAAAAGGTGCCTTGCCAGTTGATGAATGCACTGTATTATTGTATGCATACTCCACCAATGGCAAATACTGCTCCCACTTTCCTTTATGCTCTGACACATAACACTTCAGCAGATCTAGGACAGTAGAATTTGCCTCTTCTGACTGCCCATCTGTTTGAGGATGAAATGACGAAGAGAATTTGAGCGTGGTGCCCATATTCTCAAACAAGCCTCTCCAGAACAAACTTGTCATGCGTGGATCACGGTCGCTAACAATCAACTGTGGCATGCCATGATACTTGAAAATATTGCTCATAAACAAGCGTGCCATCTGATCTGGCTTTATCTTCTTCCTGACAGGAATAAAATGAGCTTGTTTGCTGAATCTGCAAATAATGGTCCAAATACCATCGTTTCCTGTCTGCGTTCTCGGAAGATCAAAGATAAAATCCATAGCAATACTTTCCCATGGTTTATCTGGAATAGGTAGTGGTTGCAATAACCCTGGTGCCTTTTGCCTGTCAAACTTGACCTTTTGGCATATTAGGCATTCTCGCACAAAGGCATCCACATCTCTTCTCAATGTAGGCCAGTAGAAGAATGTCTCAACCGCTTTAACTGTAGCATCGATACCACGATGCCCTGCATACAGTGGGACATGACTCTCTTCCATAACTTTGCGTCGCAATGGCTTTGTGACATACAATCTGCCATGCATCATCATGAACCCGTCTTTAAGAAGATAGTGTTCATGACGTTGTCCATCCATTAGTTGCTCGAAGACCCTTGCAAAATCTTCATCATTTGCATATTGTTCTCTTATATCATCAAGTTCATGATGATAAGGAATTGACACAGCTGAAATATGTGGCTTCCTTGACAAGGCATCAGCCACAACGTTCTTCTTGCCTTCCACATGCACAATCTGAAAATGGAACATGGACAAGATATTTGCCCATCGCATATGCTTCTCAGATAACTTTGTTTGTGTCAAGAAGTATCGCAAGGTCCGATGGTCCGTTTGGACAACGAAATCTGCACCTAGCAGGTAGTGTTTCCAACTTGAAAGCGCATGAATCACAGCCAGTAACTCTTTCTCATAGACCTGCATGGTCATCTCTGGCCCTTGCAAAATTCTGCTCTCATAGGCTACTACCCTGCCATCTTGCATTAGCACTGCACCAATGCTACTACCGAAGGCGTCACACTGGACCACAAATGACTTCCTAAGATCTGGCAACACAATGACTGGATCCGAAGTCATCTTTTCCTTTAAGAGATTAAAAGCTGAAATCTCTTTCTGTGTCCATCTAAAAGTGACTGCCTTCTTTTGAAGAGCATGTAAAGGTGAAGCAATCTCAGCGAAATTTCGGATAAACCTTCTGTAATAGGAGCATAATCCCAAGAAACTTCGGACATCGTGCACCGTCTTCAAATTTGGCCATGACTTGATCGCTACAACTTTTGCAGGATCCATTCTGACACCATCCTTTGACATAATGTGTCCCAAAAAGTGAATCTCTTCCAGGAAAAACTCACTTTTCTTTGCATTGATGAGCAACCTATGACTGCGTAGCTCTTTGAACACAACGGCCAAGTGATGCCTATGCTCCTCTTCATTCTTTAAGTAGACTATCATGTCATCAAAGAATGTACCAACAAACTGCTGGTGTGGACGGAAAATTCTGTCCATCATCCTATTGAACCTAGCAGGAGCATTTGTAAGACCAAAGGGCATCACTAAAAATTCGTAAAGGCCAAACGTCGTTCTAAAAGCAGTCTTGTGCACATCCTCTGATCTAATGCGGATATGATGGTACCCACTCTTTAGATCTATCCTGCTAAACATAGCTGCTCCTTCTAATTTGTCCATAATATCATCAATTCTAGGTATAGGGAACCTATTCTTGATGGTATTCTTGTTCAGTGCACGGTAGTGGATGCACATACGCCATGAGCCATCCTTTTTCTGCACCAACAACACTGGAGAACAGAATGGAGATGAACTGGGCTGAATCAGCCCCTTTTCTAACAACTCCTTTACTTGGCCCATTATCTCTTTCTGCTGAGCCGCACTAACCCTGTACGGAGGCTTATTTGGTGGGCTACTGCCTGGCACCAAATCTATCGCATGGTCCTCGGGTCTCTCTGGCGGTAATTGAGACGGTAATGAATCGGAAAAACAGTCACTGTACTGTTGTAAAAACATTGACCTTTCTTTATCTAGCACAGATAAATTTGATTCATCACAATCTGACACTTCACGTGCAAAAACCAAGTACGCAGAAAGATGCTTTTTCATTACAGAAGTAATAGCAAAAGCTGATACAGTAGGAATAGACTCCCCTTTAAGCTTTACATCCAGAATGTGAGTCTTTCCCCTGCTCTGTACAGTGATCTTTTTGTTGTAGGCATCCATGATTCCCTGTACACGAAATAACCAGGGAATACCTAACAACACATCACATCCGTCCAGTGGCATGATGTAAAATTCTTCACCATCTACATAGGACTGGATATGTAGACGCAACTTTCTAATGATGGGCGTCACAGCCTCTGTATGGCCAGGACATGCCAAACCTGCCTCTGTTGTATACCCCATCTCTTCAGGTCTGATTCCCAACTTTGAAGCCAATTCTGGGGAAATGAAGTTGGCTTTGGCACCTCGATCAAAGAAGATAAGCACTGTTTGATCCCTGACCTTTCCCCATGCTCTGCAAAGCTCACTTGCATCTGAATTTGGCTTGTCGCCCACCATATCTGGCACTAGACCAGCCATGGGCTTCTTTCCTTTCCTGTCCTCCTTGTCTTCAGAATCAGCTGGCCTTTTCTTTGTAGGACAGTTGTAAGCAATGTGGCCAGGCTGCTCACATATAAAGCATTTGTTCTCTGTCCTCAGGACCTTCTTTTGCTCTTCTGACTTGCGAGGAAAACGTCTTTTCCATTTCTTTGCTGGTCCCTTTTCTGATTCAGTCGTAGCTTTATCTTTCCCTGCATTGGCCGACTCCTGAGTCCCTTTAGGAGCCTCATTGGGAACGTGCTTCTTGGCTGAATTTTTCTTGCCTGATCCTGCCTTGACGCCAGTGTTAAATTCACAATCTTCTCCCTTGAGCAAACCATTGCCAGTGTTTGCTACCTCGATGAGTTGCGTCAAAGTAGTGACTTTTGTCTTCGTACAGTACTTTCTCAATCCTTTAGGTAGGCCACAACAGTATTTTTCAATCTGTTCTGTCAATGGCACAAACCTATAGGAAGTTACTGGAAGTAGAGCTTTCCAAAACTTCCGATTGTAATCATCCAGATTTCTGCAAGTGGCAGCATTTAGCTGGTGCCATTCTGTCATGACATCTGCTTCAAAGTCATCAGATAACCATGCTGCTGCAAAAATCTGCTTGAAGTAAATCCATGTGGACGGAGCTTGCCCTTGAAGCAATAAAGTTGTCCACCATTGTCCCGCATTCCCTGTCAAGAAAGTGGCTGCCTTGCGGACCTTTGAAGCCTCTGTAAAGTTTCCCCCTGCATAAGCCTTGTCAAACTGCTGGAGGAATGAGAGAGCCTTCTTCCTGTAATCAAACCCTGTAAAGGTCGTGAATGACACACCTTTGCCACCTTCTTTGTACGGAGTTGGCCTCTCCAGCGGCATTAAATTGTCATATGGAAGTGACTGAAACATGGGAACACTATTAGGGTTCATCTGTGTTCCTTGGCCGCTATTAACTTGACCTGGAAATGCCATATTTGGCTGCTGATTTGTAATTCCAGCCATACCAAAATTTGCCTGGGGCATCCCAAATTGGCCCTGAGTGCTCTGAAACCCTAGTTGCATACCCTTGACACTGTACATGGGGCTAGGCATCATCGTTTGAGCACCCCCAAACACTGTTCCTGGCGTGTAAAACTGATTTCCAGGTGCATGGCCAGCCATGCTCTCGAATACCGATCCACCTCCAAAATAGCCAGGGTGTACTGAAGGTGGTGAGAAGACCTGTTGCATAGCCTGTAGGTTGCTTCCCTGCCCATTAGAACCAGCTATAGGCTGCTGAAAGGTGGCGGGCTCAACTGGTACAGCCTGAAAGACTGGCATCTCAGCCACCTGTTCTTGCACCTTAGGCACAGGTTGTGGAGACTGCATGTTCTCCGTCAAGTGTACAGGTATTTCCATTGACTGTGCGGTATGAATCACCTGTGCTCGAGCCTTAACAGGCTTTTGAATATGATCCAGTGACCCAACTTGCTGAGACGGAACAGGAGGTTGCAGAAATGCTAAAAACCTTGGGTTCTGCATTACTTGTGTGAACATAGCCACAGCAGTAGCCAACTGGGTCCTGAATATATCGTCATCCGTTTGTGGTGGTCTTGAGGACTCACCCACTTCATGTGTCTGTTGACCCTCTAAAGAGGAAACCTCTTCAGTCACATCATCTGGTCTGTCAGCCATAATTGCAATTCCCTGTGTCTGGTCTATGATCCCCTGTGTCTTCAAGCCCAAAACTGACCAAGGCTCACTTCTATGGGAAAAAGTGATTTAATCCCGTCGATGGAACCATGAAACCGGCCTGTTCAATCCAAAAAGGGCGGTACAATTTACTTCAAACCTTGATTTAGCTTTCACCCATTATTAGTCGTCTATTATACCTGCGCTATAGTGACACAAGAGAGGGGAATGGGATACAGATGCTAGAATGCACCTGTATGAGAAGACCGACACCAGATTGGCCCCTAACTTAGGCGCCCCTTTCGGTATTTCTTTATTGTTTAAAAGAGGGAATAAACGCTGTGGTTCTTTCCAAGCTGCCCCGCACAACCTTGGCTGAATTTTGACTGTTCTGGCCTGATTTCGGCAGCATAACTGTACTAGAACCCTTCACGATCAGTATTCCCACGCATTAAATGACTTTCCCGACGCATACGGGCACTTTGCAAAACCTGGCGAGAATCTACAGCACACTGAATTCTCTGTTTTCAGCCCCGAAAATGCGCCAGATCACCTGTACAGCGGTCCCCTTGCGTCCCCGAACCTCCTGGGGGTATTAGGGTCCGTTTAGGGCCAAAACCCTAAACCTGCAAAAAATACACAGCAGGCTGTAATTTACTGTTTTGGACTCCGTTTCGCATGCCGGTCGCATCCGTAGCAAGTCCTCGAGCTCCCGCACCTGTAGGGCTACTTGCCCTTTGAATTGGACGAGATTTCTGGCGTGAAACCTCTCCGAATTCACCTGTACTTGCGGGGGGATTAGCCGCTAGCTAATCCAGTACCTGTACAAGAGGCTCTTGCCTCGGCAATCGCACATGAACCCACACAACTGTACATTGGTCAAATGAAGAGCCCACTAGTGGGGCATAACATACTGCCAAAGGGGAGAGAGAGGGCAGTGCGTAGCGTGCAGGGCATCACTCCTGACACCGCACTGTGCATAAGAGGGAAAGCAAGCACTCCATAGCTCTTAACCTGTGACAAAACTGAAAATGAGGCTCTCCCCCTCCTAAATTCAGCGCCAACTCTTGTTGCATGAGGCAAGGGCACCAGAAGGTGCCACTTAGCACATTTATAAGCATTTTCCCGTTTCGGGGTTGTCGTCTAAAAATATCCTAACCGGTTGCCCAATTGACTTCACGGCAGAGTAAGAAAATGTTCCCCTTGTCATTCCGGAGGTAATGACGTCAACACATTTTCAGGTCCCAAAATAGCAGTTCCCTAAATTTTAGGAGATTCTGCCATTGTATCTTTCTAGGTCATCCGGCCCTCTTTGTACACTGTGGCCACACCCAGAATTGAAATGTAGCCTCTGTAGCAAAGGATTCTACTTTGGCTAGTCAATGACCCCACTTTGGCTAACCGTAGTCTTTGTCCAACCTTAGTGCTCTTTTGCCCTCAGGCCTGGACTCCCTCTGGACAGTTCCACACTAGCTATGCAATGCAGGGCAGTTAGATTTCCCGAGGGGTGTTTCCAAAAAGTGAAAGTAAATAGATAATAAGAAAGAAATCAACAAAAAGGATAGATAGTAGTCACACGCTTACTGTGCCATAAAGCCCCTCTTCTAATGGTGTGGCTGCAATCGATCCCCTCACGTCTTTGAAAGGTGACATCCCTGAAGAGGTTTGGTTTGGCAAGCCTGCTTCATATGATCACTTACGCATTTTTGGTTGCGAGGCTTTTGTGCATGTCAGACCCGAGTTGAGGAGTAAACTAGATGCCAAATCCATTAAAGGCCTTTTCATGGAATATGGTGAAGAAGGCGAAATGGGTTACCTCAGTGCAAAAGGGTTGTACGCAGCCGGGATGTTGTTTTTAATGAGGCAAGGCTGCCTCAAAACAATTGTGCCTCAAAGCATGACCATAAAAGGGTCAAATTTCAGCATGACCAGCCACCTGTTAGGCCTATTTTTGACCCTCAGGATGTACCACATATGGCTGAAAATGTAGATGATCCAATGGTGTTTGAGCCAGATGATGTTGGACAGCAAATTGAGGCTCCTGAAGGGCATTTGTAGCCACGAAACAATGCTGAAAATGGTGTTGGAAATGATGTACAGTAGCCCATTGTTGATGATTTTATTATGCCACCTGATGTAGACCCATTACCGGATAATGTTGATCATTGGGTGAGGCGGTCTACTCGTCCAAGACAGACTGTGAGTAGATATGATCCCTCTTTGCATTACATTATGTTGACAGATGAGGGAGAGCCTCTTACGTATAAAGAGGCAACGACATGTGAGTCAAGCAGTAAGTGGGAGCTTGCAATGCAAGAGGAAATGAAATCCTTGTATGCAAATGATACTTGGGATCTTGTGCCATTGCCTAAAGGGAGAAAGGCTCTTCCTAACAAATGGGTATACAAGATTAAGATTGTGGATGAAAAACCCAAGAACAAGGCAAGATTGGTTGCAAAAGGATATGCACAGAAAGAAGGAATTGATTTTCAAGAATCTTTTCTCCCGTTGTAAAGCTTACAACTTTACGTGTCCTTTTTGCTCTCGTTGCGGTGCTTGATTTGGAATTGAATCAAATGGATGTAAAGACAGCGTTTTTGCATGGTGACATTGAAGAGGACATATACATGAAACAACCTGAAGGTTTTGTAGTTCC
Organism: Adiantum capillus-veneris; assembly: GCF_014529385.1. Lineage (NCBI taxonomy): Eukaryota > Viridiplantae > Streptophyta > Polypodiopsida > Polypodiales > Pteridaceae > Adiantum > Adiantum capillus-veneris. Next base: position 162,785,358 of record NC_140936.1, on the reverse strand, counting down.
TACACGTGAGGAACTTGTATGCAAACTGAAAAGGGCTCTGTATGGTTTGAGACAATCATCATGGCAATGGTATAAGAAGTTTGACACTTTTATGCTGTCTCAAGGCTTTAAACGCAGACATGCAGATCATTGTTTGTATAGGAAAAGGGATGAAGATGGTAGTCCCATCATACTTGTTCTCTATGTTGATGACATGCTGCTTGCCGGGAAACATAAGACTAGTCTTGATGCTCTGAAACGTAAGCTAAATTCAACATTTGCTATGAAGGATTTGGGTGATGCAGAGCATATTGTGGGCATGCATATTAAAAGAGATAGAAAGCTGAAATTGTTGTTTTTATCTCAAGAAAGGTACATTGCAAAAGTACTTGACAGGTTTAATATGGCTGATGCTAAGCCTCTTGGAGTACATTTACCTCCATACACTAAGCTTAGCAAAGCAGATTGCCCAAAGGATGAGGTGGCATTGAAAGCAATGAAGGAAATCCCTTATGCATCAGCTTGTGGTTCTCTTATGTGTGCTATGGTTGCCACTCGTCCCGACATTGCTTATGCAATGGGAGTTGTTAGTCGATACATGTTGAATCCTAGCAAAGCGCATTGGGAAGCTGTCAAATGCATTCTGAGATATTTGAAAGTACACAATCAAAGTGTATCTGTTATGGCAAAAGTGACTTAGAGTTGCAGGGATATTGTGATGCAGACATGGCAAGTGACATGGATACCAAGAAATCTACAAGTGGATATATATTTGCCATTGCTGGTGGTGCAGTCTCTTGGTGTTCTAGGTTACAGAAAATTGTGGCATTGAGTACTACTGAGGCTGAATATATTTCAGCCACAAAGGGTTCAAAAGAGGCCATTTGGTTGGGCAGACTTATAAAAGAACTTGGCATGCCTGCTCATACACCCGTGTTGGGTTGTGATAGCCAGAGTGCTGTCTATTTAGCCAAAAATGCCATGTTTCATGCGCGTACCAAACACATAGATGTGCGGTACCACTTCATACGACAGGCCTGTATTGGAGGATGGTCTAGTCAGCTTGACTAAGATCCATACACAAGATAACCCTGCAGATATTCTCACCAAGAGTCTTGCTAAGGCTCAACAAGAGCATTGCATACAACTGGTGGGAGTTGGTTAACTTAAAGGCATCATTTATGCCTTTAAGTGGGAGGTTGTTGGGTTAAAGGCCTAAATAACCCCTTTTTGTACATTTTTATACTTTGTCCAGGTTCATATTGAACCTGGACACATTTTTTAAACGTCACTTATAATAAAAGTGGAAAAACCCAAAACTCACTTATTGAGTTTTCCCCAAAAACGTGAGCTCTCTCTCTCTCCCTCTTCGTTCTGCTAGCGCTTCCCTTCTGCAGCACAGTGCCTCCGCTTCAAGCCTCAAGGCCTGCACATCTTCGCGTACTCTTATCACTTGCACACACCGCCGCTCGCTCATCATTTTGAACTTGTCTTGGTGCCAATTGAATTTGTTTGCTTTTGGTTTCAATGTTCTTTGATAACCTCTGGACGACGTAGACTTTCGTCTGGGAAGCGTCTAGTTGTACTTGGAACCTCTAAACAACGCAAGCTACGGTCTGGGAGTGTTTAGTTTCATATGGAACCCTTAAACCATGGAGGCTTGGTTTGGGGAGTGTTTGGTTGCATCTCGATGCCTTTATGTTATGTGTCTGCACATGTGACTTTTGTGTCATGTGTAAAGCATTTTGTGAATCATATGGCATCAATAGTTCCAAATTGGATGAGATTGTTTGAGTATGTGATCTTAGTGCGTCGAGACACCCCGTGACAGGACTAGTGTGGTCTAAGTGTGATGGCTAACATTGCTACGCCAGAATATCACAAGCTCCAATACAAATGAGATGGCTAGATGAAAATCTATGTGAAATTGTATGGTGTAATGCATGCTAGAGAATGTGTTGTCTGGCAATGATGGGCATTTGGCATGTATGCATAAAGGCAATGTCTACTAAAGTATCCGATCGAGTTTGCAAGCCTACTTGCAGACGATTACTCTTCTTTTAAGAGGGGGCTATGTCACAAGTAGGTTAGGTGCCATAGCCCCTAGGGGTTAGGGGTTAGGGGCCAGGGCACTTAAATCGCACCTATATACAAACCGGCCAAAAGTGAAAAACCATAAAAGTTGTGACATGGCTAACAGTACGGATGCCCGCGATTTGCGGAAGAGCATGCCGACATGGCGACCTATAGGGACGGCCCGCGATTTGCGAAATCTGAGCCTAGGCACTAGTTTTTTGGCATTATGCTTTTGGGAACCACACCTTTTCATGTATGATGCTTTTGGTCCAAGGGCTTTGAATATGATTCTTTGAGACCCACTCTTGCATTCTTTCATGTGTAGAAGAGGGATCGAGTCCCCAGCATTTGTACCTTTGTAAAGCAATATAAAAGAAATATCAGAAGGGGTGTTAGGGTTTTGGGGCGAGTGCTTTGAGAATGGAACTCCACCACTCCGTGTCTACCATGTGGCTCTCTCTCTCTCTCTCTCTCTCTCTCTCTCTCTCTCTCTCTCTCTCTCTCTCTCTCTCTCTCTTCATATTGTTTGAAGTGTTTAAGTTGGTTCTAGTTCCATCCTTTCGATTGGCACGTGGTGCCTATCAGCTATAGCGTCCTAAGAAAGAAACAAAGGAGAAAGCAGAAGACAAACCAAAGAGTTCCAAACCCGCAGTAGAGCAAGCAAAGAGAGAAAAGGAAAAGGCAGGACTAGTTCCAAATTTTGTGGGAGCGACCTTGGATCAGAAGGATGAAAGTATCGAGCTCTACAAAGCGTGGGGCAAAGTACAAGATTAGGAGATCCTGATATTCTCCGATGGAAGAGTCAAAGACACCCGAGCGTGATGTCACCATTACACTTGCAGTAGGCAAACTACAGTTGCATTGTCAGCGGTATCTAGGGCACGAGGACTTCTCTATCATGCTACTTGAGGGTATGACATACTTATGGGGATACCTTGGTACCACAAGAACCATGTCGTGGTCGACTATTGGGCTAGGAAAGCAACATTGAAGAACAAAAAGCGCAAAGAAATCATCCTAGATGTAAAATTAAAGGGCGAGTCCATCCCACTTGTCTCTGCTTCGGCCATTTCTAAAGTAATGAAATCTAGTCTTTTTGTTTACTCGATCTTTTGAGAGATTTAGAGAAAATAAAAAAAATCAGATTTGCTAGAAATAGAAACAGAACGCCAATAATTTTTGCAAGCTCCAAGCGATTGTTTCTCTGAGGGTTTGCCGGCAGAGCTACCTCCTGAGAGACCTGAAGATCATGCGATTGATTTCATACCTGGCAAAACACCACCGAACAAGCTACCTTACAGAGTGAGCAAAGCCTAGAACAAGAAAAAAATGAACCAAGTAAAAGAACTTCTCGAAAAGCATCTAGTCAACCTAGTACTTAATCTTTTTGTTCACAGGTGCTTCTTGTTTTGAAGAAAGATGGATCTTAGAGAATGTGCATTGACTACTGAGCTCTCAACAAAATCCTCATCAAGAACAAGTTTCCAATATCCACGATCAATGATATACTTGAGAGACTACATGGTTCTTCGTGTTTTAGCGAAATCATCCAGAAAATTCGCTAACATCAGATTGAGATCGCTCTTGGAGATGTATACAAGACCGCGTTCAAGATATCCTTCGAATTGTACGAGTATTTAATGATGCCTTTCGGTCTCACGAATGCTCCTGCACCGTTCAACAAGATGATGAACCGGATTTTCAAAGAGCATAGACAGTTTGTGGGCACCTTCTCTGCCGATACCATCGTATTCAGCAAGAATGAAGCGAAACACAGAAAACATCTCTTACAAGTTTTTAAGGCACTGCGGAAATACAAACTGGTCATCAAAGGGAAGAAGAGTGAGTTCTTCTTGCCAAAGATACATTTTTTGGGGCACATAGTCATCCCAGCAGAGGGTGTACAAATGGACCAAATAGAAGATAGAAACCATTCGAACTTAGCCAGATCTTAAGAATGTGCATGATGTCACAAACTGCTGATGTGTCAAGCCACTAAAGACCCGAGCCGACTTGCAGATCCCGGCCACGAGGCCTAAACTCCAAGAGAAGCAGCACCAAAAGAAGTTTACCAACTTTTGGGACCCCGTCTGATGGAGCCCAAGTCCCTAGAGATTAAAGACATTGAAATAAAGCAAAATCCTCACTCACAAAAAATGGCCAGCGACCCAGCGAATGAAGCCGATGACGTGGCAAGATTGTACAGACATCCCGCGAATTGCGCTGACATGCTGACATGGCACTGTACGGATGTTCGCGAAATGCACTGACTACTGACGTGGCAGATTGTATGGATTTTCAGATTTGCGCTAGTAGCTTTTGGGTCATATGCTTTTTGAACCAGATGCTTTTGAGTTTGATGCTTTTAAGTTGTAACTGCTTTTGAGCCTAGGGTCTTTAAATATGTGCCAAGGGCTCATCTCTGACACGATCCCGCATGGAGGTGCAAAGCATGGATTACTGGCTTGTACTGAGTTGAAGCAATATAAAGAATTACCAAAAGGGGCACCAGGGTTTGGGGCCAGTGCTCTCTCGAGGTGGAACTCTGCCACTCCCTGTTTTGTGCGTCATGCATCTCTTTCAGTTCGGTTGTTATTTGAAGTGCTTAAAGTTGTTCAGCCTGTCCTTTCCCGTTGGCGCGTGGTGTCCTCTTGTTACACATGAAGTTCAAAGCTTTTTGGGTTTGTGCTCATATTACAGACAGTTTATTAGAGAGTTTGTGAAGATTGCTTTGCCATTGGTTACTCTGACTCAGAAAGGTGTTCCATTCACTTGGGGACCCTCAGAAATTGCAGCGTTCAAGACACGCAAAGAGAGGTTGACGATTTTTCATGTTTTGATATTTCCAAATTTACAAAAAGAGTTTGAGCTTTACTGTAATACTTGTGGTAGCAGTCTGGGTGCGGTCTTAATGCAAGAGGACCATATCATAGCTTACGAGTACAATGTTCTCTATACCTGAGAGGGTTGCGCACAAGAAAGAGCTATTAGCAGTGATACACGCTCTGACTCAGTGGAGGCATTCATATTTGAAGCAAATTTCACGGTGTTTACGGATCATGCTCTGACTCACTGGAGGCATTACCTACTTGGAGCAGATTTCACAGTTTGAGATATTTCTTGTCCCAGAAACAGCTTTCGGATAAGCAGATGAGATGGGCAAGCATTTTGTCGCAGTTCCATTTTTGAATTGTTCACGTTATGGGAAAGAAAAATATAATGGCAGATGTGTTGTCTTGCAAGCCACAGATATCGGTCGTCACAACGGCACACCATCAGAACTTTGAAGAAATGCTCAATCAATATGCTACAGAGTGGGGAGACAGTTCCAGGTTATACTACCAAGGAAGATTACTTGATGCGGAAATCCATGTTGTGTGTGACCTGCGGACTTAGGCAAAAGGCATTGACAGAGTGCCACATTCCTCCTTTTGTTGGGCATAGAGGTATCAAGAGGTAGAAATTTTTACAGGCCTCAACTCAAGAGGGACGTAGACAAGTTTGTGCACACTTGTTTAGTGTGTCGAAAGGTAAAGTTTGACATGCACAAATCAGCAGGACTCCTACAGCCTTTACCTATTCCAAACCAACCTTGGGAGATCATAGCAATGGACTTCATTTTTTATCTTCCAAAGACCGAGCATGATGGTATTTGGATCAGAATTAGCAAAGTCAGCAACGGGCTCAGTTCGTATCAGTAAAGAAGGTGGTGAAAGCTGACCACTTGGCTAAACTATTTGTCTCGCGAATTTCGACTACATAGCATGCCTACTTCTATAGTGTCAGAAAGAGATCTCAAATTCACGAGTTTGTTTTGGAGAGTAGTGTGGAAGAATATAGGTACTCGGCTTCAATTCTTGTCGTCCTTTCATCCACACGCAGATGGGCAATCGGAGATAGCCAATTTAAGTGATATTCAACCTTATTGAAGTCTTAAATCTCTCTCTATATATATATATAGATATAGAGAGAGAGAGAGAGAGAGAGAGAGAGAGACCATTGGGAGGTTTCAGAATTGTGCTTTCTAGCTCTATGCGACAGGGTTGCCCGTTAGCATCATACTTGTTTTTATTTATGATAGAAGCCATGTCAATTTTCCTCAGAGCTTAGTAGCCTATCTTCAAGCTTTAAGCATGCCTTTAGCATATTTAGTAGATAGGGAGTTTGTTGATAATACCCTAGTGTTCTTGCACTATATGC